>NC_091811.1:35875757-36178787 GCF_041296235.1 Equus asinus | reverse complement strand
TAAGCACTTTTCTTTACCAGATTGTCACCCTCTACTAAAGTGTCTGCAAATTCTTCTTGCCAGAAAAAAAGTTTACTTTAGTTCGTGAATTGGAATATATGAGGAAGATGTGTAAAAAATGTTTGTATCCCTCAAAAATTTTATTTCTGAAAAATAAAATAAAATCAATATCTTTTGTGCTTGTTCTTATTGGGTGAAATGTTGCACGATGCTTGGTCTGGAGGAAACGGTGTGGAGACTTGATGAGGACTCCACAGAGATCACTAGTGTGTCTTCCTATTGCAGAGGTTGTTTTCCTCCTCACTTGTGACATGGAAATTATGAAGTAATATTGGCATGCTTTCAAAGCACTGAGTTTCAAAAGCATTGAGAACATACTCAAACTGTATAACTCAGTTCCCCAAAGACTAAGTCCCACTCTTATGAGCACCATTGTTGGTGCTATGGGGAAATCCTATGGAAGGCACTCTTTTGTTCTCTCTTTAATAGTAAGGAATGGAATCGAAGACAGTAGATAAAGAGATAAGATGCAGTATGATTTAACATAGATTTAATGAGAGCCTAATATCTGCAAGGCAGTGGGCAAAGAGGGGCAAGACATTCCCTATCTTTATGGTTAAATGGAGCAATGAGTTATATATTCATTCAACGATACCACTATCCAGTAGCCCTCTGAAAATAGTCTTTCCTCTGTCTTTATCCCATCATCTACTTCCTCTTGTGACCCACCTTCAACATCTTGCGTGAGTTAGTGCCTCTGCCCCATGCTTGCTTCAGTTCCTCACATTTAGCCCTGCTGTAGGACTGTTGTGTTCGCCTCTTGACTTACTGACTCCCCCACTGGACAGTAGTTCCCTGAGGGCAGATATTCTATTGTATCCACTGTTGGGTCCTCAGTGCAAAGGGCAGTGTCCAGTACCATATGTTCCTGTTAACTAGTGGACGCTTAATAAATAATGAATGTGTATCATGGTTCTAGAGTCTCCTAATTCATGGGAACTTTGGCACTGTCAACATTCAAACATCAAAGCAAAAATTTCCAAGGAAAACAGGGAATATTATAGAAAAATACTTCCATGTTCATTTAAATAAAGATGGTTTCCAAGGCCATTTTCATTTAGAGTTCTTTTATACTTTTCAAGTCTTAGAAAGTGTTCTAGTTTTTTATTATACTTCATAAACAATGTAAAATGTATATTGTTTGTGGCATTTCAAGGCTTGTTGTTGCTATTTGTGTTTTTGCTAGGTTGATGTGATGAAGAATGCCTATAACCAAGGATTGGAATGTGATCATGGGGACGATGAAGGTGGAGATGATGGTGTTTCCCCAAAAGATGTGGGACACAATATCTATATTCTGGCCCATCAGGTATCATATTTTACATCTTTATATTATTTTGCTAATCTTACCAATCATGTTTTGTGTCATGGTTTATCATCATATTTTCAAGTTCTGGTCCCTTCATTTGTTCAGCATTTGCCCATCTTGCTCTGGGCCAAAGAGAGGGAAAAGCTCCCAGGGTGCCTGATTCTGCCCCCAGGGCTATGCTAGGGGCTGATCCACAAGAAAACAGTACCAGGCACCAAAAGCATCTGGACCAGGAGGGAGAAGACAGTCCCATGTCAGAACCTAAGGAATAGGTAAACCGTGGAAACAAATGGAAGTCTTGAAGGAGAGAGGAAAAGAGGCTGCTGAGAGGAGTGTAAAGTAAAGGGGGACACTGAGGTCTAATCAGGACAACCTTGCAGATGACTTCCGGCCTCTTTGAATTGTCAGTTGGGATGCTTCCTGCAGAAGCCATAAAGTGGCAGCTTCTAATTGGTTTCCCTTGGAATTCCTCACAAATAAGAGGCTAAATTTTAAATTCTTTTGGAGGAACCATTTCCATTTTATAGTAACTTATGAAAACATGCTTCATAAGTGTTATTTGATAAATTTAATTTGATTAACATGAAGATCAACTTTAAATTTGCATCTTCTAGTGTAGGTTTGTTTAGAAGTTAAAAATTTTAAATGTACAAATGCCAATTTGATTTTGTCTGTAGTAATGCTCTCTTTTTTACAGAAAAACTTTGTAGACTTTCCCAATCTTTCCTTCTAGTAATTTTCTCCCATTAACAGTCTCTCCCTTTTCCTGCTTCCCTGTACATCTTATTAGTTAATTGAACAGACACTGATAGATGATTCTGAGTATATTTATTATATTTATTTTTGATTTTTTCCATTTTATTGAGATATAATTGGCATACAGCACTGAGTTTAAGGTGTTAAAAGGTTGCTCTTTTGACACTTCTTACCCTTCTCTGTCCTTTGTGTAACTGCCTAGTTTATGTAAACTTAAATATAATTTTTACAAAAAATTCAAGGAGTCAAATTCTAAAAGGTGTTTTTTAATTCAATTTATTTAAAGTAAAAAAACCCCTCAAAAACAATTCACATATTTCTCTCACCCCCAACCCCCTGCCTCTAGCAACCACCAATCCGTTCTCTGTATCTATGAGCTTGGTATGTGACATTTCCATTTTCATTTTTCTCCAAGTGTTTTTTGATTTCTTCTTTGCCCCATTGGTTGTTTAGTAGCATGTTGTTTAATCTTCACATATTTGTGAATTTTCCAGTTTTCTTTGTGTAAGTAATTTCTGATTTCATATCATTGTGGTCAGAAAAGATGGTTGATATGCTTTCAGTCCTTTTAAATTTATTAAGACTTGTTCTGTGGCCTAACGTATGATTTATGTGGGAAAATGTTCCATGTGCACTTGAGGAGAATGTGTATTCTGTTGCTTTTGAATTAATGTTCTGTAAATATCTGTTAAGTACACCTGGTCTAGCATGTCATTTAAGGATGATGTTTCTTTATTGATTTTCTATCTTGGTGATCTATCCATTGATGTTAGGGGATGTATTAAAGTCACCTACTATTATTGTATTGCTCTGTTTTTCTCCCTTTAGGTCTGCTAATATTTGCTTTATATATGTAGGTGCTCCTATGTTGGGTGCATAAATATTTGCAAATGTTATATCCTCTTGTTGGCTTCTCTGCTTTATCATTATGTAACATCCTTCTTTGTCTCTTATTACATCTTTGTTTTAAAGTCTATTTTGTCTGATATAAGTATAGCTACTCCAGCTTTCTTTTGCTTTTCATTTTCTGGGAATATCTTTTTCCATCCCTTCACTTTCAGTTTGTGTGTGTCCTTGCATCTAAAGTGAGTCTCTTATAGGCAGCATGTCGATGGATCTTGTTTTTTATTCATTCAGCCACTCTGTATCTTTTGATTGGAGAATTTAATCCATTTACGTTTAAAGTAATTATTGATAGGTATATGATTATTGCCATTTTTTAAAAATTATTTTCTGGCAGTTTTTGTCATTTCTCTCTTCTTCTCTTGCTCTATTCCTTTGTGATTTGATGACTTTCTTTAGTCGTATGCTTATATTCCTTTATCTCTATTTTTTGTCTGTTTGCTATAGGTTTTTGCTTTGTGGTTACCATGAAGCTTATATATATCAACTTACATCTATAACATCTTAAATATGTTTTAAGTTGTTGACAACTTAAGTTGATCCCATTGTAACGCTCAACATTATTACTCTCACCTCTCCCACATTTTGTGTTTTTGATATCACATTTTACATCTTTTTTATCTTGTTTATCCCTTAACTATTACTGTAATCATAGTTGTTTTTACTGCTTTTGTCTTTTCGCCTTCATACTAGCTTTAAGTGACTAATTCCCTACTTTACTGTATATTTACCTTTTTCGTGAAATTCTAAAAGATATTAACAAAAGAAGTTGCTGTTCTGTAATATAGTTGGATCATGGAGAAGATTTTTAGGTCTCTCATAGTATTGCAAAATTTACATATAGAACAGAAAAAGATAAGAGCACATGAGTTATACTTAGAAAGACAAAAGAATTTTAGGTATAGAGGAACTGAAAGCTAAGGCAAAGGACAAGTTGAAGGAAGTAGAACACAGAGATTTAGGATGTGGAAAAGATGAAGTGTTAGAGTAAAAGAGAAATCTGGTGACAGGAATTAAGTTGAACTAGAAAAAAAATGACTAGAGATTGAATGTGAGTGGAAAGAAAAAAATCACAGGCTGAGAATGAAAATCATATTGGCTACTAGAACTAGAATACAAAAATGCGGTGACACAGCATGTGTACATGGTCAAGGAGTTACTTCAGAAGCTGTACCGCTGTGGAAGGACAATATCAAAGAAGAGTAGGGAAGAGTGAGCAGTCATAAGTTTTAGAAGAAGGAAGTAGAGGAATACAGCCACCCATATTTTCTTGACTGAAAGCTAGTCTTGCTCTGTCTGGAGAGGTTATTCCCTCTGCATGAGGGAGCAGCTATATGAACAAGACCAGCTAAGTCAGCCCTGGAACCAGTAGAGTGGTGGATGTTTGAACCAGACCACCTCATATCCATGAAGAAGACATTTAAAAGTGCAATCGCATATTACCAGTATAATATAAGTAACAATAAAAATGTCAAGGTCAAGAAAAGACTTGCTGTTAGGTCTGTTTAAAAGTAGAGAAGACAAATTTTAAAAACAGGCTAAGGTGGATGTTGCGAAAAATGGAGAATGAGGATAAAGAATGCAAGAGCTATTCATAGATCAAAAGATAATGATATAATTTATGAAAGAAGTTAAAAAGGAAGACAGCATAAAGGTCAGTGATTTTGATGGATTTGAGTTTACGAAAGTGCTTGGAGAGAACAGATTAGATTCGAAGATGATGGTGGAATTGTTCAAGGAGTAGGAATTCAGAAGTAGTAAAAAATTAACAAGGGGTTAAAAACAACTTACTGAAATGAGGAGATAAAACAATGGCTGTGAAAATGGCTTGAATGGATATATAGAGGTTTCTTAATTTCCCAAAATCAAAATGTTGGAAAAACAGTAGTTCACAGAGCCAGGATGGTGCAATACAGAGTTACATAAATAAAGCCAGACTTCAGGAAGAGAGAGAACGTCAGACTGAGTAAAGGGAAGAAGGAGATTCTGAATTGCTGTATACTTTAAGCCTTGTGATTAAATTCTAAGAGCATAGCTATGAAATGAGAGTTCGTGTGGGTGTCTTCTAGGCGCACAGAGGGGAAAGGGATGACAAAATATACGGAACAGTGTATGTAATTGGCAGTGTAGAGTTAAGCAACTGTCTGCTTATTTTCTTATAGTGATATGGGGGGGTTGTTACCTTGCCACTTTATAAATGTATTCTCTATCAAGTGACTCCTCCCATCAATGTTTCATGAAAAATTTAGTTTTTACTCACAGAAGAGAACCCACTATGCTCTTTTGATCTTTCCACAGTTGACTTCTATGGCTTTTGTTAGGCCAGGATATTATATTTGGTTTCTTGGGGGGCCAAACATGTTTGCTGAGTTCCTCATGAACCTGTTGTCCAGACAGCTCCCACACCAAGGCACAAATGCCAAAGAGCGCCGGGTGTGAGCTGTGCTTCAGAAGTAGCCATGTAGCTGTGCTTTAGGGGGTTGGTGGAGTCCAGATTTCACTGTTTTCATTGTGAATATGGAATCGCTTGGCTCTTGCATGCTGATGACCGTGCAAATTGGTTTCTGCCTTTGCACAGTTCAGTAATTCCAAAACCGAGGTTCAACTTCCTCCTTGTTTTACTATAATCATCTTTTGTGCAGACGGTTTATTTTGGTTCCCTCAGACTTTCAATTTTTGTTGTTACTCTTTTCATGGCAGTAAAGTAGTTCTGCTTTTAATGTCAAGACATCCCTTTTGCTCCTTCCTGTGGTTGGTGTTACAAGAAACAAATAATGCTTCTTGTAAGTGTCTTGTCTCATCTACATAAACTATAAATACATCAAAAAGGGAATTTCTTAAGTTCTAATACTATAGTGTCGTGCAGAGAATTTCCTTAAAATTCAGCTATGTGTCCTTTTTGACTTTCTGTCTTCCACATGATCTCCTCACACTTCTCTGCCTCCTCTTTCCACTCTAGTCTTGGTCTTTTATAGTCTGCTTTCTTCCTGTTGCTTCTCCTCTTTTTTCTTGTCTTTCTATAGTATAGTCACTGTCCACAATCTAGAACATTGTTCAATACTTTGGATATGTTTAACATGTATTAAGCCATATTGTTTCTCTGGTCCCATGGAGCAATTTCTGTTTTTCTGTCTGAAATCCTTTATTTTATTTTCTCCCTCAGCTTTATTAAGATATAATTGACACGTAACATTGCATAAGTTTAAGGTGTATGATGTGTTGATTTGATACATTTGTATATTGCAAAGTGATTACCGCCGTAGCACTGGCCAGCACCCCCATCCAGTTGCATAATTATCACTTCTCTTTTGTGGTGAGAATATTTAAGATCTACTCTCTTGGCAACATTCTAGTATATGATACAGTGTTATTAGCTACAATCACCAGGCTGTACATTAGATCCCCAGAATTTGTTAATCTCGTAACTGGAAGTTTGTACAATTTGACTAATATCTCCCCATTTCCCCCACTTCCCAATCCCTGGTAACCACCACTCCACTCTTTATTTCTCTGAGTTTGACACGTTTAGATTACATATATAAGTGGTATCACACAGTATTTTTCTTTTTCTGTCTGACTTATTTCACATAACATAATGTCCTCCGGGTTCATCCAAGTTGTCACAAACAGCAGGATTTCCTTCTTTCTCACGGCCGAATATGATTCCAATATCTATACACATCTATCTATATATAATGGAATATATATAGATTGATGTGTATACACATACACACCACAACTTCTTTACCCATTCATCCATTGATGGAAAGTGAGATTGTTTCCATTTCTTGGCTATTGTGAATAATGCTGCAATGAACATGTGAGACTATTTTAATACCTACTAGAATTAAGTATATGGAGAAATGTTATATGCTTTGCAGGCTGGGGAGAAATATTAGATAGCAAGCCTGTGGAAAGCAAAAATAACTCCTGGCTCATCAGGCAAGAAAGGATGGATCACTTTAATTACCTATATGAAATTATTTTTAAGATATAGGCTTTAAAAATTTTCATGAGCATTTCCCCATGTCACTAAATAGTCTTTGAAAATGTAATTTTAATGTCTGCATAATTGTTCATCATTTGCATGCACCATAATTTGTTTAATTACTCCTTATTGTTAGACGTTTAGGTTTCTAATGTTTTTGATATTATAAATTATGCTATATTAACATTCTCGTACGTTAATCTTTGTCTGCTACACTGATAATTTCCCTAGGATAAATTAGAAGAAATTTAATTACTAGGTTGCAGGGTAGTAAGTATGTTATAATTTTTGATGCATATTATAAAATTGTTTTTCACAGTGTGTGATGGATCTCATCTTACTCAATCCTAAAATTATTACCATCTTAAAAAAATCTTTGCCAAACTGATAGTATTTGGAACCACTCAATAAGTGTTTGTTGAATGAATTAATGAATTATAGATGAAAGGGGATCTCATTTTAATTCACATCTTTTTTTAAAAAAATTTATAATAAATATCACAGTAAAAATAAAACTGACAATGGCTAAAACTAAACATGCTAAGACTTGTTTCTGAATAAAAAATAATAGAGTTAAATCTTAGCAAATTGAAAATCTGCAAACTTTGGTAAGCCAGATGGACTTGGAAAAAATAAGTCCTGGAAAGGAAGCTTAATGGTTGAAGCTCTCGCTGGCAAAAAAAGAAAGAAAGATAGAAAAATTGATCAGCGAATCAAACCATTCTCACATCTTTTGGATTACTAATAAAATATACTATCTCTTAATATGTTATTTGGTGATTTTTATTTCTTCTTTGAATTACTTGAATATGTGTTTAGCCATTCTTATTGGGGTTCATTTTTTTCCTAGTGAATTTTAATTAAGGTTAATAAACCTTAGTCATGGTTAGTTATAACTACTTCTTCCTAATTCATTTGCTTTTTAATGTTTTTTTTCTTTTTCTTTTCTTTTTTTTTTTTTGAGGAAGATTTGCCCTGAGCTAACATCTGCCATCAATCTTCCTCTTTTTGCTGAGGAAGAGTGGCCCTGACCTAACATCCGTGCCCATCTTCCTCTACTTTAAATGTGGGATGCCTACCACAGCATGACTTGCTAAGCGGTGCCATGTCCGCCCTGGGGATCCGAACTGTCAAACCCCGGGCCGCCGAAGCAGAACGTGCGCACTTAACCGCTGCACCACCAGGCCGGCTCTCTTTTTAATGTTTTAATAATAGTTTTCTTCCATCACCTTGAGATCTGTTAAACACTCACTAGATTTTCTTCTAGTGTATAATGAATTCAGTTCTTGTATTTAATTATATATAATCTTTCCTTGTCATAATGCAAGAATAATAAAAAGGTAAGTTCTTGTGCTATTTCGTCCCTAAAGACATAGTCCAAGACTTAGTAGTAACGGCAATCCATGAGGACAGGGTTTGTAGGAGTTACATGAGTGTGATCTAGAGCGTGGGTCACAGAGAGACCTTTAGTAGAAGAAATCAGAGCCAAAATCCAAACCACTTTCAGGGACAAAGAGGGCATGTGAATGAGTGATGTGGGGACAGGCGAGGCTGGGACCACCTGGTGATACTCTTTCAAAGCAGGCAGCCATTACTTACCTCTGCTGACTTTCCAGTTGGGATCACAGGCCCTGGATTTCCACTTCTTCCAGTATTTCAAAAGAATCCTGAATTTTGAAATTTCTTGAAAATGTGAAATTGCCTAATTTTTAAAAGTTGACAACTCATTCAAAATTTTTCAAAACAGTAAGTAGTGAAACAAAACTCATCAGCAAGTAGAATCCAGCCCATGAGCCATAGTTTTCCACTTGTGGAGTAAAGGATCCAAATTTCTCATTCATTTTTTATTGATTTGCATGGATTTTTTGAGTGCTTACTAGATGTCAGGCACTGTGCTAGATACTAGGAATACAGCAGTGAAGTGACCAACCAGAGATCAATGCTCAGGGCATTTCCATTCTGACAAGGAACAATGAAGAGCAGGCAAACCAGAGATAGCAGATAGTGAAGCAAGCTATGCAGTGAATGAGAGTAGGGTGTGATGATAGACAGTCATGAGGTACTGTTGTAGACTGGGTGATCAAGAGGATTTTCTCTGAGGAGATGAAGTTGAAGCTAGATCTAAGTGAAAAAGCAAAGCCAGCAGTATGAAGTTGGGGAGCTGTAAGGGAGCATCCCAAAGAGTAGCTTGAAAGTGGCAATGAGCTTGACATGTTTAGAGGAACAAAAGACTTGTGTAGCTGGACCCTCAACCAGCTATTAGCACTTGAATATTATAAGAATCAAATGCAAATTCACCTGAGGCTGACTTATTATAAGATAGTCATTCAAGAACATTTATTGGGAACCTCTTAGGTCGGGCATTGTTTCAGTTGCTAAGATGGAAAGACGAATAAAGATACCATCAAGAAGCTCACAATTAAGTGTGTGTAGAGGGAGAGAGAGACAGATAAATCATTGTAATTTAGTGTGTTTTTGTTAAAATGAGGTATGTAGAAGATACACTTCCCTTAGGAGTCAGGAGAGGATTCATGGAAGAGATGACACTTGAACTGAATCTTGAAGGATAGAGGCATGGGGGAGAGCACTCCAGGTGGAGGCGACAACTTCCGCAAAAATACACCATAGATATTGTAGAGAAAGGAACTTCTTTTGGGAATATTGGTAGGAATCTTGTGTGGTATCTACTTATGTCTTTATATGAAATGAATAATAGTGATTTGAATGAAGTCAACATCTTTGATAACTGTAATGACCCTGATTGTAGGCTCTTAACAAATGTTGCATGAATGAACGAATGAATGAAAAATGAATGAATGACTAGGATGTGATATACTCTAAAGCTTTAGTATTTTATAATTTAAGTATTTTAATAAAAACCTGAATAAAGGTATTTTTCTATTCTCATCATCATTGTCATGATCAAAGTTAATGAAAATTTTTCCCTGGAGTATAAATTCCTTGTGCATAGACACACTTTTTTTCTGGTGCTATGCCAAGTACATACCTAGCATACAGTAGCTATTCAAGAAGAGTTTGGGGCAATAATTTCTTGCAAAAATGCATGCATGCTGATATTTTTATGTAATACAGGTACTATGTAAGATTAATAGAATCCTACAAAACTGAAATTAGCATTCTGGCAGTCAAGTATCTTATTCAACTGCTATGGACTTTCTTTGTAGTTTTGTAGATGACTCTGCGAATCATGTCAGCAGATGTGACATAGGTAGGGCCCTATGATATCTTCCCTCATGCCAGGCACTTTTGTTCATGATGCCACCTCTCCTCTGAACTAATAAAATATCTCCTCTCCTTAAAACTCCCTTTAGTATTACCTTAGTTCCGTTAAGATCCAAATTGAGACCTACTTACCCCATTTCCTAGGTAAGTTTTAACCAGCAATCATCTTTTCTTTCTTTTGAATTCTTAGATCTGTTATGTTCACCCCAAACTGCATAAATACTTTCATACTAGCTTATGTTGTATATTATTCTAGAATTTTACTTTATTTCATGTATTTAGATCTTAGCTTTTTAATTAGTAGTAGATTCACAAAATCTGGGCACCCATGAGGCCTCATTTTTAAAAAAAGAAACTTTCCATGAAGAAAAACGTCATGGAGAAAGAATGCTTGGGTCAAATAGATTTAAATCCTTTTATAGGCACTTTACATATCTTTCACGAAGCAACAAAGAATCTTAGATTACTGCCATTTATATGACCTCTCAAATTCATGGTTAATGATAGCAATAAAAAATGCCATCCAGGAAATGGATTGAAATTGGACTTCTAATTGTTATTTTGGTGTAAGGATCATGAAGCCAAGTTCAGTGGAAGCAATTATTTTTCTGCTTAACATTTGATGTTTGGTAGATGTGTATTTATTTCTGAGTGACGGAATTATTAGAGCATCAATCTGAATTCTAGCAACGTGGAAGCCCTTTGCCGTGTCTTGGCTCCTCCTTAGGTATGCTCTGACTGCAACTATATCCATGGAATTTAGAGTCTATTAAGAGGACTAGAGATATCAGGCAGGACTTCTTCTATATATATTTTTTCCATGCAAGAAAATGCATAGCATTTCTAGCATATTTTAGACCCTTGGGCTATTACCCTGTCACCAACCAAAGCCAATATCTCTTTCTTTCCTTTCAGGAGAGATAGAGAGGATGGTAGAAATGGCTATCATATTTCAAGGACTGGTATTCTTTATGTCATACTGAAAGAATTTGCTAGATGTCCTGATAAGTCCTCATTAATCGTTTTTTTCCTTAAAAATTCGATCTCGGCTGACATTGCTTGAGCTATGTTCATTTTAAGGGATATGCATATACATTACTCTAAATAGCTAAATTTTAGTTTGTACTAAAGTCATATGAAATGTGTATATACTCAGACTACCCAAAGAGTTTTCCTTAGAGACTTACACTGCTTACCTCTTTGCAGCTTCTATTTTCTTATGCTAATATGGAGTCATCAGGATTGCCTCATTTACTTTATTTGTAGGAACAGGAGGATGGGTTTGTAATTGGATACATAACTTCCATCTTTAATATCTTTGAAGGGTTTTAACTAGCTTACAATTGCTTCTTCTTTATTATTACTTGTGGTACAGAAAGTGGAAAACACAGCTGGGTGTTTCAGCTCACAGAGGCCCTCGTAGCTCAGTAATATGCTGGCAAGAATATTGTACAAACAGCTTACTATTATTCGCCCTTGCACCCTGTGTTATCTCCATTAGCTGATAGTGTCACTCAACTTTTCTGCCTTCAGCTTTCTCACCTATAAACATATGATGGCTATGCATGGCTATGTTCGCAGAGGAAACTTTCAGGGACTTATAAGGACACAAGAGAGTGCTTGGAGCGTGATGGCTCTTTTACTGAATTAGATTATGTTTTAAATAATGTAATGGAGTAACTAATCAGCTATTGGATATTGATTATTTATTTATACCTTATTTATGAAAGGAATTTGAGGTTGAATAAGAAATGCACTTGTATAATTAGACTGTTAGAATTCGAGATCAAAAGCCTTGAGAAGGAAAAGGAAATCTGAGTATGCTGAGGGTCTCAGCTAATATTCTTCCTGTTTATCAGTGGTAGCTCTGAGCTTCTTGGTAACTAAGAATGAAAAATAATCTGCAATACAATTAATACCTAAAGTATTCATTAATGACTAACTTTTTTCTGGTATTTAATTCTAAAAGGAATTTATACAACGGCATCATACAGAACAGTGGACAATGTTTTCTAAACAGTTCTGCAGAACATGCTAGATTAAAAAACGCACATAGCTGTTTTTTTAGTCCTCAAGGGTAAATAATGATAAATTCATCACTTCTGAGATATAATCAAGAGTGAATATAAATAAACTTGAAGTGTGTGCGATACAACAGTCATTGTGAAAATAGATATGCAAGGTCACTTCAGTCTTTGATAATGTAGAAACTTTCCGATATGTGAACTTAGTTGAAAAAAAGTTTTCAATAACAAGAGGTTATCTTATTAAATCGCAGAAAATTGACTTATCCTAATTGCCCACCTATGTGAAAAACCTGCTCTTAGTCTTGGCAATAGATATGTAGAAATATAAGCAACTAAAGGAACTTTGCTTGAAAACTTAACATAATTGAAAGTTTTTAAAAGAAATAAGAAAACCAGGATCAGCTATTTTTCTCCCTGCCAAAAAGATATTTTTCTATGTTGCTGTCACAAAGCAGTTTGAGGTAATAAAATACATGATTATTAACTATTGTTACTTTGAACATTAATTATTCTATGTTTCTTGGCAACTGAGGCAAAACAAGAAATACTTATGTTAGGTGATTCATATATAATGCCAAAAAAGCCCCATATTGATTGAGTGAAGTACAGATTTCTTTGTACTTAATTCTAAGGGGAATTTATTGAGGGAACTCTTGTGTAGTAATATTAATTATTGCTAGGTGACACAGGGTTAGATTAATAGGCTTTCCTTGCTAATATACTTTAGTAATAAAAAAGGCCAGTCAGACACCAGATTAAAAAGACTTAGCTGTATCAGTTGTCATGCATTCTCTGTAGTAAGAAAAGGTAAACAGAGTTTCAATAAAAATCTTATAATATAAAAGGTGACAATTTTCTACACAAACATTTCTGCATGTGCGTCGGCATCTGCTTAGAGGCCGGTGCATCGAAAGTGCTCCATGAATATTAAGGCTCATCAGAATTACTTTCAGGACCTTCTCTGGCTAAATTCACTCTTAATTCCTTCTTAATTCAATGTGTATTTATGTGTCACTTACTATAATCTGGGTCTGTTCTCAGTGCCGAGGATAAAGCAGTGAGCAGACAGACGAAATCCCTCTCCTCAATGAGCTTACGTTCTCCCTCCTTGAGATCACATTGTTTATTCCTCCTGGGGCAGGTATTCTATAGCTGTCAATTGTGCCCTGGACAAGGAATGCATGGGTGTGAAAATGAGATATAGTCTTTACCGTCATGGAACTTACCATTTATTACAGGGAGACATAAAAGCAATCACAGCATGGTAAGTCCCATGGAAGACAGGGGGACCTGGGGTGCTCTGTGATCTCAGCTTAGGAATGTGCATGGGAAAGTGAGCATATGGCAGAGACAGAGAGGGGGAGAGAGAGAGCCAGAGGGAGAGTCAGAGCAACAGAGAGACATCAATTTTCCTCTATACTTGGTCATTCAGTCATTCACTCAGTGTTCAAGCATGCAAATCTGTGTCTCTAAAAACCCCCAAGCCCACTGGCTCATAACTTTGCTCCCTTTTATGGCAAAACTATTCAAAAATTGCTATCTCCAATTCCTCTCTTTCTCTTCTCTCTTATTAAATCCATTCCTGCAGGGCTTTCATCCTCACCATGCCACCAAAACAGCGAGATCACCAGTGGCCACCACCTTGCTAAATCTAATGGTTTGTCCTATTCCTCATCTTATGTGACCTGTTGCTAACATTTCCCACAGTTGGTCACTCTGTTCTTGAAATACTTTCTTTACTTAGCTTTCACACAGCACAATTTCCTGGTCTTGCAGCTTCCTTCCTGGCTCCTCCTTCTTAGTGTCCTTCACTCATTCCTGTTCCTCTCTCCCACTTCTATCAAAAGTCTTCTAGTCAGAGTGTTCTAGGACTCATCCCATGAATCTCTTGTCTTCCCAACTGACCCTCACTCCCCAGAAGATCTCCTTCAGTTCCATGACTTTAAACACCAGCTGTACCATAATAAATCTCAAATTTACATCTCAAGTGTCGGCGTCTCTTCTGAACACTAGACTGGTACATCCAATCCTTGTTTGAGATCCGCAGTTGAATGTCTTTTTAGGCATCGCACACTTTACATATTCATAATGGAACTCTTGATCTTCCTACAGTCTTTCCAGCTTTGATACAAACCCAGACACTGACTCCAGAACCTGAATTTCTTATTACTTGAACACAGGGCCAGGTTGATGCCTCTCCTGTGTGTTCTCATTGCACACTGTGCTTACTCTGATCACGGAACATCTATCACTGCATTATTGTGGGCTATTTAGTTGTTTGTCTCCTTCGCTAGACTCCAAATTCAGTAAAGACAGGAGTTATGTTTTATTCACGAATGTGTTGCCCAGTGCATAGTACTGTGTTTGATACAATAAATACTTTTTATTGATTGATTGAGTGCATAAATGAGTGACTATTTTTTTTTCTGCTTTCTCTCCCCAAACCCCCCCTGTACACAGTTGTATATCTTAGTTGCACGTCCTTCTAGTTGTGGGATTAAATGAGTGACTATTACAGTCAACAAGTACTATATAGATGATTGGAGAGGAAATAGGTTAACATTGACTGGAGTTACTGTAGAGGGCTTTGTGGAGGGGCTAACATTTTAGACAAATCTTATATGCTGATAAGATTTAGATAAGCAGAGAAAAGAGAGGAAGGCATCTCCATCCTAGGGAAAGAATGAGCAAAGGTAGAGATACTATTCACTATGATATGTATGTGGAGGTTAGATGCTCTGGGACATTACATCAAGGGATGGAGAAAGCAATGTTGTGCAAATATGAGAGGTAGCAATGGAGGGGCACATCTTATCAAATTGTGGAGTGCTTTAAGTACCGAAAAGTGATTCAGTAGAAATATTTGTTGAAATATGACATAGCATAAATTTCTGCTAAACTATTCCTTAAGGTACTTAGTTCTTATGTATGTTGCCATAAAATTAATGAGACATTGACGATTTTGTAGAATGCTAAACACAATAATGCAAAAACAAATGGCACGGAAGTCTGCTTTAGAGATATCCACCAACTCAAAAGCATTATTACCAGTCTTAAAAATATCTTTTAATGATTGAACTTCTATTCATGCACTAATTTATACCCTGACATTAGTAAGCAAGTATTTAAAGATAAATCAATTAAAAATGAACCCATGAACAAAAATAATTAGTAAACGCATAAGCCAATATAAAAACACTTATGTTAATCAGTAAGTAATATTCTGGATATATGTGTTTGTGTGTGTGCTTGTTTGTATCTGCCTATGTTTATTGATTAACTTATTTTTCCAGCTCAAACATAAATGAAGAAATTTCAACTATAAAGTAAGGCTGACACTTTGTCCTGAAGACACATTGTAGAAGTATAAGATGGGTTGGGATGGCAGGACAGAGGGATCTAACTAAGATTCTTTTATTCAGTAGATCCAACTGTAGAATATTAAGGTTGTGTATGAAAATAGCATTTTTCTGATTTAATAGCTGAGAGACTCAGGTAGATGTGTGTTTTACTAGTAACGTGATGAGCTTGCTCAGCCTTTGTGTTTTGTGGCTGTTGGTGTATTTTGAGTTTCAGAATTATTTACAGAGGCACGGAAAAGTGGCAGACCACTGTGACAAAATAATGCTAGAAGATAACCTCTTGAACTAAAAAAGTGAACTTTCAGAAAGGGAAATAGTTATATCCTCGGCCAGACTAAAAAAGTTCCCCTTCTATGTCATAACCAAGTAGTTATGTGAAATTATACAGTAGGGGAAAGTTCTGGAAAGTCCCTTGTTGGGATTTACGTTATCAGTGAAATAAGATCAATTGTAGGGATATGAAATTGTTTGGTTCAAAAGATCTCTTCTAGAAACCTATCTATGTTATCTATCTATCTATCTATCTGTCTATCTATCTATCTATCTTATCTATCTATCTGTCTATCTTTTTATCAGCTGTATGAGACCTGCAAATTATTTGCAAGTTTGTGTTAATTTTATAAGGGATTTGCAAACTTTTTGAAAAGGGCCACATAGTAAATATTTTAGGCTTTTCAGTTTATACCATCTGTGTTGCAAATACTCCACTCTGCCATTCTAGTGTAAAAACAGCCACAGACAATATGTAAACAAATGAGCATGCCTGTGTTAAAATGAAACTTTATCTTGAAAAACAGGTAGCCTGTCCGATTTGACCCACATGCCATAATTTGCCAAACCTGCTTTGGATGATTTTTATAATCTTCACAGTCAGAAAGTTTCCCGTGTTCCACATTTGAAATAACCCTATGAGGAACAATTGATAAGTCATTTATTTTTAAATATTTTTTATTTAATGTTTAATTGACTTTGTATATGGGTGTAACACGCACATACGTACACACAAACAGAGACATATGCTTAGAGTTTCTGACTGGATAAAAGAGAACACACTGGAGGTTCTTTCTTTCCATTGCTGTGATTCTGTGATTTCAGTATTCTGTGAACAGTGGAAGCCTGATCATAAATGAAAATTGATTAACTGAGTGACAGGGCAGGCATATGTTCATTCATTAGATTAGAGAATGAAAGAATCAAGTATGAAATAGGAGTATGAATGAGTCAAGTAGAGTAAAAGCAGAAGGGTGGGATGTGAAGGCAGAAGTAATTGGAATGAGATAGCTCTAGGGGTCGAGGTCAGAGGGCAAACTAAAGACATAGCTAGGGGAAAGGGTAGTTTGCTGCTTACATCTGATACTCAACTTGGGAAACCATTAGATATTAAAGTTGAGGTCAAAGCAGTGGTTCTCAAATTGTAGTGTGCATCAAATACCTGGACCCCATTCCCAGAGGTTGACTGAATAGGTCTGGGGTAGAGCCCCAAATTGCTTTTTACTGTACATCCTGGATATTTTTATTCAAGTTGTCCACAGGCCACGGTTTCAAAAAAGCTACTCCAGACTTTTGCCCTCCTCAGCTTCCTTCCCTAATTGTCTGAGGGCCTGATCGCCTGACCCAGATACAGCCTCTTCTCATTTGCTTCCCTTCCTTCTCCTTTTGTGCTTTCTACCTTCCTGCCATCAAGCTAATCTGATTACCACGTAATTTTCATTTATGTTAGCCTCCTCTTTTCAGAAATTAAATGAATTAATATCTGCTGTTTATCAACAGGAAAATATCTTTTAAAAAATAGCTCACACCAAAACAAACAAAACGAAAACTGCCACTGTCTCCTCCCTGAGTATGTATTCCTTGGCTCCAAATGGCAGTGTGAAAATCCTGAGCCTCTCACTGCTTATATGTAAAGTCCCTAATGACCAAACAAGAAGAGAAGACCAGAATGGCTGGGGCACAAAGCAGAGATGGCCAGAGATGAGGCCAAGCAAGTAGGCAGAGTCAGATCAGAAGGGCATGTAGATCTTGCCAAGGGTTTTGGCCTTTATCCCAGGAGCAATGAGAAGCCATCACCATAACCTAAGTCCAAGTACCACTTCATCTCTAGCTGATTTCATGACTGGGAATAGCATGAGGAGCGTAGGAAGGATGTGAGGGTCTTTTATAACTCCCAGGCATAGAGCTAGTGGTGGGGAGGTGATGGTGCATTTCACAAGACTGGAGATAGAGAAGGCTTGGGGGTGGAATAAGGAGAGAAGCTTGGTTCTAGATCTTTGGTATTTGAGGAACTTATGGGACAGTGAGTTGGAGATATCTAACATGCAGTTGATTAGATGTCCTTGCTTCTCAGAAAAGAGAGCCAGCCTTGGAACATGGATATACGGAGACTTTAGTATATAGATGGTATTCAAAATGGCGGATGTAGATGAGACTTCCCAGAAAAAGCAGTTGGAATGAGAGGAACAAAAGATCAAGAAAGGAACCCTGAATAATATCATACTTTAAAGGAAGGAAGGAGGCAAAACCTATAGAAATGGGTTGAGAATGAGAGGTCTGAGGCAATGGGTCATGAAAATGAGATAGAGACTCACCAAAAAGAATGAGACCATCCAAAGAATTCAATAAATAAGGTGCAGTCATAAACCCAACTCCAGGATATGGGACTTAGCAGATCACCAACAGTCTTACCAAGAGCAATCCATATTGAGTGGGGGGGACCCAAAACGGACAGCAGTGAAGAGAGAAGGCTGTGGGATTACTACCTGAAAAATAGATACACTCTAAAAAGCACATTAGAGTCAGAGAAGCAATAATTCAGAGGATCTCAGCCTAAGTATCCTGTTCTGATCCTTATCTTAAGCAGAATGAAAGAGAAATGTCAGTTCTAAAACTTAAACAGGAGGGAGAATGAGATAAACACTGGTGGCATTACAACTCACATTGTCTCGCTGTCGTCTGAGCAACTTTACACCCTCAATACAGTACAATTGCTCTTCAGAAGAAGTTGTGTTGCATTGTATGTGTGTTTTATTTTAAATGCCCATCTCCAAGCTTTTCTAAGGCTCCTCATATTTACATTTGCTTTGCTTTTAGCTCAGTGGCATTACCTAAAAGCCATACCAGTTAAGGGCTACTAGGAAATACTCACAGGTTCCAGTCTGCAAGGCAGATCTTTATCTGCCAGGTGAGGGATTTGTTTTAGCTTGTACCCACTCGGCGTGGAGCTTTACGGTTCTCGTCTAGTAAGGCATGCCATGGGATCACAGCCACGGTGCTAATTAAATGTCAGTGGGTTTGGGAGCTGCAGCGAGGCCTTCACGCTCAGACTGCTGAGACAGAAGCAGGAAGGAGAGGCTCATCAACTTCCCTGAAGCTTGTTAGGGTAGGGTAGGGTAGGGCTCGAATTCAGACAGCTCCAGGGTTCACCTCCTAAATGGATGCTGCAAGAGGGCCCACAAATGAGCTCCAAAAGGAATAAACAAACATATGTCTATCTAGTTTTAACAGAAAACAATTTCTTTGGAGAGTTTTCCTTGAAATTGTTCCCCTCCATCACCCCCTGTTTTATTGACTGTAACACTGATTCTAGAAGTGCCTCATGTTTAACTTGTGTTTAAAGTTGATCACTCCCACATGTTGAACCTTGCCACAAACTAAGGCAGAGGTTTTCCAAAGTAATAAATTAAACACATGTATCAAGAAAAGATCACTGCTTTGGGTGTGGGGGTGGTGACAGGCAGCCCCTCCTAGCTTTTCCTGAGGGCCCTGACATTCTCCTTTCTTATGTGTTGCAATCTGGGTTTACTGTGGCACAGGGAAACTCAATCTTGAGAGCATCAACTGCTTCTCCCTCAAATTTCTCTGAGTTCTGTTTCTCAGTGAGTGGCACGATTCTCTAACCAGTTTTCAAACTAGAGAGCTGGCATTCGTCTGGATATTTCTACCTCCCCGCCAAGACAGCATGTTCCATCCATTCTACCCTCTACAGACCTCTCAGATCTTTTCTCTCTTCTTGCCAGTTTCCTCCCTCTGCCATCATTTCTTGCCCGGACAACTGGAGCAGCCTCCTGTCTCTGCCTCCAGTCAATCCACTTTTCAATCCACTCTCCACAGGGAAGTCAAAGGGATTATTCTAAAATGCCAACTGGTTGTGTCTGTCTCACTAAACTTTCAGTAGCTTCCCATAGAACAGAGTATGTCCTCACTAACATGGCTCAGAAGAACTTTGATGATCATGCGCCTGATTACTCTTCTTTTTTCCTATTATTTTGGCTCAGATTTATTAAGTGCTTACTTTGTCTCAGGTGTTGTGTCTCATCTAGTCATCACAATAACTCTCTGAGACAAATAGTAATAAAGTATTGTTACTAACCTCATTTTGCAGAAGAAAGTGAAGCTTAATGAAGCTAAGTAGCTTGCCCAAGTAGGATAGAAGGGATTTGAACCCAGGTCTGTCCAGAGCCCATGATGCTAACTACTATACAATCCTACTTTCTACCCGTCTCTGTCACCATCCCTCTTATACTAAACGTTCCAGAATCTGCTCTCATCCTTCACTACCACCTGATCCAAAACTGCCACTGTCTCTCACCTGGATTATTGTCATAGGTGTCTACTTATTCTCCCTTCTTCCGTTTACCTGTACCTCCCTTAGTGTCTTCACTAACATACTAGCTGCATAGAACCCTTAAAAACCTAATGAAGATTATGTCACCTCTCTGCTCAAAGCCTTCTAATACTTCCAGTTTCTGAGCAAAAGTCAAGTTTTGGCATTGGCTTAAAAGCCTCCCAGTATGACCTGGCCCCTCTACCCAGCTCTCTGGCCTTCCTTCTTACCTGGTCAAGCCACACTGGTCTCATGGCCATGCTTTGAAGCCAGTAAACACCATCTTGCTTTGTGCCTTTGAACTTGCTGTTTCTTCTGCTTCTTAAGTTTCTGTTAAAATGGTCTATTTGACTTAAAATGGCAGTCTCCGTCCCCCTAGTGTTCATTACTCCCATCCTCTGCTTTGTTTTCTTCTTAACACCTTCCTATTTTGATAGATGATGTATTTATTTGTTCATGTCTCCCTCTACCACCAGAAAGTCAACTCCGTAAAGGCAAGAGCTTCATCTGTTTTGTTCACTTTTATAACCCTAATGACTAGAAAATTTCTGGGCACATACCAGGGGGTCATTAAGTATTTTAGAATGAACATACAAGGCATACGTTAATCATTGTGTTTAGCTCATGATTGCTTAAGTTATAAGGAGAATTTTTTTATTGTATTGGATTGGGGTAAGTGGGTCTTTTACATTATGTTAAAATTGCATATAACGTGCTTTGTGGATCTCTCATTATTCATTTATGGATAATTTATGACCTCATCATATAATACCAAAGAAGCTTCTAATGCAGGAAATAACTTTGCCTAAAGTATCTAGATGTTTGTGTTCAATACCTGTATCCTTAAATGTCTTCTCTACCAGTTAGCTATATATTTTTTTAAGAAAGAAGAACAGTTTTTCTAGATGAGTTGGTCTCCAAATTTTCTTTCCTCCCTTCCTCTCTCTTTTTTGCATACCCTCCCTATGTCTTTTCATTTGCAACCTGGGGAATTTAACTTCTGAATGACTAGGTAACATTTAAAAGGGGGTTGGATGTCACAGAATGAACAAGTAACAAAATACATGTTTGAAATTCTTTGTCTCTTTTCAGTTTGATTCAACTGATCTGAATCCTTCCTTAGAGTTGAAATTCACCTTGTCACCTCATTTCCTCCTTTATTAGGTTTGTCTTTGAAATACAGAAGTTCACTTGAGCAATAATTCTCTCACTTTTGAGAACCACTCTATCTAACAAAAGCTGACCTTTTTTTAAGCAGCTGTTGATTAGACAGTTAAACATAGAGACAGCAGTAGCATGATATTTCTCAGTCTGATGTAACTCAGAAATAGAAAGCTGCAGAAACCTGAGGTTGAAATGCTTTCAAGCAATTGAAGCTTAAAGTTCCTGAAAATTGTCTCGTAGTGCTTCTTCTCAATTCCTCATATTCCACCCCCGATTTTACATCTGGCTAATTTGCACACTTCAGATTGGATTCCTGAGCACCCTGGCAGTGTGAGAACTGTTGTAGAACTCATCATTATAATTCCAAGCCTTTAATTAACCCACTTTAAAGTGGTTTTGTCAAGACTATGAGCAACAGAAAAGCAATTGACTCATTCTTAGAATAGGTATATCATATTGGAGAGGAGAAGAGTCATATTGTGCTCCTTACTAAGCCTGGTTGGTTCAGGAACATAAGGAGCAGTAGGAGCACAGATCCTTCAGTAGTTCTAATTCTTTTTGATATACTCTTGTAGGTATTATTGTTATTTCGTGGCTAGGTAGATTAGATATAAAAAGGTCAAGTGATTAGTGCGTGTTCTCCTGAAAGGTTAGTGGCAGAACCAGAGATAGTCCCTCAGTCGGTTAATAAGCCCACTTGCTCCAACAGTTACTCTGAGAGCAAGGGCTGTCTAAGTTTCCCCAGTCAACCACAAGACCTATATTAATATGATCAAAAGCCTCAAAAAAATGGCTTTCTTCACCTCTTGGTAGTTGCCTTAGAAAAAAAAAAGACTCACTAGAGACAGTGAAAGAATCAGAATGCTTTGAAGAGATAAGCGATGCTGTAATTCCTAACTTCCTTATATTGTAAGTATATGACTGATTGCTGTATTCCAGAAATAGGGATTAAATCGTCTTTCACATTTACAAATTGTAATTCAACATTTTCTAAAAATCAGTGTCTTTTGGAAAATTAAGCACATTTACCATTAAAATTTGAACAAGCAAAAATGCTCTACGCCGTCTATCCATCCATCCATTCCATAAATATTTATTAAGGAGGTTTTCTGTGCTGGCCACTGTTCTAGATGCATGACACACAACAGTGAACAAAACAAAATTCCTGTCTTCCCAGGACTTCAGTTCTAAGTGAGGGAGATACACTAAATCAAATAAATAATAATTCACGCTCACATATCATTATTTTAATTATCGCGGAGAAGAATCCTTCTGTTCTGCTAGTGTTACCCAAATCACATTTGAAAAATCGCTAGGGAGGAGACATGATGGTAAATAGTGAGCAAATTTATTTCTAGATGCTTGAGGAAGCTACTAAAGTAGTATTATCCTCTCATCTCTGGGTCTGCAGAAATACATTACTTCTTTTATGGGAATAGTGAGACCTAGAAATTTCAAAGACTTGTGTTTATTTATATCAAAAAGAAATAATGTCTGAAGAAATGTCTGTCTTTCGTCAGTTCTACAGAACAAAAGCAGAGACTCCAAGTGTACATCATTTTAGGGTTTCCTAAAGATCAGCTGCTGCCTTCTTTTTCTTATTAATGTTCACCTGCCTTTTGGATAACCCCACTAAACATGTAGAATTAGCGTCTTTCTTGCTTCTCATTCTGAAATATCTTATTTGTTTTGAATAGGACACTGCAACAATGATTAATATAGAGTATTTTTGTGAAATGCTGATTTCAGATAAGATGGCCTACTTACATACAATTTATTTTCATGTAGTTTTAGTCATTCAGAAAATATTGATATATATTCTTACATTGGTATCCAAAGCAATTAAGCATTATATTTCATTAAATTTTGCATGAAAAAATGTAAAATGACAGATATTTCCCCTTAAAATGATAAATTCTTAATAATAGTAATATACATAGCTTCTGAAGTATTGAAGTGGTGGAAAGTATGACCTGTTTTAGTTGAAAAAATAGAACTAAAGAGTAAATTTGACTTAAATAATTGTAGGGAAAGAGCTTGTTTTAGAAGGTAATGTTGTTTATCTACCTTTTCATGAAAATAAACTTATAAACTAATTTTATAAACTAATATATTTATTATATATTATAATTATATAAACCTCCTTATAAACTAGTTGTTTTACTTGAATGGGATTTTAGTACAGAAATCTAACATCCATTGCCAATCTTCTTTTTTTTTGCTTGAGGAAGATTAGCCCTGAGCTAACATCTGTGCCAGTCTTCCCCTATTTTGTACGTGGGACACCGCCACAGCATGGCTGATGAGTGGAGTGGGTCCTGGCCCAGGATCTGAACCTGCAAACCTGGGCCACCAAAGTGGAGCACACAGATCTGTAACCACTTGGCCACAGGGCCAGCCCCCCAGAAATCTTTTTAAAAGAGCAAAGTGAGCTGAGAAATTGGAAGCTCTGAGTGATAAATGAGCAGTTTTTAAAAATTAAATGGAATACTTTTGTAGGTTTGATCCCAATTTCAGTTTTTTTGAAAAAATTTATTCAGTAACTTATTTGCTGTTATTAAGAGTATCTAAATGTTTACATTCTCCTCGTAGGTTTTTGAAGGGAAAAACTCTTCTAAAAACAGTTGCTTCTTTTATGTTTAATTTTAGATTAAAAAAAAAAGTGGATTTCCTGTCAAGAATCTAAATTGGTCCTGGTGATAAAATCTATTAGGACAACGGTTCTCAAATGTCACCAGAATTGAAATCACCTGGAGGGCTTGTTAAGCCAGCTTCCTGGGCTGCACCCAGCCCCCTCAGAGTTTCTGATTCTGAAAGTCCTTCTGAAGGTCAAGATGGGGCCCAAGAATTTGCATTTCTAGTGAGTGATGCTGATGTAGCTGGCCCAGGAGCCACATTTTGAGAACCATTCTATTAGGCTGAATTTAAGCAATCATTAGGAAATCTAGATTCTTTATCACATCACTTTGTCATACTTTATGTCAAAGTCATAGTACAAGGGTAACTTACTACCTTAATCGTTTAAAAATGCCTTGATTCTTGTGGGCCATTTACTTTGGTTTTTTCCGCTCCTACTTTGCCCTGCTTCAAGGGTTGAGCTACCAAACATTTATTTATTATAACCACTAAAGGTCTTTTATTGATTTTACTGTAATTTCAGACAGGCCCTAATGAATAGGAGTCCAGGTCATCTGAAAATTGAGGTTTTTTGGTTTTTAATTTTAGTGAATTTCTTGTCATTTTGCACATACCTTTGTCTTAGTTTGGCCATTGTTATAAATGGAAATACTAGACTGATGTATAAAACCATAGAGGATTTATTTTAGATATTAGATAAGTAAAACATGTTTTTTAAACTCCTTGGATAAAGACACTATGGTGTAGGGTACTGCTGGCATTCTAGGGTCCCTCCTTCAGACCTGCAGGGAGAGAGAAGGGACTAGTCCCTTACTTCCCTATGGTTGTGTGTATGTGGTAGGGATGAGAGAAAACAGACTTGAGATTTCGTGCTTTCCTTTGGGCCTGTGGTCCTTTGGGCTGGTGGTCCACGGGTCCTCCACAGCTGCCTCGCAAGGTGCACAAGAGTTCTTGCCTTCTCTTTCCCACGTTTGCTAAAGCGTTTTCCTCAGAATGAAGGTCCTTCTATTCTCTTTCCTGTCAATTGCCACACTTTCTTCTTGGCCATGCTTTCTTTGGGGGTTTCTCTTTGGATTCTCAAGAGCCTATTTTGGAAGTCCAGAAAAATGGACATCATTTCTTTCTCTTTCCATTCTGGTTACAATCCAAATTCTGCTCGAGACAATATGGACAACTGTGTTTGACAAGGGAACAAGGAAGTCTAGGAAAGAGAAAAAAGAACAAGAATTCACATTTTAGGAAAAACTGAGATTTGTTACTTTTTCCATTGCGCTGTTTGGTGGAGAATCAGTACTTTCATCTGCTTCCCATAGCCTATCTATAATACCCTTCCCCATTTCTTCTCCTCCATCTCACCCCTCCCCCCAACTCTCTGATGTTCTCATCCCTCTCCTGTGGGAAACAGCACCATTTCCTCCTTGAGAAAAGAGCCCTTCACTATGTAACCTCAGACTTCAGCTGGATATTACTGGAGGTTTCCTGCAGCCTGGATTCTGCTGACTGAAGTGGAGATGATGTGCTTCTCTCTACTAGAAACGCCTGGAGCTGATTTCCTTCTAAAGTGTCGAAGTGCAAACACTCCTTGCCACAGTGAATATTTTCTTGCTGAGACCACACAGTTCAGTCTCATGTGAGAAAGCCTTTTCTTCTTCTTAACATGACTTTGACCCTACTCCTGACAGAGTAATAATTCTGGCATCAATATTCCAGAGGAACAGTTATTTCTTCTTTTGTTATTTTCTTTATAAAGGACCTCACAGTACTGAGAGTAGCTCTGGACAGATGGCATCATTCCCAAGTGGATTCTCTCTAAGCCCAAATTCCTTCCTTAATAGAAGGGGAAGAATGGGTAAGAGGATCTCAGTTTATCTTGCCACAATTAAGAGAAAGATTCCTTTCTGGTTTGTATTTATATTAGCTCCTGCTGTAGATGGAATGTTTGCATCCCTCCTAAGTGTGTATGTTGAATCCTAACACCCAATGTGATGGTGTTTGGAGGTGGGGCCTTTGGGAGCTGATAGGTCATGATGGTGGAGCTCTCATAGGATTAGTGCCCTCGTGAAAGAGGTCTGAGAGAGATCCCGTGCCCCTTCCTCCAATGAGGTTATAGTGAGAAGACATCCGTCTATGAGCAAGCGAGCTCTTCCCAGACACCAAATCTGCTGATGCCTTCATCTTGGATTTCCCAGCCTCCAGAAATATGAGAAGTAAATGTTTTGTGATTTATAAGCCACCCAGCCTGTGATATTTTTTGTTATAGCAGCCTGAACAGACTAAGACAGCTTCCTAGGGCTACCATCATAAATTACCGCAAACCTAATAGCCTAAAACAGCAGACGTTTCTTCTCTCATAGTTCTGGGGGCTAGAAGTCATAAATCAAGGTGTTGGAGAGGCCATTCTCTCTCTGAAGGCTCTGGGATAGGATCTTTCCCTGCCTCTCCTTATCATCTGGTGGTTGCCAGCAATCCTTGATGTTCCTCGGCTTGCATCACTCCAATCTCTCTTGTCATCATATGGCGTTCTCCCTGTGTGTATGTGTCTGTGTCCAAACTTCCCTCTTCTTTAAGGACACTAGCCATTGGATTAGGGCCCACCTAATCCAGTATGACCTCATCTTGATTACATCTGCAAAAACCCTATTTCTGAATAAGGTCATGTTCACAGATACTGGAAGTTAGGACTTGAACTTATCTTTTTAGGGAGAACAATTCAACCCTCAACAGTATTCTGTATTCAGACTCTTCATATGGGCATTTAGTATGGCTCCAAATTCTAGTCCTATCTCTCACTACCCATCCTCCATGACTTTGTCAAAGCAGATCCCTCTCTCTTCACAGAATGGCTTCCTCATGCCATCCTCTCCTCTTTCTACCTACAGACTTTTTATCCATCCTTTAAAACCTTTATCAGATGGATTTCTTACATGATTCCTTTTCCAACTGGTTGGCTTTACATGATTTCTTTTTTAGTTAGTTGGTTTCTAGTTTGGTTGGCTACCAACCAAATGTGAGTCTGTGTATCTCTGCCTTTATTTTCGCTCATATTAATTGCATTTCTATAATTGTTTTAATTCCTCCAACTGGAAAGTAGGTTATTTAAAAGAAGAAAATAAGTCTTAGTTATCCCTATATAATCCCACAATAGTTTTATGCTAGTATATTGTAAGCATGTTAGAATAGGTAAAATCTTAGTTAACACCCTTTTCTGCTGATTTCTCTCTGCTTCAAACAGGAAGAATGTTTGGTGTAAAAGCATTATACAATTATTAACCTAAACAGATAAGGCAGTTATTCTGACTCCAGGCTCCAGTTCACTTTGTGATCTTTGGAAAGCCAGTTGCTGTGTCATTTTTACCAATTAATAAAAGTGGAGCTCACCTGAAAAAATTCACAGCTAAGAAGTATCAAAGAATAATTATTTTTGAGTACCATTCAAGTGCAATTGCTTGACTTTTTACTCTGTCCTTACTTAGACCCAAACGGAAATGAACATTAAAATCCTAATGATAAGAAAATAAATGTGAAATGGTTTAATAAGGGATGCTACTAAAAATGAAAAGCCTACGTCTGTCATCTTTACTCCCAAATCTTGGATTTAAAAAACTGCACAATGTTAGTCAAAGACCCTGCTACAGATTATATGTGTTTATGTATATGGTTTGTACTTATGAGTGTGTGTATGTATTTTATCTATATATACATAGACACATTTTAATCCTATTTACTATTGAATATGTATTTAACTAAATTACAAATATGTCTCAATTAGTAGTGAGGTGTGTGATTTTCCTTTTTTCTTTTCAGCACATAATGAAAGAATCGTTAGCCCTTCTTGGCATTCTTTCCCTGTGCAAGATATGTCTTCATTATTTTATAAAGCTAATTATCCACCAAGGCTTTTGATTCCTTCCTCACTAGTATATATGCATATATCTGCTTATGTATTACATTGCATTTTGTTTTAAAACTTTAATACTATGATTGATCATAAATTATCTCAGAGCTAGTGTTTCTATTTGTAATAATGAGCCAATAAGTGTTCTTTATTGGTAAAATTCTTTTGGCACCACTTACTAAGTAGGTATGACAAATGTAGGCACCATGTCCACACCATATATAAAACAATTGCTGCTACTACCTAATAAAGATTGTTGTGGAATATAAGCATTCCTAGGACCCAAAGCTTTCCTGCCTATGACATTATTCCCTTTTAGCATTCAGTTATGTTGCCCATGTTCAGACGCTCATTGTTGCTAATATTGATTGTTGGTTGCTTTTTCAGACCGTGTTGTGTAGCGACATCAGCTAATTTCAAGTACTATTGGGAGGGTCTCTGTCAAGTAAAGTTGGATATCATAAGACGGCCGTCCTTCAATGTCTTCATTAGTTGTTTTTCAGTTTTTAATTAGGATTTAAATTAGATATCTTACTGTGATGGCTCTCCTCAAATGTGCTATTCTTGTCCAGAACTTACCAAGTGATTTCACCTTTGGTTTCCAAAACATGTAATAGGAATGATACTGTTCTCTTTTGGATTCTTGGGTGGTTTTTCTTTATTTATGTCATATTAAAGGGTACATGCAGAGACTAGTAGACAACATGTGGCTAGAGAGCCCATCACTAAGAAAAAACTGATGTCTTTAGTTGGCAGTGTGGCCATTCTACATATTCTTAATGGAATTACATATATAGTGGACTAAATCTTTTTTTTTTCCTCTTTCCAGTATCTTTATTTATTTATTTTAAGACAGACATGAATATTTTAGCAGTTATTGGTTCGCTTACTCTTAAAAGGAACCGTTCAATCAGAACTCTTTCAAGAGAGTTGGATTAACTACAGAACAAGGAAGAGAAGGATATTCTCCCCTTTGAGCTGTTAACATATTTCATATAACAAAGGCCACTGAAGTGAATCTATTGCTTCCAGAACCATTGTTCTAGGAGCTTAGCACCTCCTCTTAGTTCTCATTCAGCCTAGGGGACTAAATCTTTAAAAACTGTTGGGCCTATGTTAATTGGTCCATGAGAATTTGTACTATGCTTTTAGAAAACTGTAAATTTGGATCAAGAGAGCTCTATATTGATACCAGTCATTTTCACGCATTTCAAGAATCGTTAAGATACTCTTTACTTCTTTTATATTTTGTCTGTATAATAGGGATGCTATCCTCGCTTCACAGGGTTCAATTCAACATTTATTGAGTCACCAGTCTCTCTCCAAATAGTTTATAATATAGCAGAAGGGATATAAGTACATGAATAACTAGGAAACAAGAAACAATATCGAAATATTTTATTTCTGCAAACACTGGGAATTCTACCATCATCTGATATCTAATCTGATTTTTTTAACCTTTCTCTTTTATTGAGGAAACAGAGAGATAACTCACTGAGATTTGAGAGTCCTTGCCCACTTAAGTGCATAGTAAACATCATTAATTAACCCATTTCACCATGGATTCCGCAAATATTTATTGAATCTATTTGATGTACTAGGTTCTGTTTTTGGCTCTGAGAATAACTTACTCAGAGATGAGTAAGACCAGGCCCTTTTCCATGAGGATGTCACAGCCCACTGGAGAGAAACAATAGATACTAAGAGATGATATAAGAAATTTTACTATTTAGATATATACGGGGCACTGTTTGAGCACAGAACAAGAGAGAGCAAATGAAGGGACCTTGGTTACAAAGAATATAAAAGATATCCAGGTAGAAAAAATGGTGCAATTATTTCTATTTTGTTTTTATTTTTTTAATTATGTATTTCAAATTTTCCAAGTATGTATAGATTACTTATATAACCATGAATGCAAATATTGTTTTAAATGTTTGAACATGTAAAGAGTGGCCTAGGCATTTAATTTTTTTTAAGTGTCTTTAGAGTGCCACTTGTCTACAATAAAACAAGACAAATCTAAAATCATCTCATTGAGACCATAGGAAAGAGGGAAGTTCTGATATGTTTCTATTAAGCAGGATATACTAAATGAAAATTATTTGTATAGATTTATATATTAATTACGTTAAATAAAATAGCATTATTGGTTTCTTAAAATTTAGTAGTTTTTGACACTATGAAGTGACTATAAAGAATTAGAAGTTTTAAAATAAATTTATAAGGAATTTTTTAATTAATGTCTCACCTTTGAAAGCTATCCTTTATTTAAGATTTAAAGAATTCCAATATTTACATTCAATAGATTAAAGAAATACGTATTGAGTATCTACTGTGTGCCAGACACCGTTCTAAGCCTTGGCAATCTAGCAGTGAACAAAACAGATGAAAATCTGTATCCTCTAAGAACATTAGCTTACTCTCTTATGGGAAGAAATAGTTAATAAACAGATCAATTATAAAATATGGTGTGTCAGATCATAGTATGTGCTATGGAAACAAACAAGCAGAAAATGAGGTTAGATGTGTTAGGGGAGGTGGGTGAGTTGATCTTTTAAAGGGTGCTTATTGATAAGACAGTATTTGAAAGAAGTCCTGAAGTAGGTGAGGAAGCAAGTCACACAGGTATGTAGAGGCAGAGAACCCAGGCGAAGGGAGTAGGAACGGCGAAAGCCCTGAGGTGGAAACATGCTTCTCAGGTTGAAGGAACAGTCAGGAGCCCAGTGTGGCTGTGACTGCAGGGAGGGTCCTGGGAGAGGAGTTCAGAAAGGTAGCGGGGCCAGATTCTGGAGTCCTTATTGACCATGGTGAAGACTGGCTCTAACTCTAAATGAGATGGCAGCCATCGGAGAGTTTTGAGCAGAAAAGAGGCATGATCTGACCAAAAGGATGACTCTGGCTCCTGTGTTACGTCTAGACTCTGGAAAACAAGGGTGGAGCAGGGAGGCCAGTTAAAGTCTATCCCGGTATTTCAGGTCAGAGAAGATGGTGGCTTGGACCAGGGTGATGGTGGAGGTGTGAGGAGCAATTAGCTGATGACATGTGGGCACACCTAAAACCTGGTCATTCCTAATCACTGCTCCTTGCACTCTGTCAATCAGCTCCATTTCAAGTATCTTACTCTGACTAGCCCTTCCTAACTAGCTCTTCCTTGTAACACCTCAACTCCAACACTTATTTTTTACCACATTAGAAGCTACAATTCATTGATCCTACCACCTTTTCATTGTCCTTTGTGGCTTCATTTCCTTCCTTATTCACTTTAGTTTCCATGGTTCTATTTAAATTCCTTGCACAGACCCTTAATTTCCACCTCTCTCTTTTTTGTGTGTCATTCAACTCATCCAGCAAAACCACAAATCTCATTAATTACATCTCTCTGCCTTTTTCATGCCCGGATCCAGACAGCTGAACATTGCTGAAGAAAAATATACAAACATGCTTAGTGGCCTCACTTTGACCATGACAGAAAGAGGACCCATAGGGCTTCCTGACACTCCTGTGACATTTTCCAAGTCCATTCACTTTCCCTAGTTGACTGTTTCATATCTTCTCTTCCTCAAATTTCCAATACCTCCTCTCTCATCCTCCTTGTTAGCTTCCTACTCTGCCGAGAAAATAAAAGTAATTAGAGAAGAACTTCTCCGTATTGCCACCATCAAAACTGCCCGCCCTCCTGAACCTGTGCTCGTATTCCCTGCTGTCACAATGGGTGAATTTGTTTCTAAGGCAAACCTGTCCGCTGACACATACTAGATCATTCCATTCTCACCTAATCAGGACTTTGCTCTAGCAAATATTTCATCTCTCTCAACATGATATTAGGATTCCCATCTTTAAAAACCCTCCCCTGGGGCCAGCCCGGTGGTGCAAGGGTTAAGTTTGCATGTTCTGCTTCAGCAGCCTGGGGTTCACCGGTTCGGATCCTGGGTGCAGACCTACACAACGCACATCAAGCCATGCTGTGGTAGGCATCCCACATATAAAGTAGAGGAAGATGGGCATGGATGTTAGCTCAGGGCCAGTCTTCCTCAGCAAGAATAGAGGCGGATTGGTGGCAGATGTTAGCTCAGGGCTAATCTTCCTCAAAAAAAAAAAAAAAAGAAAAATTAAAAACAGAATCCCAAACCCTCCCTTTTACCCTATCCCTATTTCTTGGCTCCCCCTTACAGCAATACTCATCAAGAGTTGCCTATACTCATTGCTTAGACTTGTTCTCCTCCCATTCTTATATAAACTCACTACAATTAGGCTTTGTTGTCCACCACTGCCTGAAACTGCTGCTTTTAAGGTTACCAGTGACTTCCACATTGCTGAACCCAGTGACCCAGTCCTCATTTGACTGTCAGCAACATTTGACGCAGATGATCACTCCCTCCATCCTGAAGTTCTTTCTTCCTTTGGTTGCTAGGATACCTGGTCTCACTGGTTTTGTCCTACCTCCCTGGTCCAACTTTCTCAGTCTTCTTTGCTGATGCCTCTCATCTTCCTAAACCCTATTGGAATTCATTGAATCTCTTTTTTCCGTCTAAGCTCAAAAGGTGATCTCACTAAAGCTCATGGTTTTAAATATCAGCCATATACTGACAGTCCCTAAATGTTTAGCTCTAGCCCCCGCCTCTACCCAGAACTCCTGACAAACATATTCAACAGCCTGCTCGTCATCTCCTTTTGGGTGATATCTAAAGCTTCAAGTGTCCAAAACCAAAAAGTCCTTATTTTCTCCCCCTAAATGTGCTGCTTCTGCATTTTTTCTTGAGTAAATGCCATTTTTAAACTTTCAGGTGCTCAGGTCAATAATTCTGGAGTCAACCCTAACTTCTCTGTTTTTCTCGTGTCTCGGATCCAATCTGTAAACAAATCATGCCAATTTTACCTTCAAGAACCAGCCACTTCTTAAAACATATGCTGAAGTGTCTAAAAGATTACAATAATTTTATCCTTTGAAACATGTTTAAAGATTTAGAAACAGCTACAAGATACAACAAGTTTCATGACTACAATTTGTAATAAAAATCTGTAAAATTCACATTTAGTCAAAAATAAAATGTAAATATAAAACGGAAATGGCTTTTTTGAGTGATTTATATTTATTTTTTGAGCAAAAGCCAGTTCTAAAATCATAGTTTCGAAAATGATTCCCTCTAGAGCAGCATCACTGGAATGAATATTTAATTTACCAAATTATCACTGCCAAAGATAATGCTTATTTGGTTTTATAGGTTCTGGATTATTGTTTAAAATTATCTCCATTCTTTATAATCACAATTTGAATTAACATCTCTCGAATAGTACAAAGACTTACTTATTGCTCGTAATGTTGATAAGAATCCTGACTCTGGAACCTACTGCTTGAGTTCAGTACTGGCTCTGTCATTTTCTAGCTATGTTATCATGAACAAATCCTTTAAATGTTCTGTGCCTCAGTTTCCCTAACTGTAAAATGAGGATAATAAGAATGCGTAACCCAGGATTTCTTAGTAGGATCAAATGAGATCATGTACGTAAGTGTTTAGGATAGTACCTGGCACAGAGTAAGAGACGGGAGCTGTGCTAGCAGTAAGAGGATTATATGGAGATTCTTTGTTACCAGAAGCCCTGGGGGAACTTAAGGCATAAATAGAATATCTGAAAGGTTAAAGACATTACAAAGTTTCGGGAATTAAGACAACCATAAAAGAAACATTGAAGGCAATATATATTAGTTATCTACAAAGTGAGAGAACTAGCCAACAAATGCCATCGACATTCAAATGAGAGAGAAAGATTCCTTTTACTAACAGCAGTTTAAGATAATTTTGGTGAAATTTTTGTTTTTTAAATGCCCAGTTTCAGTTACAATAAAACTGAGATCTGTACCCATAAAGCGTCCATTTTGACATATGAATATGGAGAAGTATAAGACTTTAATACAAACTGCTAATGTAGAGCTTTGATTAGATGCCATAAAAGAAACTCTTTTGAAATGCAGATACCTATTTATGTGCATATAAGAAGCTACCATTTATATTGATACCGCTACCCACTGAACTATCACATTGTTGATCAAGTTGTTTTATATGCACGTGCAGTTTAAATTTACATAGGGAATATCAATTATATGTCACTGGGGGCTTTTCTTCTTCCTGGTGTAATTATACATTTGTTGAATATATAAATTTAATCCACAAATATTAATTTGAGCATCTACTCTGGACTCAGTCTTCAGTCCATGAGAGACTCCATCTTCTCATGCTAAGAACATATAGATTGCCAAATAACAATGTCAGATTGACGTAGTAATAGCTGATCCTTGTGATTGCATTATTTATGCCTTTGAAATAGACATGCTTTTCTGCAATGTAATTAATTGTGTTAACTTGAGAACTGTGAAGCTGTGTGTAAGAGTGGACTAAGTAATTTCAAAGTTTGTCTCCAATAAAGGAGAAAAAAAGACTCAAAATCTTTTTTCCCCTCCAGCTGGCCCGCCACAACAAACTATTACAGCAGATGCTCAAACCAGGATCCGATCCAGATGATGGAGATGAAGCCTTAAAGTATTATGCCAACCACACTGCACAGATTGAGGTAACCATCTCTTATTTCTTGAAAGAGACCAACTGTGAAAAGATATGTTTACTTTCTATATCAGACCATTTTCATAATCATTTCCTAGAACAATGAAGCAGAATAGAGTGATATAAACTATAAAAGTATATACTAAAAGATGAGATATGAGGAGTAATCTATAAGAAATTGAGATGCACATCTTTGAAAGTTGTCTTGATTTTGGACCAGAACTATATGTAAATTTTCTTTTGTAATTAATAAGATTAGTTTTGTTTGGGTCATGAAAACAATCAGTGCAGAGCAGTGGGGTTTTAGAGAAAGGATTATTATAATAGAAGCTATCATTCAAGAAAAGGTTTCTTTTTAAAAATTATGTAGAAGGCTTATTAAAGAGATCTCTGTGTAAGCAAGTATTCAAAAGTGTAGGAAACATGGAAGGCACTAATAAAGTTTTCATATCGATATCATAAACTTAGAATAGAGTTATTAAGTTTCCATTTTCAGTTTGCAACAATTGACCCCACCCACCGTCATAAATGAGACGTTATTAATAGCTGGTGGCAGTTCAAGAAGTGTAGGTCAATATGGACTTACGTGTTCTGAAATCCACCTGGCTGTCATTTACTAGCTATGGTATCATTTTGATACTGGTTGGCAGAGCTAATCAGGCAGGAGTGAGCAGAGCAGTCGATGCTTGTCGTCTGTAATTTACATTCATACATTCATTCACTTTGGCAGATATTTTTTAGTTTTTAAGAAAGTGCACGATGGGCATCACTGCTGTTAACTCTCAAGATGCGTAATTACTGTATCTTATTGTTTACTATTGCCAAACCTTTGGAATAATGAGCATGATTACCTTGTGTCACAAAATGGATTCCTTGCTCACGTTTATAAACGTTAGTAGTACTGCGGCTTTGGTAGGAGACTTGACCTCGTGGAACCTGTCAACTGGACCAACAGGAAAAATATTGCTTACTACAAGTGCCTAGGAACTGGGAGGCTGGCAAAGTCAGGAAGCTGCAGAAATCTGATGCAAATAGATCATCAAACCACGAAGGTTCTGAGGAAGGTCCCAGAAGCCAAAGTACAAAGCTCGGTGATTAGAAGAGATCAGATATAGGAGGTAGAGTGAGTAAGCCAGAGTTAGGGGTTGGGTTAATAACTGTGTGTGAGAGATGGGGGCTGTTGTGGAAGTTGGACTTTTACTGGTTTTCCAGCAGTGAGGAAGGATGTAGCTGTAAATATATAAATTCAATAAATGGTCGCTGAGCATTTATTCGCTACTAATTACATACACATATAGAAGATAATTCTATATAGTAAGTGTATAAATCAAGGGCCAAGGAAATGTAGAAAAAACAGTAATTAACTGTGCCGGGGGAATTTCAGGATAGATTTCACAGAGAAGGTTGCCATAAAGAATATATTGAAGATTGGATAGAAGTTTCTCTCTACTGAAGATTGGGTATGGGGGCCGGCCCCATGGCCGAGTGGTTAAGTTCGTGTGCTCCACTTCGGCAGCCCAGGGTTTTGCCGGTTTGAATCCTGGGCGCAGACATGGCACCCCTCATCAGGCCATGCTGAGGCAGCATCCCACATGCCATAACCAGAAGGACCTACAACTAGAATATACAACTACATACCAGGGGGCTTTGGGAAAAAAAAGAGGAAGAAAAGAAGATTGGCAACAGATGTTAGCTCACCTGCCAATCTTTAAAAGAAGGAAAAAAAAGGTTGGGCATAGGATTTCAGGTAGAAGTAAATGAAAGGAAGGGATGAAGGAACAGAGTAGGGGGATGGCTTTTTTCAAAAATTTACTGTAGTTGCTATCTGGAGAAAGGTTTGGAAAAGGGATTGAGTTAAGGATTGCAGGTTGATCAGATAGGAAGATATGATATAAAAGAATATAAAAGGTTAGAGATTGTGGTATTGAAGATGACAATCTAGAATGGAGGAAAATATACATGCATATATCGTATATACATATATCTATATATATGTGTATGTGTGTATATATATAGGGCTCAATGCTTGATGTACGTAGGCTGAGGGAAATGGTGTGGAGAAAGGTGCTCCCTAGGCTTCTTTTGAATAAATGGATAGAAATTGGAGTTACACAAGGGTATCCTAGCTTTGGAGTTAAAAGGCAGGGGAGGATCATTTGTTGATTCTTAGATAAATTGGATTTGAGGTGACTTTGAGGCATCCACAATGCAAGATATAAAATTCCAGGATTTAAAGGAGTGGTCTGAACTGATGATCTAAATTCTTCACTTTGACCAATCCTCATGCTCAAAGACCAACTCATGAGACCCACTCAGAGAGGCCTCCCCTCCTTCCTTCAGGCATTAATTAATTTCATCCCACTATGTTCCCACGGCAGTTTGATCATTCTGTTAAATATATCACATTGGATTATTGTTAGCTTCTTATAGGTCACTTTTCCCCTACCTGAGGCAAGAACTGGTCTCAGTCATCTTTGTATTTCCAAACCTGAACCCTGTGACTGGAACATAACCACAAAAATACCTAATGGTGAAAATAATAGTGTGTTCATAATTTGTAGACTCAAAGACCCTAGGAAATAGGAAGGACCTAGTGGGTGACCTGGGGTCTATCCAGTTGTCTAAGGATTTGCTCTCTAATGATCCTGCTTCTGTTTTAAATTCTTCCTGTGATAGAGGTCTCACTACTTCCGGAGGACATGATCTAATTTGGAGCATCTCTAATAATTAGAAAGTTTTTTTTTAATAAAGAGGGCACACTAGCCCACTGTAATGTTTACCCACTTTTCAGAGCATTGCTCCCCTGTCAACATGTTCCCCTGTCAACATGATAGCTTGGCTGTAACATTTGGAGAACCATCATGATTAATAAACTGCAAGCTTTCGTAGATTGGGGTTCGTGTTGTTTTTTCACTTTGAATTCCCCAGGGTTTCTTGCCTAAGGACTGAATAAGCATTTGGTGAATAAATACCTTGAAAAAATTATCCATCTTTGGCTTTTTAGAGTTAACACGTTCCCATTTCCTTCAGTAATCCATCCAGTTTGTCAATGCCCCTTGTAAAATAGGACAAGCAGAATCATACATGACATTTCATAAAGAGACTGAGTACTTTGGCTTATAATAATCAAGATACTATTTCTGAAATGCACCTTGAGATTTTTTTTAAATGCTTGGTGCTGTAGGATAAAGTAAACCTTATTTTTATCCACATAGTTTCCTACCATATACCAAATAGGTTCAATTCTTCTTTCATACAATTGGGTTTTTTAAGCTTTGTTCAGAAATTTTTATGTACCATTACTGAATTTCATCTTGTTTTATGATAGTGTTCTAGCATGTAATTTACATATATAACATATCATTTAAGATAGCTTCAGTTACAAGTATCAAAATGGCAGACTGGGAATTATTTAAGCAATAAAAATATTTGATTATTTCATATAATGGGAAGTGTGGAGGTACGAGTAGTTCTATCATTGATTCAATGACTCAATGATGTCTTCACACATTCAGACCTTTCCTTAATAAGTTCTTTATTATGCTGGTGATATCCCACCTCATGGTTGCAAAATGGCTACCAAAGTTTCAAGCACCATGCCTTACACAACCTTTTGTTCAAAGTAAGAAGAAAGAAAATACAGGCAAAGAGGAACTTTTGTGTTGTGTATTTGGTTTGTTGTTATTATTTTGTTTGTCTTATGCAGCTCTCTGCCTTTTTAGGAAGCAGAATCTTTCCTGGAAGGCCCCTCCCCTCAAGGAAATTTCTCCTTATGCCTCATTTTCCAGAACTAGGTCACATGCTTACCACTATACTAGTCAATGGCAAAGGGAAATAGAATGACTCTTCTGGCTTCATCAATCCTGATTCGTTCTTGAGGGTTGGGCAGAGTATATAAACGTGAACCTTGAGGTTGAGTCTACACATCCTTGTTACATAGTGAAGCTGTATGAAAATATTCAGCCTGTTTTTTTGTCTAAAGTTAAACTGTCATAAATACCAAATAAGAGAAGTTCAAAATAATGAATATTTACATCTGAGTATATGCTTAAATGGATATTAGACCTACAAAAACAGGTGAAGGAGAAAACACGTTAATGATACAGGGCACCTTTCTGTGTGGAACTTAGGGCTCATCACGTTGAGTGTATCATTTGTTTCTCAGCAGCCCTTTTTAGGAAGAAGAGGCTAAGATCAAGATAGAAATATACCAAGTGCTGTGTTTAAGGTTACTTAGCCCATCACTTGCTAATTAAGACATTCTTAGTTCTCTGATGTACTTTATGAAAATAAACAGGAGTGGCAAAAGTTTAATGCTAACGCAGAAAGAATAAAGAGTTTGGTGTTTGTTATTTTTAACAAAGTATAGTATTGAAGATACATTAGTCAATTTATTTGAAGAGAAAAATGTGAAATAGTATGGTAAAGGACTATTTTAGATACTTCAAGTTGGCATATTTTTTCATAACTGAATTCATCAAATATCATTAATAAATTTGTGCTACAGACAAAAAATAGTCTTAGAGTGAGGTGTCCAAAGGCTAAAACAAGTGCAAATTAATGTTTTCAGATTGTTCGGCACGATAGGACCATGGAACAAATAGTTTTTCCCGTCCCCAATATATGTGAATATCTTACACGAGAATCCAAGTTCCGTGTGTTCAATACAACTGAACGGGATGAACAAGGAAGTAAAGTGAATGACTTTTTCCAGCAAACAGAGGATCTTTACAATGAAATGAAGTGGCAGAAGAAAATCAGGAGTAAGTACAATCAACTAAAATGCTTAGTTTTGAGCATAATGATAGATAAATTGGTACTTTGGGATGCATGGCAGCATTCATTTAAATTGGTTTTTAATTTCTTGCCATCTGATGTTTCTGAAATCACTTATAGGCTTAAGAATGTGAGCTCAGTCTACAACTGGAGCCAAGACACCTGCAGCTGAATGAAAACAGAAAACTCTGAGTAATTAGATCATGTTTTAGTGCTGATCCTATAATGTTATAAATATTATGAAATACAAGGTTGAAGCTGTCTGTTTCAACTGTTGAACAGCTGCAGGTTTGAAGTCCGTGAATAGGCCCTGACTGGCCTTAACAGTCCTTGAATGGGATGGGGAGACGTTGGCACCGGCGTGTTCATCCTCTGTTGTCTTATAATCTGATGATTGAGTGGATTGTTTAATGTTTTTCTGAAAGTTGGTCTTTCTTTCAACATATCTTTACCTCACCAACTCAGACTAAAATTTTGTGACGCTTGTATTCAAACAGAGCAATGTTACAGTGAAAGTTACAGTTAAAAATTAGTGTAATGTAATTTCCATTACTTATGTTTCAGGACTCAAGTCCATTTGGAAATATTGAATTTTAAAATCGAAATTTTTTAAAGTTTAAAATAAATTTCACTTTATTTTCCCAGATAAGGAATATCATGAGTTTTTAACAAAAATTCGTATGGGGAAATTCTTGGTTAGATCTTTTCTGTCTTTTGGGAAAATTTTCCGGATAAGCAGGCATACATTCTCAATACCTCTATTCAACAGTTTTTATCATTCTAATTTTCGAGGAACTTTAATGAGTGTGGTTCATGAATTTGAATGGAGCTTGAGAAACACCATCTTCAGATATAAGATTATGGCAAGCATTTTCAGGCTTTCTTAGCAGAATCTTGGAGAAAAATAAAGAAATTACTCTCCTTTAGCATTTTACCATGTAGAACCTTATGGAATTCAGAGAAAATTTTGGGTTTCCAAAATACATCTGAAAACTCAACGATTTTATTTGGGACATTTGAAAATCATACATTTTCTCCTTTACAAAAAAAGCAAATTAGATAATGAACTAGTGCTTGTGGGGTCTGTTATTTTGGATAAATATTTTGTCATTTATCAAAAAAACAAATCTTAAAATAGTTTTCAGTGTACATTTTACTTTTAAAATTTGGAAGCAACTTATTATGAGGTTATAAACAGAATCCAGTTCATTTGGTGGATTTATAAGTGAGAATTTGTAATCACAAATCTATGCGTCAACATCTTCTAATTTTAAAAATGAGGATGTCAGGGGGCCAGCCCCGTAGCTGAGTGGTTAAGTTCATGCACTCTGCTTTGGTGGCATAGGGTTTCGCCAGTTCAAATTCTGGGTGTAGACATGGCACCGCTCATCCAGCCATGCTGAGGCGGCATTCAACATGCCACAACTAGAAGGACCCACGACTAAGAATATCCAGCTGTGTACTGGGAGGCTTTGGGGAGAAAAATGAAAAATAAAATCTTTAAAAAAAATGAGGAGTTCTAATTCAGGAATGATGGAGATGCAGATGTTTACAGTTTATGGTGCGTTAGTCAACTAAATGCCATCGCTTATGAGAGCCTATTCTTGTGTTGGAATGCTGCATTCTAAGAGAAGGAAAACAAGATGTACTGAAGGGAAGTGCAATTTATAAGTAAGCAGCAGACCCCAGATTGGAATGCACAGAAGATATTTTGAAAAGTGTGTACTTTCTATGTGAAAATCACTGTGGCTTTCCTCCTCAATTAACCCCAATAATTTAAACTCGATTTTATTACATTAAGAGTTAGAGAACGGACAAGACCTGAAGAAGTCATGTGGGTGCCCAGAGCAGGCTAATAAATTTGACTCCCTTTCAAACTTATATGCTTTAACATATCTGTTTCGTTATTTACGAGAGGTGGAAAGAAATTATTTTTGATTGATGTAAACTATATTCAGTAGATGCATTGTGTCATTCATTTCTGATGACAGACACAGAATCCCTTTTCTGAAAATATTCAGCAAAGCCTTCCCCACTTATTGGTAGTTCTTATTGTATCTTTTATTTTCTTCTGCTGTTGCAGATTCAACAAGTTCTTAGAAAGGATTAAGGTTTAAAACTTCGATAATATAAATCACTAGTTGCTAGTAAGCAGTACTATGCCATGCTGTTAAGTTTCAGAGTTTCAGATAACTGTGACTGTGTCATAGGAATTTTCATCAGAGAGGTATTTGTGCTAGGAGTTTGGGTTTTTTTATTTGACTGTAAGGCATAGGAGAGGGACCAATTTATCAATTATAAATTGATACAGTTTATCAAGTTATCAAGTTTACAAATCAAGTTATCAGTTTACAAATTATCAAGTATAAATTATACAGTGATGTATACCATTCCATCAAAAGGGGCCCCAGGCAGCTGCTAAGCTATCTTTCCCCTAATCTGCCCTAGGAATATATTAAAGAGAATTATTACAGGATCATCTTTTCTGACCACCTTTAGCAATTGCAGAATTACTCACTCTTCTACAGTGGTTTAGGGGTAAATTGGCTAAAGGATAAAGAAGGAATCAAATAGAAAACTCCCTTATGGTATTGATTATAAACTTTCTAAAATAAAGTCATATTAAATATTTCTTTAAATGTGCTTTTACGCTGGTTCACAAAAATGCATTTAGTAAAATTTTATTTCAGTAGGGCTCTTGTGTTGAAACCACAATTTATTTTTCTGTTCTATCCCATTGTATTTCTTTCTCACTAGATAACCCTGCGCTGTTCTGGTTCTCGAGGCACATATCTCTCTGGGGGAGCATTTCCTTCAACTTGGCTGTGTTCATCAATTTAGCTGTTGCTCTCTTTTACCCATTTGGGGATGATGGAGATGAAGGCAAGTGTTTATCTTTCTTTAGATGATAAATATTATAAAGTTCTAAAAATAATACTCAATGCCTTGCTTAGCTATTTAGAGCTTCAAAATAATAATAATTTAATTCTTGATAAATAGATTTTTCTATATTCATTGGAAGTAGAGAATAAATGCTGTAGAACACTACAGTAATACAAATGTTATTTTTCAAAAAGCTCATAAACAAAGGAGGTCTTAGAGCTATATTATATATTGGCAAATAAGACAATGAAAAAAATTTTTATTTCTACTTAATTATTATGACCAAAGGCATTTTTATACTATATCATCTCAATTATATAAATATATGGGGAAATGAGAAAGTTATGCTAAAATATTCATTGTGATTACCTTAAATAGTGGAATTTATATTGCACTCTTTGCTTTGCTTTCTGTCTTGTCTAAGGTTTCTATAATGAGCATACATGGAATCTGAAAAAAATTTTTAAATGTATAATGTAAGACAGAATATAATAATAGACAGTATCTCAGATCTCGGAGTAGAAGGTTAACACTTTGGTTTCCAATATAGGACTTTTCTACAGGGATAATTGACTATGAAATTAATATTATTAAACTAATAATACATGAGGTTTTATTAAAACAAAGAGAAATTATCCCATTTTAAGTGAAATGGGAAATAGAGGAGAAATACGCTAAAGGGTGGGACCGTGGAAGTTGTTTTGTTTAAGTCTGGCAAAGTGCATGGGAAAATGTCTTACAGTCTTGGGATACAGTCAGCTAAATAACTTTGGAATGGACATGTGAAGAATGGCTTGGAAGAGAAGATGAGCGATATCAGCAAAGAATAACCACAAGGTGCTTTTGTATCTCATCTCTTCATAGGATTATTGTGAGAATTTAATGAGATGCTATAGTAAAGCATTTAGAATAATGCCTGGTATGTATTTGATAAAGCTTAGTTGTTAATATTGTTGTTGTTACACAGTAAATATTAATACTACAGAGGGAAGCCCAGTGAAAGGGATGATCTGATGAGAACAACAGGTATGTAAGACTATTTCAAATGAACTTGAGGTGAGCAGGAAGGGAAATGGGAATCCAGGAGTAGTTTGCCATTGCAAAGGACTATTACAGATAACAACAGATATCAAAGTTCTAACGTTTAGGTATAATATGAGTGGACATAAGAAAGTTTGACTTTTTGGAAGTCATGCCAGTGCTAACAGAAGAATATTGAGCAATGGAGTGGATTTGTCAGTTAAATAGCAAATGAAAATGTGGTGAATATTTGGCCATCCATTGTGCGGAAGTTGCAAATATAGCAGGAAGTGGAAATAACTTTCTCTTCACTGTGTTTAGTCTCATTTAGCGATGATAGCCCTCTTGACACAAGAATGTAAGTCTTGTGATGAGAGAAGTCCAGAATGAAATGATAAATTAGTATCTGCACAGAGAATGCTGAGAGTAAATTGTAGAGTCCTGTTTAATAGAAGCCTAATGTCTTAGATATGGAAGGAATTCTGAAAACCGTCTAATATTAAATCCTCGTTTGATGGATAAAGAGATGGAAGCCCAGAGAGGCTAAAAAATGGCAGATCTCAGAGTAGAAAGTTAACTCTTTTGTTTCTAATCCAGAACTTTTCTACATGGATGACTAGGTTGGAAGCATATAGACAAGAAGAAGATATATTTTCATACAGGATACAATTTCCCCTGAGTTCCATTCCATAATATTGCTTACTTGACTACCAGAGCCAATGTATATAGCCTCTGCTGCCACCTGTTGTACATCCAATATAATAGTAATGGGCAATGCCACCCTTCTAGACATCTACTCTTTACTCATTTGGGAGAAAGTGGAACACCTGATACATTTTTAATACTCACCAGACTAATAACAGTTACAATAGTAATATTGATAATAATAATGGCAGCTGATGTTGTTTGCCACTTAGATTGGGTCAGACAAAATGCTAAGCACTTCACATACATAATTACATTTAATCCTCCTGACAGTCCTGTAAAGTAAGCACTTCATCCTCATAGATGTAGAATCTGAGGCGTAGGAAGATTTGCCCAGTAATTTGGGAATGGAGTCCAGAAATTCAAGGACAACTGGTCCTTGAACAAGAACTTGAAACCGCATAGTAGAGTTTGGAGTAAGACCCCAGCCTCAGAAGGAAATAGGATCATCAAAAAAAGACTGGAACACCTGATGCTTCATCATCAGGTGCAGACACAGACTTTACTCTTCAAAAAGGACTGAATAGAAATTAAGAGTGGTAACCAAGATGGAGGCTCAGTCCTAAGCATCTGAGTATGGGGATGGTGCTAAGAGAAAGGGAAAGGCATGAGCTGCCATTTTGGCAATATGGAATCCCAAGGTTATGTTTGGGTAATCTGATTATAGCTCTAGATAAATTATGAAAACTTCATGAATTCAAGGTTAAAATTTTGGTCAGGATTAGCTGCATCTCTAACTTCAGTTATTAGGCATAGTTAGGAAGGCCGAGGAAACAAAGGTAAGACTGATAAGCACACTAGACCATCAGAACTGACTGGAGAAGGGAAATGCTGTGCTGGATGTACAAGTTCTCTAATGTCAGATTTGGTCGAACATGGGCTGGATGACTACTTCCCAGGAGTACTTTGAGATGATTTAAAGATGAATTAGGTCATCATTAAGATTCCTTCCAATAACCTAAAAAAAAGCTATGGGGACATGTCAAAGAACACAGGATCCAACTTGAAAGTCCTCCCAGTGGCCATAATTATGGAAATTTTGAGAAAAAAAAAAACATTGATAGTAATACATAATAATCCATAGAATAAAAAAAAAATATGGAAGTCCATATTGATGGAGAGAAGAGAAAGCTCTTTCTTACAAAGCATTCCAATTAATAATTTTAGCAGTAATAATGAGCATAGAATATCACCATTTGGCTAACATCACAGTAGTAAAGATCATCAATGGGTGCTAAAATTACTAGGTGAATGTTAGATGAAAAAGTGTAATGAGAAACAAGTTATTGACGTAGTCTTAAAGTATTTCCCCACAACATACTTATTAATTACAAAAGAAAAAATAGTAACTTTAAAGTGGAGAAATCTCTTTAACTAAATGATCGATGTTAATGTCACTATTAATGAGACACAGCAACATTGCACCATTTGCCAAAAATGCATAAACTGAGGAAATTTCAGACAAACCCAAAATGAGGGACATTCTACGAAATAATTGGCCAGTACTCTTCAAGCTTATGAAAGACAAAGAAAGATTGAACTTTCCAAATTATAAGAGACATGACAGTTAAATGCAATGAGTGATCCTGGCCCAGAAAAAGGACATTAATTGGGCAATTGGTGAACTTTGAATAAGGTCTGTAGATTAGATAAAAGTAGTATATCCTGTTAATTTTCAGATACTGATCATTGTAATGTGATTATGTAAGGTTTGACATTTGGGGAATCTAGATGAAGGGTGTATGGGGATTTTGTTTTATATTTGCAACTGTTAACGTAAGTCTGAAAGAGTTTTGAAATGTAAAGTTAAAAAAGAGAAAATAAATAAATATGTGGATTCCATCCAACCCTGAGGTCCCTGGATTCTGGGTATAGAAGTTGATTACCAAATCACCTGGTGAAGCCTGGGCCAGAAAAAGACCTGTGGTCAAAATGGGCCACCTTTCCCAACCCCAGACCCTTATTAAGCTGCTCCAGAATCACTGAGGCCACTGTGGCAATGAGGACAGAGGGAATGGGCTGTGTATGCATTCTCCAAGCCTATTTCCAGCCTGATCACAAATGAGCTGCTGGGAATTACTTGTGCCTCGATAATCTGCTTCACACTTGGGTTATAATATTAACTGAAAGAGTAATGTCTCCCTTTGACTGCGGTGGTAGTGTACGATAATTAACGGGAGCTACTTGAGGGGAAGGTGATTCTAGAGGATCAGCTTATAGGGCACCCCACCCTCCCAACCCCTGCTGCAGGTAATCTCCTTTCATTGCCAGGCTTTGCAGAGCTCTGTGTGAATTTATTCAAGAATACAGGGCTTATTTGTATGGCTACAAGTTTTGATTTTGGTTTCCTTGTTTGGCTGATTGGTTTATTTGTTTAACGTATGTTTATCTGGAAAAGAAACTTGTGCCAAAGTTGAGGAATGAAGCGTTGCTGGTTGGGGCTGAAGTGGCAGGTGTTGGAGCTACGGACTCTTCTAGATGGCCATTCAGAAGTTGAGCATTGCCATACCAACCACCCCTGCCCCGTTTGGCAAAGGCAGACTAGTTAGTGGAGAAAATTGGTGCAATGGGAATTTCTTACATTTAGATAGCATGCGATTCTTTTTAAAAAAAATCATGTTCAAATTTCGGGTGTAATTGTTTTTCCCCTCAAGTGCTTTGTGTTAAAGAAAATAAGTTCTTCAAGGTGATTTTAATGCATTCAACTTAATAACAACCATCAATGCAGTGCAGCCATGTGCCAGGCACTATAGTAGGCCCTAGAGATACAAATGTTGGTAAAGTTGTCCTTGTCCTCAAGGAGCTCATGGTCTAATTAAGGGAGAAGAAAGCAGTAAAGCACAATAGTGAAGATCACCCATGGATTTTGGAATGGATGTCTGCTTTAGCTGGACTGAGGTGAGGGAAAGAGGAAAGTCTTCTGAGGCTACGTAGGAGGCAGAGGAATGAAGAGAGACTGGGAAATAAGAAGCGGTATGTTCTATACAGCAAACTATAAACAAGTCAGTGTAGGGTAGATAGGAGAGTTCCACTATGTGAATTGAATTGAGGTCTTCAATTTTGCTGTTTGAATTTTCCTTTATAAAGGACAAATTTCATACTTGCTAAGATTTAAAAACGTATAAAGTGAATTCTAAAAATTTTTTCCATTAGAAAAGTAATACATGCTCATTATAGAAAATTGATACAAATATAAAGTATTAAGAAGAGAAGACAGTCCCTGCTTTCCCACCCTTAATGGGTAAAAATTGATTTTGACAATCTGTACTATCTTCTCTAGAATTTGTCAGAAGGTTTTGGTTTATTTTTTTTAGCATTAAATCTTCAGCTAGAAACCCATATGATCATTCTTACAGAATATGATTGCAAATTATTGTCAATTGTCAGCTGACAATACTGTAAATTAATAGCCATCCTAAATAACTTTTAAATTTATTTATTAATTCACAAATACATATTTAGCATTAAACTGTGTGCAAGGTACTATGTTAGATGCTATTTGAGTTATTTCTACAAAGGAATGAAAAACCTAGTTTTAAGTGCATGGTTATAATTTCTTATTTAATCAAGGGGAAATCTTGGCAAGCCATATGCTATCTGGGAAAGAGTAGTCAAGATGTACTTATGTGACCAGGCATTAATGATAGTCTACAGTGCACCTATCAGGGCCAAAGTTGAGACTTTTAAAATAAGAATGTCACACCAAGTGATTGCTTATGAATTATCCTGAAGAGTCCAGTGATTGGCTAAAAGTTGTTACATGTGCAAAGATGTTGGCAGTTCTAGTAAAGTTGAGAGTGAAGCGCCACAACTTGGGGAACTTATAACTGGAGACTTACTTACTCAAAATGAGCTCACAGATTATGTTTTTGTTTATTCATGTAATCAACAAATATTGATCTATTACTGCATGCCAGGCACTGTGATTGGCCCAGAGATGGTCCCCACCCTTACAGAGTTTACATTCCAATGGCGTCCCAATAAGCATGAGAGAAAGTTGAAGATTATTCTCTCCATGGCTCTTTTAGATCTGTGAAGTCAGGGCAGTTGGTGCTCAGGCTAGGTTTTAGTAAACACAGAGTGGTTACATGCCAACATCATCTTAAACGTGAGTTGGGCAACCATTTTGGTACCATTGCCAGAGGACAGGAATTGAAGGTAACTTCCAGAGCAATTTACCCCTTGGCTTTCTTCATCTTCAAAGTAATCTTTTCAGATCATAAATTTGGTGAAGGGACAGATCAAATCTCTCCTCCCAACCTTCTTTCATCACTGCTTGCTGTAAGAGATATCATGGGAAGAACAAACATTGTAAAAATAAACATGTCTAAACCAATACTGTTCGTTCTCTGACTTTGTTTTGTTTTTTAATGTCTGACAGGCTCTTCCTACTGTCTTTTGATCTATTAACACTCACTATGAACATTCATTGAAAGAGTCCAGATAACCCCATGGTTTCGATAATAGCGCAAAAGCCCTGCATACCAAAGCTTTCAGGGTATTTTGCATGCAGAAGTTAATTTTATAAGTAATAAAAAAGAGGTGTGGCCCAAAGAAATAACTAGTAGAAAGTCTCCATTTTGTTGTTTCCCCTCTGACTTTATCAGCCTATAGACATGTGTCTGAGGTCCCAGAGCTGATCTAATCAGCCAAAGAATGTTGCTCCTTCATTTACTTCTGCAAACGCAGCACCACATGACCTTCAGAGGGTGAGTCCTTGAATCCACATGTCAGCGCTAATGTCAATGAACTCTACTTCTTTTAAAGGGAAGTATATTTTTAAACCCTGTCTTGGGCAATTTCAAAAGAAATTTTGTTTGTAATGGAGTTCATTTTTAAAACATTTGAAACCTTGTTTTCTGATGATTTAAATAGTTCAACATTTTTTTTTAGAACTTGAGTTGGCCTTTGAATACACACACTCATATATATACATATACACTCATACACATATACACACGCACACTTTAACAGTTAAAGCGTGTGTCTATTAAACACTGGGTATTCTACATTCTGAATTCCTTAGAGGAATCTGTAATATAGAAACTTGATAATAATAGAACAAGACAAGGTATGAGTTCACTGGAAACAAATACCAGCTTCCACATGATTTAGGTGTGCATTAATAGTTAATCATAAATTTATTAATCGTAAATTTTGAATTAAGATTCCCAAGTGAGATTCTTCTATTGAAGGTATTTAGCTTATCACTCCTGTAGGAGAGAAAGATGAACAATTCACAGACTTAATGGAAGAAGCCTTAACTAGTGAGTATTTAAGCAGCCTGAAATTAATCACAAACTTTCTGGAAAAGTAATAATGAGTAATGTGTTCAAAGACATTTCCTCTAAATATACAATGTTTAGAGTGGGTTGTTTTGAAATTCAGTGTCTTTCCAGCTTGACTTGCTTTATTATTATATAAAATAGAGTGGCAAAGATTTTAACGTTTTCTAGTTTTGTTCTTAGTAAAACTAAACTTCTACATTTTACAGGTACACTTTCTCCATTGTTCTCAGTTCTTCTTTGGATAGCAGTTGCAATCTGCACATCTATGCTGTTTTTCTTCTCCAAGCCTGTGGGTATTCGGCCATTTCTTGTGTCAGTAATGCTGAGATCAATATATACAATAGGTCTTGGACCTACACTAATACTTCTTGGTGCAGCTAATGTAAGTACTTTACTTAGCTTTATGTTGTTATAGATTGATTAAGTGTATTAAAAGTAAAAATGTAACTGTATGGTTTAATTCATGTGTGCACAGTAAATTCTAATTTATTGTGAATCTAAATTAACCAGAGTTTAACCTGTGCATTCTTAATTTGGAGAGAAACAAAAAAATCACAAGTAAAATTTGATATATTTAAGAAGGTAGCATTTGGAGCATGACCCAATTCTGTAATCAATTTAATCCAATCCAATTTTAATGCATTCAGAGCATCCTATACCTGCAGCTATTGACAAAAATGACTCTGAGCCACTGTTAACATCCTAAGGTAACTTCTAAATCATCCAAGAAAGATTAAATTATATTCAGTAGAATTTCAGAAGTGAGTACCTTTTATGAAATGACCAAGGAAAAAGGGCTGCTGTATGAGAAAATAGGAAATTGGGCTCTTTTTATGTGAACAAAACCTATAAACTTGTGAAAGGCATAGATGAGATTAATATTTTTTTTCACTAAATTTTAAAGTAATAGAACAAGGGAGCACATTTCAAAACTTGAGTTAGGTGAGTTTAGAATAAGTGAGCCAGAGTACTCTTCCAAATAGCAGTAATTGTACCCAAAAGGCAAAATTTTGAAGGGACTAGACAGCTTTCTTAATGGCAGAGCCTTAAAGGTATATGAAGAAAAGATAAATCAGGTTGATGAAAGAACAATGGCCAGTTAAACAAATAAATATCACTAACATCTGTGCTGAATACCTAAAACACTTTCTATTTCTTTTACTGGGTATCTAACATAATGTCTTATATTCTGGTATCTGTATATAAGCCTTATTTCCTCTACTATATTATATAATTCTTAAGGATAATGATTGATCATTCAATGTCTGGAATATTATTGACACTCATCAAATATTTCTTAAGTAAATTTTCTAATGAGTGAATGAATGAATGAGTGAAAGATTCTTTTCGTATTCTTATACATTGACAGTGGGTACATGGCAAATATTTCTTGAAAATGAATAAATTAATAGTCAGCCAAACTTTTGAAATCTATAAAGCTGAACAAGTATGGCCAATTCTATGTTTCTGACCCTTATTGTGTTATAATTCTTCAAAAATTGGAAATGATATATATATGACAGCTCCCAGTTAACAAGAACATTCAGGCAAGCAAATTACCAATTATTCCTCAATCATTGTCAATAAAGGGAAGTGTACTATACATACTGTCACATTCATAGGGATAATCCTGCCCTCCTCACTCCCTTCCAGCTCCACTGTTTTCCACCTTAATACCTGGCACTTAATACCTGGCACTTAAACATTAAAAAATTGTTTACATGAGGGGCTGGCCCCGTGGCTGAGTAGTTAAGTTCACGTGCTCTGCTGCAGGTGGCCCAGTGTTTCATTGGTTCGAATCCTGGGCACAGACATGGCACTGCTCATCGAGCCACGCTGAGGTGGCATCCCACGTGCCACAACTAGAAGGACCCACAACGAAGAATATACAACTATGTACCCAGGGGGCTTTGGGGAGAAAAAGGAAAAAAATAAAATCTTTAAAAAAAAAATGTTTACATGAACAGAACTTGTACTTCCAATGCTTTGGAAATTAGCTAATTTTGCAATATTGCCAACCTAGCTAATTAAGGAAACTTCATGGATTTATCTAAATTTTTCTAAACTTATTAGTGTGTCCAGCTTATTATTTTTCCTTTAAAAAAATACACTGAATCTTGAACCAAATTGCTTGAAGAAGCAAATAATATTCATACACTGGTGACTGGTCCTCAATAAGACATTAATCCAAATGAGAAAATCCAAGTTTGATAAAATGAAATAATAGCTAGATAGAGTTGGGCCAAAAATAACAAACAGTTTTTGGGTCTGTGTTATCTAATAGACACTGAAAATACCAAGAGGTAGAGGATGTGGTTCTTGCCATCCAGAAGCTTCAAGAGTATATAAAGAGATAAGGAATAACATTTTAATGTCTATGGGGAAAACCAAAAACATTTGGAATGAATATTTTTCTTTTCCCCCTCAGGGGACAAGATAAAAAGACAACCTGTCTGGTTTGGTGAGAATAATTCTACCATAAGAAATGACTATTCATATGAGAGGCTAGATTTAAACTTTACTTTCTTCGTGAGAAGAAATATAAATGGAGATACATGTTTCTTATAAACTATATGAACCTGTGAGTACTCTCAGCCTTCACAGCATAAAACATCCGTTTGCACAACCCCTAAAAGGCATGTTATGATCTGCCAGTCGAGGGCATTTTGACCAAAGAAAATAATCAACTTCCATTTAGGACAAACAAATAGAATGAAATAATTGTAATCTTGATGTTATAGATATTGATAGAAGAGTTTTCATCTATAGTTTTGATATTGTACAGATTAACTAAAGTATTTTAGTGTTTTACCTTAACTTTTAACATAACAAGCTCATTACAAAATTATCTATGGTTTACCATTTCCCAGGAGACAGGAAAAAAAAAATAAATGAAAACATAAATCAATCATGTTTTGTACCTTAGGTTTTAATATATTTGTTAATTTACACTTAAAAGTTTGCATTGTGTAACAGGTGAAATTCCAAGTGCTAAAATTATAGCTATCAGAAACAGAGAAGACAAAAGAAAATATCTACTTGACAGTTAAGCTTTAATGAGAACCAGAACTCTAGAGCTTTGGCAAATAATCAGAACTCTGGATTTCATTCTTCTCATCAGTGAAATGAAGATATGAAAGCCTGGTCTATCCTCACTGGGCTGTTGAGAAGATTAGTGTGAAGAGTTAGGAAAGAACAATAACAGAGATAATGAAATGTTAGCAGTAAAGGTTACCACTTACCAAGTACCTGATCCGTAAACTCTGATTAAATTGTAAAACGTGCTATCGTGATTGTGAAGGTGTTTGTGTTTTGGTTCACAGAGAGTCGTTTCTGGACTCAGTATTTTTCACAGTGTTAAGCAAGTGCAGAAAATCCCTTTTTTGGAAAAGGAGTCAAGTGGGAGGAAAAACCTCAATCTGTGTTCTGAGCACTTTAGTATTATCAGTTCCTGTTTATGATGATGCTTCATTTTTATCATCTTTACTTATTTCTAAAAATTGAAATTTCGTTTAGATTGCAACTCCTTCTCTCATGTTGTCACAGGAGTTATCTCAATATTTGAGATGTTTCAAAAAATTGAAATGTTTTTCTCTGTTATAAAGCATATCTTATAACCCAGTACAGTCACACACCACATAACGACGAGTCGGCCACGGATGGACCACCTGTACCACAGTGGTCCCATAAGATTAGTACCATATGGCCTGGATGTGTAGTAGGCTATATCATCTAGGTTTGTGTAAGTACACTCTCTGATGGTCACACAACGATGAAATCACCTGACAATGCATTTCTCTGAACGTATCCCTGTCATTAAGTGACACATACTGTACAGTTTTCTTCCCATCCTCTACCTTGCATTTTTAGTTATTGGTAATAGAAATTAATGTATTATTTTGGCAAATATAAACACATCTTTTATAAATTTGAGATCACTTAATGTTTTTTCATACCACTAAAATTATTTGTAAACCTCATTTTAACAATAATATTTCTAGTCATATGGATGTTATCTGTTTAACCATTCCATTGATGTTTAGATTTTAGATATTTTTATAATGAATAATAATGTAGTAAATACTTGTGAAAGATCTTTTAGTATCTTCTAATCACTTCTTATCTACAATGTTTTTTTCCTTCCCTGGTAGTGCCTAGAAATGTGTAATTTATTTAATGGTTTTTGTAAGTCATTTGCCTTTCTCACAGTTATTTATAATGTGCAAATGTTTCCTTATGCTGGAAATTGGTCTCACCATTTTGCAGAGAGGAGAAGCAAATGGAGTTGAGCAGATAGCTGGCTATTAACAATAAGGCACAGGGCTCCAAGTTTATAGTGTCGCATCTTTAGTTACTTCCTATAGATAGTTTCCTGGGAGGGCTCATGTTACTGTTAATCTATAAGATTGAGTCCTACCATATGTTCGCTTGACATATACAAATTCAATTATATATTCTGAGTCAAAAATTCATAGTCTCTCTCCCTCTCTCTCTGTCTCTCACACACACACACACACACACACACACTATTTTTCACACAATGTGATCACTGAATGCTCCTAACTTCTTCTGATATTCGGTTGCAGAAACAGAAAACTGCCCCGGTGCTGGGGGAAACTAGCATGTGCTGAATTTAGTAAGAGACACTACAGTTCACACTACCATTGTTTACTGTACTGTTTTGTTGGCAATTTAAAAAATTTCCAAGGTGATTTTGACTCCATGAAAATTTTGCCTTAGGCTTTGACCATAGAATCTTATCCTGCCTAAGATGTAACATCACTGAAATGAAAATTTTTTAAATCGAATCATCTCATTTTTAGTAAGAAGGTTGATGAAAATATGGCAGTGTAGTTAAAATGTAGTTCAAGACAATAAATTCAGTTTTACTTTTCAATAAATAGTAGACAATCCTTTTTTTTTGGCTATAATTTATTCTTGGAAAATAGGTCATGTTTTCCCATAAGAGCAGTGTAAGATGTGGATAGAATTCCTGATCACGGACATAGAACCAGAAAAAATGAAAAAAGATAATATAAAAGCAGTTATAAATTTCTGTGACCACATAAAATAGTAAAATTTAAAGGACATCACATAGAATTCTAGAGCTATGAGGCACCTTAAGGATTATTTACTTTCAGGCATTTCATTTTAGAAATGAATATACAGCATCCAACAGACAACAGGAGGATTTACCAAAGTAATTAGTGGCAGAGCCAAGAGTGGAGACCAGATGGCCCAACTTCGAATCCAGGGTCTTTCCACCATACTATACTGTCAAAAGTCTTGCAAGGACATATCAATGAACTATAAAGTATATATGAAAATAACTACTATACTGTATAATTAATTTGCCTAATTAAAATTAATGAACTTGCTTTAGTATACATTAATTAACAAATGAACATTAATTTTGCTTTTGTTTTTAGAATTATTGGTAAATCACTGGGATGGCATATATACTTTTAAAAGACTGCACAAAAGGTTTGCATTGATGGTGTTTCCTTCTCCCACTCCCTGCCTTTCTCCCCCGCAATCATACAATTCACCCCACCCCCAACAAAACAAGTATCAAGAGCATCTTTGAAAAATAGATGGAGAAAGAAACAAAATACGGGACTGCTATGGTCATTTATATTGGTATTTGTGTGCTGACTTGAGGGTCCTTTTAACACCAGTTCCAAAGTTCCACCAGTTCTTTTAACCACCTTGCCCAGTTCCCACACACTCCATTTGTTATTGCCTACATGGACTCTTGCCATAGAAAGAATGATTGCCTACATAATGGTATTGACAGGTGAAGGACTGGTTAGACAATACCAAGTAAGTCATGACATTACAAGGGAGAATGTTTTTGTAACTTGTTGATTCTCTGCATAAATATTCCAAGCTTTCACAGAAAATGCTTATATTAAAAACAATTTGTAAATTGTAAGGTCATGGTGCGGGAAAAACCAGAGTTCAATTTCTTTTCTATGCAAATCATTTATTCTTGCCCTCATTTCTCATTGGTATGAACACTTCAAAACAAAAGCACAATGTCCTTGTTTCTGATCTCTACAGAAATAGGTGTATGCTACGGCCAGTGTCAACTCCACTTCACATAGGCTTAGTAAAGAGAACAGGAACATATCCATCAATATTGAGCTCTAGGTCAACGTTCAAAAGAAAGAAAAAATCAACCTGAAAACAAATAAGGCAAATCTTGATTTTTCATGCCAAAATGGCAGAGGCTCTTTTAGGCAGAAATGTGTCCTTGCTTTTACTTTATTTAAGAACTGAAATGTATTGCCCTTTTGAGAATTTGAATTCAATGTATTACTTTTTCTCAATGTATAGGGCTTATAAATAATTTTCCTGCATAATTTTTTTGTGATTCAGTTTAGAGAAGTAGAGATCAGGAAGCAAAATATTAACAATTTGTCTTAAACGTATCATTCATCCTTCTGAAAAGTCATAATTCCAACTTTGAACTTTATTTTTTAGAGAACTTATTTCTTTTTCATGTTGATGAACTGTAGTGAGTGAATCAAGGCAAATAATTCGAATTTAAACAATAGTCATTCTAAACAATTTAAAGAGTGAAACACTGAATATGACAACCTGGATACCCTGTTTTTCACTATTTTCATAAATGTTTATTGTCAAATACTACACTTATATCAGCACCTTCTATATATTTCCTGAAATTTTAAAATAATGACTTGTTATAATATTAAACTTGCTCTTGGCTAGTAAATATAAAGATGTCCATTATACTGTAGCTATATTTAATAATAATGCAAAGATGTGATGATGAGACACTGTATAGTGAAGTAAGATTTGTTTGACATTATTGGCATTGTCAACAAGATGATGAAAGAATTGATAACGTCAGTTACTGAAAGGATAGTTAATTAGCAGGGGGAAAACTTAGGAAAGGTTTGAACTTTTTAGTTGCGCTGTTGTTGATTTGGTTTGCCTATATTCGCAACATATGATAACCCACTTCTCATTTTATCTGTATTTATTTGGAGTTCAGAAAGTTGAAGGAAAAGATTCTCTAAGCTTTCAAATTTTACTTCTGCCTCAAAGTGTTATACTCCTTCTTATGTTATTTAAAATGATTCCATAAGACAATTTCTTTCATATGTATTGAAAAAATCCACAGTGTTGCAAAGAGCAACCTGTTTTCCCAAAGTTGGGTTTGGACATATGAAGACAAATGTGGTGCTCTTGATAACTTAAAGAACTCAGGGAACAATTTGGAAGAACAAACTGAAGTTTTGAAATTTGTGATTCCTTGATGACGAAGAGGCAAAATTGGCTCTTCCATTTATAAATAATACAGTGATTCTAGAACCAAATAGATAACACTAGGTTTATGGTAACTGTGTTCTTTGGAAAGTATTGCACAGATTCTTGTTATTGTCAAAGACTTTCAGGATAAATTTCTGTATTCTAAAATTATGCCACAAAAGGCAATTTTAGATATAGTTTTAATATGAATATTCTCCATAGGACCAAGCACAATAAACACTTCAAGATGTTTGTTGAATAATTACCACACATAAAGATTCGAAAATATATGCATGCATTATATTTATTTTAACTTATGTATATGTTATATTTTTATATATTTAAAGTAAATTAAATGCAAAAATAATTTTTTATTGGCTTCCTTATTTAAAATAATACTCAGTAGAGAAAGTCCAGGGTAAAAATAATTAAGGACAGACCTCTGGATATTTTCTGAAAAGATATTTTTCTGTTACATTTCCAGTATAAGAAAAATATTACAGGGGCTGGCCCCGTGGCCGAGCGGTTAAGTTCGTGCGTTCCACTGCAGGCGGCCCAGTGTTTCGTTGGTTCGAATCCTGGGCGCGGACATGACACTGCTCATCAAACCACGCTGAGGCAGCATCCCACATGCCACAACTAGAAGGACCCACAACAAAGAATATACAACTATGTACCGGGCGGCTTTGGGGAGAAAAAGGAAAAAATTTAAAAAAAATCTTAAAAAAAAAAAATATTGCATATATTACTTTTAATATGAAAAATATAATAATGGTAGTATTTAAAGAGCCATTGTACTAAGCCATATGTACATATGCATTATGAATTATTTAATTCTCTGAAGAGTTCTATGAGGTGGGAGTTTATTACCAATTTTCAGAAGAAACAATCAAGGCTTACAGTCACATGACCTAGGTCATGCAGAAGAAGTGGGACAGCCAGGATTTAAATTCACATCTGTCTTGATTGCGTGGCTGGTGCTGTTAGTCATTCTCCTCTCTTTTCCTGGAACTGCAGAGGATACGACTTTTGCATGCATTATGTTTACATGCAGATTTGTAAGCAGTGCTGAAAAATTACAAAATGCGAAATCACAAAAGAAAACCACAGACCTTGTGAATAATAGGTTTTGTCAATGACCTGTTATTTATGTGAATTTCAGGATGAATAAGACAGTAAAATCTAATCTTTTCCTCCCTTTAGCTTTGTAATAAAATAGTATTTCTGGTGAGTTTTGTCGGAAATCGTGGCACGTTCACCCGAGGTTACCGGGCCGTCATCCTGGATATGGCCTTTCTCTACCACGTAGCGTATGTCCTCGTTTGCATGCTGGGCCTCTTTGTCCATGAATTCTTCTATAGCTTCTTGGTGAGTACATCTCTACATGGACAATCACTGCTGAAAAAAATGCACAATGCTTCTTCTTATGCTTCTTTCTTTGACTTTTTTTTTTAAGCAGGGCCTGAAATTCAGGACAAATTATGTTATTTTTAGAATTTCCTTGCAAAGGCATGAATTATTATTTTTAGTCTTTTTCTCTGAGAAACCACATGAGTGGTAGAGCTCTTTATTTCCTCTCTGAGAAGGAACCAACGACCCCACCTTTTGACCCAGGCTTCATAGAGCAGGTTGCTTTTGGTTTCAGCCAAATCATAATTCCCTTTACATTTAGAGATTCTCCAACAGAGGATGGAAGAAAAGGGATGTATTTTCTTGGTACTGGAATCATTGTCTTTTGTTTACAATCTCAAGTATTATGTGTATCTTTACAATGGCATATAAGTAAAATGGGGGGAAAAACTGCCAACCTGGCAAAAGTACCATGATTTGTTTTAAGTAAAGTCTTATAGTTTCAGATTTAATATGACATTGTTGTTAAGCTTATGTACATATATCTAATTCATTAAATGGATTTTCAGATTTCTTCTAGAGTTTGTTCTTTCTCCTGGTTATCAGATTTCCTTCCTACGTACATGTTTTATGGGCATAAACCAGGAGAGGAGTCAATACGAATGTATGATAATGTTTTGAAACTTAAAGCACTACCTGGTTAGCATCATGATGCCATAGGAGCAATTTATTTATATCTCCAGCATGTAGTTGACATGCAGTAGAGCGTACTACCCAGTAAAATAATTCCTGAAAACAAGTTGAAAATCTAAAAACATTAAGCTGACCCAATTTGCGTGAGGGACAAATCCATTGCCTCCTGCTTCCCTGTAATGTCACACACCCATGTGGCACACCCTGTCGCAAGACTGAAAAGAGGCTAATTTTCCATTTCCTCCAAACACTTGAAAGAGTCACAGCGAAGAGTGGACTTTTCCCTTACGTTTTCATACAAAATTATCTTCTAGGAAGTTAAGTTAGTTATTCAGCAATCAAAAGGAGGGTTTTTTCCTATTCCAGGGATCCAAATGATTTCCCTCTCTGCTCTGATTCACAAGAAAAATTCCACTTAAAAAAACTCTGCCTGTGACATATAAAATCCTATTATACCTAGCACTTTTACCTGACTGTGGTATGTAATATTCTATAGTGTTTGTGTGCTTCAAACTTTTTGTCTATAACATGGATGGAGTTTGTGTGGGAGACCAGCAATATCAAGATCCATTAAGGAGATAAAATGAAAAAACATGTAAAATGGTGTATGTAAATCTTTATATTTTCCAAGGAAAGATATTTGAAAAAATAACAGACATTTGAATTATTATATGAATTATTAATAGTAATGTTACTTTTACTTTATATTACTTAACCTTATTTTCCTCTTGTCTTTTATCTTTCAAATCTTACATAACTGATGCTAATTTGTTTTCATTGGGTTGGTTACGAAAAGGATATAGCCCATCTTGAGGGTACTAGAAGGAAATTGTAATTGACATAATACCAAAATGTTATTTAAACATTCTAAAAATATTTTTTATATTTAAAAAAATATATGAATGTGCATTCTTGGTTGTGTCCACAAATGTCAGTCCTTTATCCAAAATCATAAAAACTACACTCTTGATTTTCCCTTCAGAAATAAACAGAAAAAACCATCAATCTGTTGAAAGTCAACACCTTTGGCATTCTCAAGATCATGATTCCATGATTATGGAATGGGGCCCAGGAATATGCATTTTTAGCAAGCATCCCATGGGCTTCTGAAAGCTATAAACTTTCAGAAATTATCTAGAAGTGACCTAGAACCCATTGCCAGACCTTTTCTTTACGTCACTATTGAATTAAAGTAAAGGAAAATCTCCTTTATGTCAACTAAATGCTTAAATAAGTTGAATAAGCCAGAGTGTCGATAATTTGAAAATTAAAAGGTTGAATTTGCATTAGTCAATGTCTATCCTGAAGAATATTGAGTTTCCTTCTAAAAGTTGCTGCTCACTCCAGGAGATAAGCAGATAGCCAAATAGTTAAACTCTTTTTTTATTTGACCATCATAAAATATCAGTTTCCTAAGGTGAGCAAACAAGTTAATATCTTTACAGCAATTATTTGCAAGACTATAATTAAATTAGAAAGTAACTGTATAACCTTCAGTACTTAGAAAAACAGAGTATGACCTTGGTGTTTCTGAAAGGATGCATGGCACTGATAATTGATAATTCAGAAATTCTAATCCCTGCCCACAGATAGCCGAAGACAAACCCCAGTTATTCCAATTTGAGAAATACTGTTCATTTACAAACTGATATTTATGCCTTTTTAAGTGAATGTTAATTTATTGCTTTTAACCAGCTTTTGATAATAAAACATGTACTTGCTAACGTATAATTTTAACTTTATAATATAGCAATAAATAAAATTGTTATTTGTATTGGCTACAAATAGAAACACATACCTAGGTTCTTGACTAGTGCATAGATTTTCTACTCCTAAACACAAAATGGATAATAAGTAATTAGAGGAAGTGAATTAGCAAAATTCTGTATTATATTTTTGTTTATACTTCTGTTTCCAAAGTATTTACTACAGTGATAGGTTTCTCCCTCATTATACCACTTTAGTAAGGAACGATGTTTGCATTTCTCAAATATTTTTAAATTCCATACCTTTTATATTGCAACAGGCTTATAAAATTATTCTCCTAATTTCACTTCTAATCCCTTGATTAAACAATACATTTAATGAATCTGTCAATTATTCATCACTTAGGTGAACCTAATTCAGGATTCTGATTTTAGACATTTTACATATTCCAGAAGAAACTGCAGAATTTTAGTAAGACTGAAAATAAGGAATAAGTAGCTAAGTTGGTTAAGTATTATAATTTTTCTAAATTCAAGTTTGAAGCTATGCTATTTCTGTGTCTTATAAAATTGAAGTTATGTTGGTTACCAAACCAAAAGATGCACATTATGTGTTGTGCTAGGGTTATCTTTATTGAAAAACAGTTTATTAATACATTCCAACTGGAGAAGAAATATATATCTTGGTTCATTTTTAAGGTATCATTTAGGTTGTTATTTTTCCACAGATAAACTACAATGGCTTGCATTTTTATTTTCAGTTACCTTAAATTTATTCACCTTTTGCTCCCTTGCATTTTTTTCTTGTTTTTGTTTTCTTCATTTTTATAGCTTTTTGATTTGGTGTACAGAGAAGAGACCCTGCTCAATGTCATAAAAAGTGTCACACGGAATGGCCGCTCCATTATTCTAACTGCAGTCCTCGCTCTCATCCTTGTCTACTTGTTTTCCATCATTGGGTTCCTTTTTCTGAAGGATGACTTCACTATGGAAGTGGATAGGCTGAAAAACAGAACTCCTGTTACAGGTATTGCTATTACCACTAAATGAGCTTTCTCTGACGGCAGACAGGACTCGTCCGTAGCTTGTTAACAGGATCACAGATAAACACTAACGGAGGAAGGGTTTTCTTTCATGCCTTTGAGCCCATGTTCTTCTTCACTAAGAGCTCATGGATGTGAAATACTTTTACGCTGTATATTAGCTGTCAGTGTGTATAGGAAAATCCTTACACAAGAGACATCGTATAACTCAGTCTCAGTAAGAAAGTCTCAACAATGCTGACTGTATTCCAGGAGCCAGTCAACAACTTCAGCACAGGATAATAGCTTTGGGATTCTTTTCCTCCTCTTTCTCCCTGTCTCCCCCAAGAACAGCATCTAGCATCATTCACAACCATTATCTGGTACATGTTTGCTCACAGGACATCATATTATACTTAAATAACTGAAAGTGACAGATGCTTTGACTTGGCAACCGTCAGATAGTAAGAGATTTGATATAGAAAAAGGACTCAAAATATTGTCATTAAGAGGCTCAATCCGTCAGTGTGTGGCTGTTGGAATTTCAGTGCGATTTTTGTTTTTGTTGTCTGACTGGTTAGACATCATCCATTTTTACACTCACTGTGATTCTTGTGGCGTGAGGGCTGCTTCTTTCCAGCTTTTTTTGAATTTTTATTTATTTATTTTTATTTATTAAGCTTTCTAATGGTTTCTTTTTCCCTGTCTCCTACCTTTTCTTGTTTTGGTTAAATTTCCTTGTTGCTCCTTTTCCTCCTCTCCTGCTTTGCCAGATAGAAATCAGAGTTTTGCGCTTTGCTGTTAGTTTCTCTGGCTGAAACTGCTGCCTGTGGGTTGCAGAGAATGGAAACCACAAAATGACTCTCTCTCTCCTCAAACCATTAAATTGAGAAGTACAATTTAATTAGTGGTGGCTTAGAAATAATATTCTTGTTTGCCTTTAACAAACATTTCTTAGTTATTAAATTGATGATGTATGGTAGTTTCTTTCTTAGAATATGGGATAATTAAATGGCATTTAGATCCATTATGAAACCACATGAAAGCTCCTGATCAAAGCACAGAATAGAATCATACATAGAATGATAGATATTAAACTTGAGACTAAATTTCATACCTACATGTTAGTCTTTATTCACAGAAACATGAAATACTTTGTTACTGCCTTTCTTGTTCTTTCTTAAATATTGCTTTTCCCAGAGTTTTATAGGTATAAATATTTGGAAGAAAAGCTCATATATATAAATATCTCCAAAACCGCACTTTTACTAAACTTTCTGTGAATCATAAACTATGTGTTCTCAAAAATCTTCAAGTTTTTGTTATTTACTAGGCATGATCACATTGAGTTATTCAGTACAGAGTGAGTCTGAAGCTGAAGCATCTTAATTTCTGAATTCAAATGTGCACAATAGTTACTGTTTCATGAATCAAGTAGTAAATATTTCAATTGTGTTATTTAAAAAGAAAGCTCATATCATTATATTATGAATATATTTTCCTTAAAAATATAAAAAATGCCTTTTTTCTTTTTGTTTTACAAAATAGGTAGCACTAGAACTAAAATGTCAAGATCTGCACTAAAAATATTTATGTATATTTCTGTAGAAAGCTGTTAAGAGAAAGCATTTGTAAATACTGTGAAAATCTAACATGAGAGCAGCTAACAAAGTTAAACCTTTGATTCTTCATAGATTGACACCGTTTTTGTTTCATAGCCTGAGAATGTATGTGATAGCATGCCCTGGAGAAACCACCGATATTTTCATAATATTTTTAATTTAATTTCTAATACCATATATTATGTCTATTGATACATAGCAGAAAGTTGATTCTTTCAAAGATCGAAAGCTATTTTCTCCCAAAGTTGAGTGAGATTGTGGGGGATGGCACACCTAGGTAGCCCGCAAACTTTGGAGTACAGGAGTGTGCAATTCTTCAGAGAATGTGAAACAATCAGAAAACCAGGAGGTGGGAGCAAAGAGGGGAGGTTGAGAGTTCTAGAGATGAATAGCAAGAGCATAACAGGCACATATGAGAGTGAGGACGGACAATTTGCCAAGGGACTGGGAATTTAGGAGAATGCGGATCCTACCTCTGGCACCAGTGCAGTCTGCAACATGGTAGATGAAGGAGCGTCCACTAGAGCAGGGTTCAGAGGAGTGGCTGTCGTAGCAAAGCCCAGGGAGTTGGAGGGAAGGTTGTGTTTGAGGAGTGGAGGTTACAGTATCTCTCACACTGTCCCTTCTTCCCCATTCTCATTGCTGCTTTCTTGTTTATTTCCTCTCACCCAGAATACTGCAGGAAGCTCCTATGTGGCTTCCCCACCATCAGCCTCTCCTCTGCCTTCCCAAGTCATTCGTTCCAACCACAGCTCTGATTCTGTCTCTCATTGGTTTAAAAACTTTGTTGGGGTCTGCACTGGCTGTGGGATACTTGGTTCAGAATCATTAGCCTGGAAACTCAGGTCTCTCTGCCTTGTCTGTGCCTTTGCTGGCCTCTGTGCCCTTTGTCATACAAATTGCACCTGGAATTGCCACCTTTTCTCCCTACCTCATCTTTCTATGTGTAAATCCTGTGTCTCCTTTAGATGGATCCTTCTTTGAAAAGCTTTCTAGGTTTTTTTCTGGAATTCATCTCTCCCTCTCCTGATGCACTCCATCACTTTATCCGTACTCCACTTCTTTCATTCAATTATATCTATACATCTCTGTGTTCCCTGCTTGATTGCTGGTTCTCCAAGGCCCCTACTCCAGGTCCTCAGAGCCTAGCACAGTCAGTAAGCATTTATTAAGTAAGGGAAGGGCCACCAGAGCACACTGGGAAACCCCACCTCTCTGACCACCTGACACCCACTCCACGCCCCAGTGAGGTACCCACTTTTTCCCCCATGCTTGCCCCAGTCAGAGATAAATGTGGTAAAATGTGTGGCCTCCCTTCCTGGTGGACTCCAGCTCTCTCAGCTCCGGGGCTTGTGTTGGCAGCGAGCCCAGGCTTGGTCCATCTCCTCATCGTGTGTCTTCCTAACTTAACTCCAGCTCTCATTTGCCACTTCTACTCTCATCTCATCAAAGAATCAGGGTAACTTTGGTGTGGTGTTGCTCTGAAATGCACTTGAATATTTCTTCAACCCTTTGTATATAAAAACGAATTTACTCCCAACCCTCCGTCTTATGGACTTTCCTTGATGGCTTTGTGTGAAAAATAGATTTGAGAGGAATGAACCTCTTCACTTTGTATTATTCTTAAGATTGGCACCTGAGCTAACAACTGTTGCCAGTCTTTTTTCTTCATCTTCTCCCCAAAGCCACCCAGTACATAGTTGTATATTCTAGCTGTGAGTGCCTCTAGTTGTGCTATGTGGGATGCTGCTTCAGCATGGCCTGATGAGTGATGCCATGTCCACGCCCAGGATCCAAACCAGGGAAACCCTGGGCCGCCGAAGCGGAGCGTGTGAACTTAACCACTCCGCCACGGGCCTGGCCCCTTCTTTTTGTATTATTAACAATATTTTTAAAAATAAAACTTTGTTTCACACAGACAGGAAGGTTGCTATTTTCTATCCCATTCTGGGCCTGGGAAATAGATGGTAAGCCAGCAAGCAGATGGATCCTTTGGAACTAGAAAAGAAAAGAAAGACCCTGAACAGGGATCTGGCAGAAGATTCTCCCTTCCCTGAGGCGTTTGATGCCCTGTTCCCTGGAGCTACATGCTTTGCTGTTAGCACTGCCACCACCTGCAGTCTCTCCCTCAGCCCTAGAGACGAGTGGCCTAGAGCTTAGGGAGAGCCAGCTGGGTTGAGGAAAATGTGTTCCTGGCATTCCAAGTCAGAACCCTGAATGCATTTGGCCATGGAAACATTCTTACACATGGTGGTTAAGGTCTATGGGATTATTAATACTTTATCTCAGCCACTTTAAAAAGATAGAAAAGGCTTTTAGTGGGTTGGCCCATGAACATATTCTTTATTTATAAAATTGCTTCAGTAGGCAAAACTGTGTTCAGAGTTCCAAACGAAGTTACTGAAAGACTTTAGGAGCACAGCTAAGTTGGAGTGGTGCCTTCTGCTTATGGGCCTTTGTAACTGTCTGCTCACTTCTTGTCGTTTGCATATTTGTCTCTATACCGTGTTCTGTTTCGTGTGCTCTCAGGTAGTCATGGAGTTCCTACTATGACACTGCCTTCAATGATGGGAACGTGTGTAAAGGACAACTGCTCACCCACAATACCGTCTCCAAATACAGGTCTGTAAAAAGGGCTCCAGAGCAGCATGAACTCGATACTTTGGAAGTTATGTTTATTTGGTAAATGTTACCACCACTTAAAGAGTTGCTCAGGGAATTTCATGGTGGGTTGTAATAGATGAATGGAGGGTAAAAGAACCAAAAAGTTTCAAAGTAGAGAAAAGATTCCCATATCTGCCATTTTATATCCCCACCTTGTTCCTTATATCATTTCGACTTGTGAGAATTTGTCAGATTTATCCTGTAGAATGTGCTGCTAAAAATTGTTACCATATTGCAAACCCATACCACACTAAGCGAACCCCTCATTAAATGATTAGCCTTTAACAAAGTATCTGGAAATGCATGGGCTGAGAACTCAAGAGGCTTGGTTATAATCCTGGACTTGCCACTTTCTAGCTCTGTGTCTTGGATATATTAGGCAAATTTCCTGGACTTGGTTCAGATGGCTTGCCCAGAGAGGGAGGAAAAGAGGGAGGGAGGGAGGGAGGGAAGGAGGGAGAGAAAATGAGAGAGAGAGAAATAGAATATGATACTTTCCCTGCCTCCAAAGGAGCAAATGGAACCATGCATATAAAAATAATTTTTTAAACTCTGAATTGTTCTCTTAGGATGTGGCAGTAGTTTGGAAACTATGGCATGTGTGAAATTTAATGAACTGTATAAGGAATTAGTGATCTGTTTCCAGAAGCAGCAAAGATTTAGAGAGTATGTGTCTTTAAATATATCAAGAGTTTTATATATAAAAAAGGAGTGGATTTAGTCTGTGTTATGTCTACAAAGGGAAAAACTGGACTCAGGGAAGAAATGGTTAAGCACCTTACGCTTAAATGTAAGGATGAACTTCCCCACTTCCATCTGGGGGGACATTGTTTGGTCATAATGATAGGGCTTTCTTTCCTAAGTTGCCTTTTTTCCTTGAGATGTTGGACTGTTGCTTGGGGGAAAATGGATTGTCCCTTCTACTAACTAAGTGTTTCATGCTTTATGACCTAAAGGGAGAATTAAACACATGAATACATTCCATCCCAATGTCACAGCAGCTATAGGCACTGTGAGCAGTTGCCATCAGGACTGCTTTTCTCACCTACCTCCTGGGTACTCAGTCAAGGCTCACAATGAAGCAGCTCACTCTTCACTTGTTTAGCTTTGCCGTACTCTATAGTTTCTAAAATCCTGTTACGTGCATCCTCCAGTTTAAACACCTTCACTTTATTCAGGCCCCTTCACACATTATAGCGGTGATTCCTTGATGTAACTCTCTAGGGCAAGAAGCTGAGTGGTGCTATCTTATTTTGGATGGTGGAATTTGGAATCACACCACACTCTTGACCCATATTTGGCTGACTCGGCTGAAATGCCGTTCTTCTCTGGTTCAGCTGTCAAGCCATAAATGCCTATCCCGTACTCATGTAACTGAGAGTTTGGAACTTCAAGTATAAAAACGATGCATTTATGGCTATATATTTCTGCCAAGCCACAAACCAAGGCCATCCCAGTTTGTCCTGTGAATAGTTAGGAGTTTTTTGACCAGATAATCTCTAGGTGTCAGATCCCTTCCAGTTCTCATGTGCCATGAGGCTCATGCTCTCTTTATGGATCCCGATGCTGTTAAGCAATATATTTATTCTCTCTCATGTCATCCTCAAGTTTGATAAGCTCTGGGACAGGGATTGGCAAACTTTGACCCATTGGGAAACCTGAATTGCTGCCTGTTTTTGTCCAGCCCTCAGTCTAACAATGGTTGTAACTTTTTTTGTTTTTTTTTCCTTTAAAGAAAAAGATGCAATGGAAACTGTATGTGACCCACAAAGCCTAAAATATTTGCCATCTGGCTGTTTACAGAAAACAATTTCCCAACCTCTGCTCTAGAAGATTTTCATTACAGGTGCCAGAAATGTTGCAGAGGACACTGCTAAGGACAGAGTCCTTTGGCACGCTACTGGAAACATACTTTCATAGGGATGTGGTCATGTTTGTGCAACTCTTCAGCCATATAGAACTGTGTCTTAAATAAACTATCATCCAGACCGTGTTTCTCCATCTTTTTTCAAAAAAATATCATAAGACACCTCAAAGCCTCCCTACCAAAGCCCAGACACATAATGTCTGCCACATCCCCCATCTGAGGCGAATCTGGACCCCTACTGGCTTCTCTTGATCCTGACTCCTTCCCACACTGTCCCTTTAATGATCCACTTTATTTTGTCTTGGGGATCTGCATCAATCTCATTTGTCAGCAGCTCGCAGCCCGGCACAATCTCAAATTCAAGTCTACAGATGCTCCTCTCCTTTATCATTATGCATGATTTTTTAAAAGCGCAGAAAGCTATTTTGAAAACTTGGATATAGTTTAGGTAGCTGGGTAAAATTCAATCGTTCTTAGGATCTTTTGGCCGCCTTGAACTTCAGTTTACTGTCACCAGCACCTGTTATCTCCTTTTCAATTCAACATGCTATCTCCTTAACAAAGTATGAAAAATAATATATTAAAAATTTACATTCTTGTTAGCACAAATATTTTAACAACATGCGCAAGTATAGTAACCCTATTTGTGGCTTGCTCTTCTATCTCTGAATATTACTTGACAATTATTTCCTTTATTTTAAAGCAGATATATTTTAAGCGTAGTCTGATTTTATGAACAAAATATTGCTTTGCCAGTGAGCCAACAACAAGGCTAGTGTTCCTCCTGCCAGAGTCCACAAGGATGGCTGACCCAAGAGGTCCAGCCCAGCAGCTAAAATAGTGGTGCTCATCCACAGCATGGTATCCAGAAGCTCCTAAGGCACAGGGCGATAACTGCCAGAGCCCACTCTCCTAGAGGGAGATCTTCCAGGTTTATACATAGTGTGAGCTGTTGGCTGCCCAGCTCTGTGCAGTTCTGTAAGTTTTGGGCTGTCTACCATTCCCCAGGCATTGCTGTTGATGCTCAGCCAAGTATTCTACTGTAATTGTTTGATATGGTATTACTAATTGTGACGTTTTGATCTTAACATTGAAAAAAATAAAATGAATATTTTTGTAAGACAGGAAATTAGTTAAGTCAACTCAGTATAATTGCCTGATGATGATATTAATAATTATAAAAATCTTGTGTATTCACTTATTCATTCGTACAGCAATACCTATTGAGCTTCTGCTATGGACCAGCCACCATGATAGGTGTTCAGGTTTGTTTGAATGTAGAAACATGATCCTGGTCCTTAATGGAACTTACAAAACAGTGAAGGAAGCATAAAAAGTAAGAAAATATGGCGAGTACTACAAATAGTGCTATGATGGGTAATCACAAGAGAGCCTGGCTGTGGAGAGATTCAACAGAGAGGCCTTTCTGAGGAGGGGTTATTTAAATTGAGGCTTGGAGGATGAGAAGGAGCCAGGCAGACCAAGAGGAAGGAGAAATGCATTCTGGGTACAGGGACCAGCATGAGTGATGGCCCTGAGGCATGTTCCAGGATAGATAGATGCTGCTGATTATCCTCATAATATAGGTAAAAATACTGAAGGACAACGACTTTAAGTAAGATCACACCAATCTCGATCTCTGATTCCAAGGCCTGTGCTTTAACCTTCTAAGTAGTATTACCTCCTAATTAAAGGATTAATCTCTATAAATTCTTTCTTCCTTAACCAAAATGAAGAGATTGTTAAAATCCTGCCTATCATATTGCCGTTCCCCAAGAATGCTTGGATAGATTTTCTTTATGCATGTTGTCTTCTAAAGGCAATTGCTTAAATATAAATATTTTCTGTTACATATTTATCAACTGGAGTTGACTCCCTCCTTGCTACTCTCATCCCCAGGGACATCTGGCAATGCCTGGAGGCATTTTTGGTTGTCACAACTCTGGGAGAAGTGCTACTGGCATCTAGTGAGTAGAGTCCAGGAATGCCTCTAAACATCCTACAGTGCACAGGACAGCCCTCCAAACACAGAATTATCTAGGCTAAAATGTCAATAGTGTTGAGGTTGAGAAACCCTGTTATATTCTGAAGTCTGTTTGGATAGTGGTTTATAACTCTGAATATAGCAAACCGCCCTCATCTGCGATTTTGCTTTCCACAGTTTCAGATACCTACACTCAACTGTGGTCTGAAAATATTAAATGGAAAATTCCAGAAATAAACAACTCATAAGTCTTAAATTGCCATCATTCTGAGTAGCGTGATGACATCTCGTGCCATCCTGGTCCATCCCTCCTGGGATGTGAATCATCCCTTTGCCTGCGTATCCACGCTGTATATGCCACCATTAGCCTGTTAGCCAGGAAAAAACATAGTATGTAGTATAGTGTTCAGTACTATCTGCAGTTCCAGGCATCCACTGGGGGTCTTAGAATGTATGTATCTCCCATGGCTAAGGGGGAACTACTGTACAAACTCATGAAAGACTTCCCATAAAAGCCCCTACAACCTGTTGCTCACCTAACATTTTACACAAAGGACATAATTTCCCTTTTCTCTATGGACAAATAGGGACAGTTGTTCCAAGTGTATTAGCCCAAGGGCAAACTCTCCATTTTTAGGCTCCATTTGAGCTGGGAGTTGTGGAGAGGCAGGTATGATTTTGCAGAGAAAGCTCCCAGAGTAGGGAGAAAAGGATAGTGTAGGAATTTCAGCACTGGAGTTGTGACAGAGACACCATTGGGAGCCAGAAGTGCTGGCAATAGCTTTTCACAATCAGGGATCATTCCTAAATCAATATTAAAAACTACAGCATGCTTATGTTAATCTACTCTTTCTTCTCTGCCCTTTTTACATTTGACGTGGTGAGGGATAAAATTCATCTGATTGAAAATTCTGTGGATTTGATCTTCTAGCCTTGGCCACCTTTAAATTTTGACCACATGTATTTAACTGCAAAAGCAGAGTGAAAGCTAGGACCTGGCGTTTATTGTACTGCTGCTGCTGTGTCACTTAGATTTAAAAATAACTTTTCTATTTCTAAGACCGGGATTAAATTTTAATTTGCAAACCCTAGTGTGCATTTGTGATGGGCTTGGTTTGTTACCTTGTGGACAGCAGGTCCACAATACAAAAGACCCAGACATACACAGTAGCATAATAACAAGCCTTGTGGTGGTTGGGAGCGGCCTGTTCCCAAGGACACTCCAGTGGATGCGGGTAGGGTCATTGTCCCAGCCACAGCACATTTGCTCAGTAACTGGCAGCCAACTGTGGTTGAAAACAAAAAAAGGCACTATTATTTCATTTGCTGCAGACCTCCGTGACTTCCTAGACAAAAATATTCACTTAAAAAAAACCCAAAAACTCCAAAGTGGATTTTCTAGAAAGATAAGGCCTTTTTGAGGCAATTTACAAAATATAGCGTGGTTATTTTCTAAGTAAAAATCATTTGAATGTCTAGAAAAAGGAGGAAGTTCACAGATGTCTAACATTTATGAGTAATTCGAGTTTAATATGTTTTGGTATTTTGCTTTAACAAAAAAGATTGATGAATACCCAAAACAGATCAGCCCTAATGGCACTCTACATTTTGGCTTCCTACTGAGTGCCCAGGGTTTTAAATTTTTTCCCTAGTTAAAATTTTTTTAATTGGCATTTCCATAATGAATTGATTAAGTTAAAGTTTAAGACTAACAAACGAGAGGTTTTCAACTGCACTCAGAATTTCAAATGTATCTCAATGACAATCTATTGCTTTCTAAGAAACCATTAAAAATGAGTAATTTAATTATTAAAGCAGAAAAAAAAAGCATTATTAAATACTCTTATTCAAGCAGGTCCTGTATTAAAAACAAAACATAGACTAAAACCTCAGATCGGGGGAAATATTTCAGAGCCAACAGGATCTATTTTTATTCCTTTCCTCCTATGAAACATTTTATTTCTATTATGAATTAAGAAAAAAAATACTTTTTTACCAGTATTCAAGTGAAAATGAGGATATTTTAACCTTGTGTTTTAAAGTATAGAATTTGTTGATTATGTTAAAACTGTAACTTTACATAACATTTAACAGCCACCTATCAGTATGGTAATTATGAGACCTAGAATTTATTTTGCCCTCTGTGCTAAGCAGTGTTCTAAGTTCCTTACATGTATATATCTAGTTTTTTTAACTGTCTCCACGTTAAAAGTCTGTTTCCACTAATTCTTTCCTTTTGCATGTGAACAGTCATGCTCTCTCACTTTTTTAATAACTATCTCCATTTTCATCATTACCTTCTTGCCACCATTAGCTAGACCATTGTTCTTACATCTGAAATCTTTTCCTTACTCTCATCTATTCCTACAAACACTCTTAGGTCCTAATTAAACCTTCCTCTGCATTCTGTTATCCCCTCCAAACTAATATCCTATCAATTTCCTTCCTTGCAGCACCAATTTTTTCTAGAAAACAATTCGCCTACACTCCCTCCTTCAGCTTCTGCATCAACTATCTTCTCTTTTACTATTTGCCATCTTCCTGTTGTTTCCTGATGACATAATTGTTAAATCCAGTGACCTTTTCTTGTTTCTCATCGCCTTTGACCCTTCTGTAAATTTGACGTTTTTTACACCTTCTTCATCTTAAATTATTTTCTTCCTTAATTTTGGATCACAGAACTCTCCCAGCTCTCTTGTCCTCTCTAGCTTTTAAAAATGTTTTCACATCTTCTTATCCTACAAACATAAAAATCATCTGAGATTCTTTCTTTGTCTTCATCAAAATACCTTACATCCAGTTCCTCCTTCTGAATTGTCTATTTCTGTGGTCTAATGGGACTATCTTTTCCCAAGTGACCTCTGCCTGGAAGCTTCGGTGTGATATTTAACACTGCCTTCCCCCTCTTGCCTAGAGTCCCGTGAGCTCCCATTCATTCATCCTTCCCATTCCCACTGGCGTTGCCCTGTTGAGTCTCGTAGCACATCATGCCTGAATTATTGCAGCTGCCTCCTAAGTGGTCTTTCTACCTCCGTTGTCTCCTCTTCAATTCCCCCACTATATCGCTGCCAGACTACTTGTCAGAAATCACTGCATTGAATATTTCTTCCCCTACCCCCAACTCAAGATTTCCACGGTCCTCCATTGCCTTCCAGGTAAAATCCAAACTCCCCAGAGCTTCACAGAGAGTTCCCAGCTTTCTCTCTCATTCCTATACATACTGGTTTATTTGCTGTGCAATATAAAAGTGAATCTTTTTTCTACCTCTGAGGCTCTCTGCTCATGCGATGTAAAATGCCTCTCTACTCCTCTTAGTCCATTGAATATTCAAGGCAAACCTGGAGTGTGCATTAATTAGAAGGACCCCCCTCTAATTGTCCATAGTATTAAGGATTCTCTCCCCATTCTAATCTCTTTGCTCTACTTCTGTGGCTTTTGTCACATGTTAATTTGTCTTGTTATTTAAGTCCATGTTTTATGTCATATGATTTCACCAGCTAGGTGGTAAACCACCTTGCCGCTGTTTAAAGTTCTGCAGTGGCTCTCCATAGCTTTCAGGATAAAGTTTAAACTCTTCATCTTGGTGTATAAGTTGCTCCATAATCTGGTCCCTGCCTGCTTCACTTCTCACAGCTCCCACAGTTGTGTGCACACACCAAAGGCCCGGTCATTCCAATCCACCTGCAGTTCCCCCAAACATCCGTATGCTTTCATGCCTGTTTTCCTTTGCTCATCCCATTTTATCTGCCTGAAATGTCTTACTTCACTGATTTTACCAGCCAAGCATGCCCCCCTTTCAAGATTCAACTCAGATGCCCCCTCCTTCGGGATGCTATCCCTGATGCTTCAGCTCATGAAATGCACATCCATCCTGCCTCCGTGGTACTCTGTGAGACTGCACCGCCTTTGTTCATCTGCCGTTGTTCATCTGTTGTTCATTTCCTAGGGCACTCTAAGTTTCCTAGGTGCTGTGATACTTTCATCTTTCCATCTGTATTCCTCGCGCCTAGCCCAAGAGCTGTTGAGGTAGTGAAACCAGGCAGATTTGGCATGAGGAAGGCCAGCTGGTTATGCAGGTAGGTCTCCACAAGGTGTCATTTACTTAGGTGAATTTATCATGATCAGGGCCTGGCTTTCAGCCTGAAGGGCCGAGAACTTGGCTTAACATATTGCAAGCATCTCACAGAGGTAGACCCTTATTGACTGAGCTCATAGAGGCTACTCTATAAAACCAGCATGCCCATGCACTAGTATGGGCTGGCTTGACTGGACTCTTGCTGGGCTTGACCTGACTTGGGTGTTCTCCCCGTTTTACTGTCATGCAGAAAGCCACTTCTCTCGCTATATATTTGCAGCCAATCTATTTTATTTCACAATGGCTAATCACGTGAATTGTATGTGGCTTTTACTAGCTCACCTGTTAAAGAACAAACAACCTCATTTCTAGATTCTTGGAGACGCACAGGAGCACTTTCCTATAGCTTCTATGTACAGATGAATCTAGCACTTAATAAGTTTTTAGTAAACATTTGTGTGACATGACCAGGTGGTTGCTGATTGAATAAATAAATGCAGATCCTGCCACTAGATGTAAGATTGCTTTGATTGAAAGTCTAACCGTGGCAAAGTAGCATATAGACATAGTGTACATGACCTCATTACTGGAAAGCCATATTTCTCTTTAAATATTCCTTTAACTCTCTTACGCATTTCTAACTATTTTTCTTCATTTTCCTCCCGGCCGTCACATTAGAACCCACCACCAGGTGCTGGGGGCCTGACTAGCGCGTCACAGACTGGTCTTTCCCATCCTTTCTCTGCCTACCTTGTCGCTTCTGCTGCTCTAACTGCTGCCACCACAAGCCTTGTGTCTTTTCCTTATATCTCCTTCCTCCAAAAGCAGTTTTATTTCTTCTGCTTTCTGAATCACATGTGCCTGGGGCTCACCCCTCAGGTAAGTGGCCCAGCACAGACTGCCGATAGCTTTGATGCTGCATTTGATGCTGGCGCATCTCTGACTTCAGCCCTCCTCTCGGAAGTGTGATGTTTTAAAAGAAACTGCTCTGAATAAAGTGAAAATATCAGGCTCCCTTATCCATGTGATGTTAAAATAAAGTCAACTCACAAGAGGAAAATCAGCCTTTTCATAACAAAATACCAAACAGGCCATTGGTCATGGATCATGTAGACAAAATTAGACTGATTCTTTTTTTTCCCTGGGTGGTGGTGGTTTTTACACTTCTGCCTTGACATGCAGAGTGAGGCTACACAATTCCAAAATTCAGTGCCACTATGATCCTTTAACCTTGTAACAACAAGAAAAATACTTTTCTGTTCACTTATCAGTGTTGGGAAATCCTGATTCTGATATCCATTTTAGTATAAACTTTTCATTATTTTAATTGACTGTGAAATTATTACAAAATTTGGTAACTTTATACTTAAAGTAACATTAGGAATATTTCTGTCACATTTGATTTTTTTTCTCTCTCCCAATTTCTCCCTAAATATTTTCAGATAAATACGTTCAGATAAAATAAATTGTTCACATAAATACATTGTGTTTCTTACCTGTAGTTCCATACCGGTCATTAAGAAAGCTTGGACAGGTGGTCAGCCTGGTAGTGTAGTGGTTAATTTCACGTACTCTGCATTGGTGGCCCAGGGTTCACGGGTTTGGATCCTGGGTGCAGACCTACACACCACACATCAAACTATGCTGTAGCGGCATCCCACATAAAAAATGGAGGAAAGATTGGCACAGATGTTAGCTCAGCAGCAATCTTCCTCAAGCAAAAAGAAGAAGATTGACAACAGTTGTTACCTCAGGGCCAATCTTCCTCACCAAAAAGAAAAGAAAAAAAAGAAAAGAAAAGAAAAGCACACACGCTTAGACATTGACCAAAATAATGAAATAATATCTGCCCTGATTTGTAAGCACCTACTTTGTGTATGCCAATCTCTATGCAAAGTGTCTTACATACCTTAAATATAATCCTTAAATAACCCTCTGAAGAGTTTAATCCTTAAAAAAAACCTCCCCATTTTACAGATGAGGGCACAGTAGTTAAGTAACTTGCCCAAATCCTAGTACTGCAACAGAGTAGAGTTTTAAGCTGGTCCCAGCTAGCTTCCTTGTGGATGCTCTACCCCCTGCAACATGTTTGCTTCCTGGGCGAGTTGATTGTGTTTTCAGGAGGTCTTACCCCAATCTCCCTGCACCACAACAGCACACAGTGAATATTAGCTTTCTTATATTTTGTCCTTTTCACTCTGTCATTTCCACCAATGCAAGGAAAAGTTATAGCAGGATCTTATATGTGTGGCTATATCAGTCTGTGTCAGTCATGTGCTGCCACATGTAAAATAGATGTTATTTGACTTCAAAAAATTGTCATGGCACAGTTCTGAAGAAATCAATCTTTGGAAGTAGATAAGAGTGTATTTTAAAAACATGCGTTTGCTGCACTGTTTAATTTGTGTGTTTTTATAGCTGATGAAGAGTATGAAGACGGAATTGAAAGGACATGTGACACTCTCCTTATGTGCATTGTCACGGTCCTGAATCAGGGCCTCAGGAACGGCGGTGGTGTGGGAGACGTGCTGAGAAGGCCATCGAAAGATGTAAGCTGGAGAAAAAGTACTTTTTCAAAGAAGCACATAATCATTTTTTAATGTTTCTTAACAGCATTTACAATGTGTTTTTTGTTTTCAGGTACTATATTGTGTTGTTTGCTTTAAAAGTATGACAGTGACCGTTAAAACCAATTAATGGTACACTAGGAGTACGTAGAAATGGCTAATGTGCTAAAAATCTATGTATGTTAGTAGGGTTATGAAATTTTCCTAAGTTTGAACTGTGTATTGTATTATAGCAACAAAATCAGGACTACAGACTTCATAGAGGAATTGACTGTTATATCAACGACAGAAACTAGGCTGCCTCTTGTCTGTCAGGTTTCTCAGGCATGAAGGTTTACTCTTTGCCTCTGAAGAGGAATAGCCTTTGTTATTTATCCTTGAATATAAAATTTGAACATATTCTAATAAGATTTCATATATTAAAATAGCAAGGCCAAAAAAATTCTCATTAGCTGCAAAATCTCAGGTGCCAGGCTGGGAGCTTGAAAAATCTCGGTTCTTCATCAGGCCAGCTCCATCATGTCGTCAGTTCATCTAATATTTCCTCATCTATAAAAAAGCTAAACTACGTGATCTCTAATGCATATTATAACAGTGTTCATCAAATAGAAATAGCTTTAACTGTGTGTACTTGACTCTGAGCCTAAGAACAAAACCTGCTCCAGAAATTGACATATCATTAGGTCCTCTTCAACTCTCTAATCTCTGACTTTAGAATTGGTATTTGTCTATCTTTTGTGCAGCTTCTGGGATAAGGGCCCACTGCACCAAAATACATTTAGCAGAATGACATGGTAAAGTGGTTTTTAATAAAAGGTAAGTCCCTCCATTTTGGGGGGTGGGTTGCATAAGTCACCCACTTAAAGAAAACAAAGAGAGAAAGTGGATCTTAGTTTTCCAACTTCACGTACTGTTTATGTTCATTCAGCAAACATTTATTGAATATCTTTTCTGTGCTCGATGATATGCTAAATCAACATGGCTTGAAATTGCATGTGCAGGTATATATTATATATTTTTAATTTTCATTTCAGGAACCCTTGTTTGCTGCCCGAGTGGTCTATGACCTTCTTTTTTATTTCATTGTTATCATTATCGTTCTTAACTTGATCTTTGGTGTTATCATTGATACTTTTGCTGATCTCAGAAGTGAAAAACAGAAAAAGGAAGAAATTCTAAAGACAACTTGCTTCATCTGTGGTAAGTGTTCCCAAGATACTAAAATAATAGATGAAAAAACTGCCCAGGAGGAAGGAGGGGCTAGAATGATTTTTATTTGTCATGCTTTGGGAAAAATTATTTCAAAATGAAAGCTGGACAAAATTCAGATTATGTAACTGAGCATTGGACTGAGATTCTCTGTTCCATAAATAGGCAGAAGAATTACATCCCAGAGCTATCTTGTCGTTATTTCTGCAGTTTGTATGATTCTCTGACTATAGAATGTGTTGCAAAATGCCATAAGGTTCCACCAACTGGCAAACAGATTTTTAATCACAGTAACATATTGATTAAACAACAGAATGATTTTTATTTTATTTTGCTAGATTCTGAATTCACACATGATTTTTCCAGCAGCTTGAACTTCTACTTACTGAAACACTATGTTTTGGGTTCTGAGCTGTGCTTTCTCTCCGTTTGTACACTACCCTCACCCCACCACCACCACACTGTCCTCCTCTTGTCCTATCTTAGCTCCCTCAGGTCCACCTAACCTTCTCTTTGCCCTTGACATTCCCTTTTCTCTACCCTCTTCTGCATAAACCTCTGCCCTTTGTGGCTTTAGTTGTCTCTCTAGGTGGCCTAGTCACCCTAGAATCCATCCCCCTCCTTAACTAATCACTGACTCCAGGTTACATTCACCATCTATTTTTCCATGTTGGGCTGAAGAATCTTCTAGTAAAAGTCATAAAACAAGCATAAGGGCTTTACTACAGCATTATTCTATATAACCCAAATTGGGCCCTCAATAAATCCCATTCCCTCCTTGATTCACTTTTTGTCAACTGTCTCATTCCCCTCAATGGCTCTTCCAAATCTTTCTATCATTCCTCCAATAGTCGGAGGTGTACCAAGTAATAACCTGTAATAATGAGCTGTATTCCAAGGAAGAAAACATGAATTAGACATGCCCTTCTTCAGGGTGTATAGAAATCTGTTGCAGAATACAAATACAATAAATATCATTGCTATCTAATGTGTTAAGGAAAATGACAGAGAAGTTCACAGGCTGATATGGGGGCAGGAGAGAGTCAGGAAAGTCTTGCTAGAGGACATGGTGATGGAGCTGATGGTAAAAGAGGGAAGAGAGGTAGCTATATCAAAGTGGCTAGAAGCAGAGTGGCCAGCATAAGGAAAGGCATGGAGGGAAGAACAGCCCAGGAGAGTCTTCTGTTACTGTAACCAGCTCAGTGATGTTGGAGCATAAATTTCAGAGGAGGACATGCCAAGAGAAGAGGTTGGCCAGATGATATGTGGTCTTCTATATTAAAAAGCTTGGGCTATGTCCTGTAGACTTATAGAACATGGTGAAGCATTAAAGAATTTTAAGTGGAGGAGGAAAGAGTCTAATTTTTCTTTTAGAGCACTATGGCAGCTATGGGAGGTTGTTCTTCAGAGGACAATACTGGAGGCACAGTAATCAGGTAGGAGGTTATTACTATAGTCCACGTGAAAGGTAATGAAACTTTGATCCAGGAAAGGTAGGATGACAGTATTAAGGGTAGAGGGCAGAGTCTTGAATTATTTAGAAAATAATAAGTGTTGATGAGAATGTGGGAAAAAGGGAACTCTTGTGCACTGTTGGTGGGAATGTAAATTGGTGCAGCCACTGTGGAAGACAGTATGGAGGTTCCTTGAAAAATTAAAAATAGAACTCCTATACAATCCAGCAATTCTACTTCTGGGTATTTACCCAAAGAAAACAAAAACACTAATTTGAAAAGATACATGCACCCCTATGTTCATTGCAGCATTATTTACAATAGCCAAGACATGGAAGCAACTTAAGTATCCATTGATAGATGAATGAATAAAGATGTGGTGTATATATATAAATACACACACATATGTAGAAATATTACTCATCCATAAAAAAGAATGAAATGTTGCCATTTGCAACAACATGGATGGACCTTGAGGACATTATGCTAAGTGAAATAGGTCAGACAAAGACAAATATTGTATGATTTCACTTATTTTGGAATCTAAAAACCGAAACAAATGAATGAACAAAACAAAAAAGAAACAAACTCATAGATTCAAAGAACAAACGGGTGGTTGCCAGAAAGGGGGTTGGGGGGACATTGGGCGACATAGGTGAAGGGGATTAAGAGGTACAAACTTCCAGTTATAAAATAAATAAATCACAGGGATTTAATGTACAGCATAGAGGATGTAGTCAATAATATTTTATAACTTTGTATGGTGACGAATGGTTACTAGACTTATCATGGTGATCATTTCGTAATGCATGTAAATGTCGAATCGCTATGTTGTAACCTGAAACTAACATAATATATGTCAATTATACTTCAATTTAAAAAAAAGAATTTTTAAATCTCAGTGGTTAGGAATGGATATGAGAGATAAGTTGGATGCCTGGGTGGATGGTAGTATCAAGAGTTGAGTTTGAGAATAGAAGAAAAAAACAAATTTTAGATAGGCATATGCTAAGTTTGGCTTTGGAGTTATCGAAATTGAGGTGCATACTGAACACCCCAGTGGGATATGCCCAGCACAGTGGTCCACAGAGAATGAGTCTGCACTGGAGACAATAATTGAAGAATCCTCAGCCTGTATGCGGTGGTAAAAGCTGGAATGTGGAGAAAGATTTCTGAGTAAGAAGAGAAGATGGAGTTTAAGTGGAAAATATAAGCATGGAAGAGTTGAGAGAGACAGAGAATCACACACACACAAACCTGTCAGGCAGAATGGTGTGAGGAGCGCCAGGAATGTGTGGCACATGGAAGTGAGGAGAGAACACAGCCTTGGGAAGAAAGGGATTGATTATCAACTCTGTCCAAGCAGAGAAGGCCAGTAACATATGGACTAAAGTAGAGCCTTTGGATTTCTCATTTAGGAGGCTTTGGTGATTTTAGATAGTCATTCCCACAAGGATGAGGGCAGATACCAGATTGTACAATACTTGGGGGAGACTTGCTGGAAGGAAATGGGGCAAAAAGAAGAGTCTTCTCTTTATATGTCTAGAATACATGGAGGAAAGCAAGACTGACATGGAGCCTAGGAGGATGTCATACGATGATTTGAGGAAGAGAGCCATTGCATGGAAGGGTGTGAGTTCCACGGAAGAAAAAGATGCTGCCCTTGAAAATCTTCCCATGCATCTTAGGATCTTGCTTTTACACTGCTTCCTCTAAGCCCTTTTCTTTGCAATCATAATAACTGTTATGTCAGCACACTACCTCTGAAAAACAGGGTTCTTTGGAAGAATGTATCAGTAGGGTGTGAGCCTCATTCTAAGACATGGTCCTGTCTCCCATATTTTAGTAACAAAAAATGTGAACAGCAAAATAAGCCCATCACTTAACCACCCTTCCTGTTCCTCTAAGCTTTCCCTTCACTGTCCGAATTCTCTTTGGCCTTTCACAGTTCTTTAAAAAGCCTGTAACTTATAAATTCCTTTAAACATCGCAATAACCCACATCACCAGATTGAAATGTTTTTCTCAAATCTGATCATTAGTTTCCTGCTGACCTTTCTTCTACCTCAGATTGCTTGTACTCTGGTTCCATCACAAGGTCCTATGTTTTTCTCCCAATCCCTAAATAAAAGGTTCTGATTTTATCACTGACTCCTTATCTCTTCTCTCTGCCCTCCTCTTTAACGCCATTTTATGCAGACGATAGCCAAATATGCAACCATAGCCCCAACCTCTCTCCAGACTTGTCCTTTGTTTTCAGTTGTTGACTAACATTTAGAAAGACATGACTTCCTGGCAGCCACAGTTACTGTGTCTAGAAACCAGTTCATCATGCCTTTCCATCTCTTTCCTGTAACCCAGCAACCTATCCTGACTTCCATATTGCAATTAATGATATTCCACTGTGCCTTCAGGTATCTGGGCTGGGAAAACTCCTCCATTGTTTTTAGCATCTCCCTTTTCCTCTTCCAGGTGCACTAGTTACCTAACGTGTTAATCAATCTGCTTTCACAATCTCACTCGCTTCCTTTCCTTTATTCCCAGAGCTGCACCTGGTTTTTCACACTCACCCTGGCTCGCACCCCCAAATGACCTGCTCAGTGTTGCCAGACTAATTTTTCCACTTTGAATTAATCATTTTCTTACTCAAAAGGCTATCAATAGCATCACACAGTTTATAACTCTAAACCTCTAGTTTTCCTGGCGTGAAAGGTCCCCACAATTGGACCCCTTCTTTCTTTGCCTACTTTTGCACCTATTGTTCTCCTATTTATAGCTCCGGTTCCAGTCCAACTGCATTATTCATCTGTGACTTCTAGACTCTCCCTGTGTTCTAGTATGGTATTTCCATTTGGAATGCCAAAACTCCTAAGCTATTAAACTCTTGCCCTCTCTCTGAGGCCCAGATCTAAGGCCATTGTTCCGTGAAGGTTTCTCCCATCTTACTAACCAGAGCAAACATGTCTGCTCCTAAATTCCTGACACCGCTCTTAGCTATATGCTACTGTGCAGATCTTTTGCTGTCTTATCTCCTCTGCTAGATGCTATGTGCTGTCATATTGTAGAAAGTGCGTGAACGTAATAGTCAAATAGACATAAGTTTACAATGGTTCCACATCTAGGCTATGGGGTCTTGGCCAAGTTTCCTTTCACCTTGAACTGTTGTTCCCTCATCTGGAAAGTGGGGAATATAATGCCATGTTTGGGGGTTATAGTGAGCGTAAATGAGATTGTGTATATCAAAATGCCTAGCTCAATGCTTAGCTGACAGTAAGCCCTCAATATTTGTTAATTTCTCTTCTTTAACAGATACAGATCTATGTCTTGTCCATTTTTATGCTTCCATTGTATGTATTGTGTATCATTCATAAATATTTGCCTAATGAATGACTATCCAATAAGTCGGTTCCGAATTAACATTGTCTCTGTACTTAAGTGGTTTATAATCTATAAAAGGAAACTAAGGCTAGTAAGTACTAAATTGATACATACTGCAGACAGAAATCCTGGGTGCACTGATTGCAACTTATTCCAAATTTTGTCACATGCAGGGTATTGTTTCTGGGGGATGCACAAGCCCACAGGGATATAGGGTGATATATCGGGAGTCACAAGGAGATGTTAGGTCTACATGGTCTGTTTTCCAGAAGCTTCACATTTATTCAAAAATTTGAGGGCATTTAGGCAGTTTAACCTAAGAGTAAATTTAAATAGTATTTTTATATTAGAACAAATAGAATGTTGTAAAGTGGAACAAATTTAGTGTGAGCATTTAAAATAAAATAGAAACTTTTTTAAAATTGAAAAGTGGTCCCAGGCAATTGTAGCTGCTAATCCTTGCAACCTCAGCAGCATAAGCGTTCTCTACTCTGCGCTCAAAGGACCACATGTGCATTAGAAATATGTGAGAAGCATTATGATAATACATATCTAGATGTGCATTCGTTCCTGGAATCGCTTACCATATATAAGATCTAATACATACCATCTATATTATAAGAACTCAATTGCAACAATGATTTAAACACTTGAAATATTTGGGAGTTGTACTAGTAGACTATAACATAGTTGTGGTCGATCTAGAAATGGTTCTTGGAAGAGTTGGGTGTTAAGCTGTGATCCAAAGAGGGATATAGTATCGAATAACAGAGGGGAGAACTCCACAGTAGGAGAGAACTGGCTCCAGGAGCATTCCAAGTGACATCCACGGTAGCAACAGAGGAGGTAGGGTCTGTGACAGGCAATGAGAACGGATGCGACTTCTCTGGCTTTGAAGGCAATGACCAGACATTTGAGAGTTATGACTCAGAAAACAATTGCTAGTGATCCAGAAGGCAATCATGATAGAGTGATGATTAGCAGATGACAGAGCTGAAGCAATAAGCATAGAAATTGGCTCTGGTATCCATATTAATTATTAATTTTGAATTACCAGAGGCTAAAAGTCCAGTGAAAAGGAGATGTCAACAGACCAGGTGTGACAAAATAACAAAATGGAGAAAGGACTTAATATTAAGTCAGAATTCCTATCATAAGGATAGTTAAGTTCCTAGAATTAAAGATCTTTCTAGATGATGTATATTGTCAGAGACGGGCCTTCTATGTTCTTCTCTCAGCATACTAGTCCCTTATTAGCTGTATTTATGCATTAAAGTCAGTCATTCGTTTATTTGTTCAGCAATTACTTATTAAGCATCTGCTAGGTACCAGGATATTGCAGTGAACAAAAATAGACAAAAAACACTGCCAAGCTTATTTTCCAACATACATAGAATGTCAAATGGTGACAGAAAAATAAAGCAGAGAAGAAGAATGAGGATGCTTGGGTGATGGGTGGGTGTGTGCCCATCCTTAGTCATACTATGTGGGAAACACTGCATAATATACGGTCTTCTTTTTCCTGAAAAGTTTGTATTGAGCACACAAAGCTTCTCATATCCTTCCTTTCTTTCTCCCTTGGTCATCTCATCTCATCCAATGCCCTGGCTTACATTATTCATTTTGTGTCATTTATACTTGAATCAGTGTTTTTACATCTTGACCTTTCTGTTTGGAATTTCCAGCTTCCTACCTGATTTTCCCAACACTGGTGGTTCTTTAGGCATCTTAAACTCAACACCTCCCAAATCAAACATATCCTTCCTCCAAAATCTCTGCTTTCTCTTTTTTTTCTCCTGCTGTAGTGATATTATCATAAACTCAGTCATTCAAGTCAGAAAATTCTGAGTTATTCTCGATTCCTCCTAAATGTATACCTCTAATTGGACATCAAGCTCTCTTAAATTTTCATTCCAAAATTCCTCTTCAGTCTCTCATATTCATGTATTCAGTTATTCTGTCAACTTTAGTTGAATGCCTGCTGTTTTTCAGATGCTATGCCAGGTACTGGTACTACTAAAATAAACCAGACAATAAAGTGGTAGAGGCTAAGGTAGAAATAGACAAATTTTCATAGCAAAGTGCTGTGGGCACAGAGAGCATCAACTAACTGGCTGTGTCTGTGGGAGTCAGAGTAGCGGCAGTGGTTGAGCTGGGTCTTGAAGAAGGGATACCTGTAAGGCGGGAAAGAGACTAGATGGGGGCATAGAGTTCTCAAAAGACTTGGTGTGCTTGGAGAATGGTGAGAAAGTCAGAGTGACTACAAGAAATGTGCACAGAGTGGATTGTCAGTGCATGAGCCTGAGGATGACTTCAAGTTCCCTGGTTGACAGGGACTTCATTAACAGAGGCAAAGAAGGGCTAAAGAAACAAATTTTTGATGAGTTGTGTTTGACATGCCCACAAGCTATCCAGGAGGATTTATCCAGGCGGCAGCTGGAAATAGAAACTGAAGTTGAGAAGAAAGGTCAGTACTGGGGATAAAGATTGAGAAATCATTAGCATGAGGATGGTTGAAATCATGGGAATGAACAATAAAGTTTAGAGAGTGAGACCCAGTGAAGATGAAACACAACCAGTTCCCCTCTTTTACATTCCCCTCCACTGCCCTAGTCCCCTGATGTCCTCACCCTCAGCCTCTTCTCCTGACAGTCTTCCTCAAAATCCTGCCACAGGAAGTGACTTAAAGCACAGCTCTGTACCTGCTAGGCTTCACTCAAAAGTCTACAGAATAAAGTGCAGGCTCCTTGGCTTTGCGTTTCAAGCACATCGTGATTTGTGCCTTGTCATCTCCATTTCTGAATGTTCTCTTCTGGCCACACCAGAGGAATTGACATGCCCACAGACAGGTCATCTGCTTTCATTTCTAGCTTTGCCATGCTATTTCATCTGCCCAGGAGGCAAAAGAACGTGGCTTTGGAGTCAGAAATTGACTCCACTGACATTTTCACTAACTAGAGGCGTTAACCTGGGCAATTAATTGAATCCCTCTGAATCTGTTTCCTCACATGCTAAAAGGTCAGATTGGATTATTGTAATTATAATAGTATATTTAGATATCTTTACAGTTGTCAATATAAATAGGTGTTCAATAAAAATTAAGTACCTTTTATTACCATTGATCCTTTCTCCACTTGCTATAATCATGTTTCATAGGCCAGACATTTAAAGCTTTACACCTCTTTTAAACCTTTAAAAATGTACCTAGTCAGAATTCATTTTGCCCTCCTTTATGCTTCCTTGGCAGTTTATACCTCTTCAGAATATAACACAAGTTGTCTGTTTCCTCTACCATATTCCAGATTAATAGATAGTAGATGCATTATTTTTATAGCCCTATGTACCTTGCAAAAGATAAGTAATTGAATTGAATTCTGGGAAAAATCTACTTCAACATTTTCTCTCTTTTTTTTCTTTTCTGTAATAGCTCTATTGAGATATAATTTACATACCTTACCACTCACCCATTTAGTGTGTACAATTCGGTGGTTTTTACTGTACTCAGAGTTGTGTATCCATCATCACAATCAATTTTAGAACATTTTCATTGCCCCCAAAAGAAACCTCATACCCTGTAGCCATCACCACTCCACACCCCCGTCAAACCTTTCATCCTCCTCAGCCCTAGGCAACCATTGATCTACTTTCTGTCTCTATAGATTTGCCCATCCTGGACATTTCATATAAATGGAATCATATAATACGTTTTGTTCTGTGTCTTGTTTCTTTCACTTAGGATGTTTTCAAGGTTCATCTCATAGCGTGTATCAGTACTTCTTTCCTTTGTATTGAAGAAAAATATCCATTGTATGACTATACCATATTTTGTTTAGCCCTTCATCAGTTGATGAACATTTGGGTTATTTCCACTTTTTGGTATTATGAATAATGCTACTGTGAACATTCACGTACATGTTTTTGTGTAGACATATGTTTTTATTTCTCTTGTTTATATACATAGGAGTGGAATTCTGGGTCATAGGGTAACTATATGTTTATGTAACCTTTTGAGAAATTGCCCAACTATTTTCCAAAGTTGCACTATTTTGTATTTCTACCAGTAGTGTATGAAGGTTCCAATTTATCCACACCATCACCCACACTTGTTGTTATCTGTTTTTGGTTATAGCCATCCTAATGGAATAATACTTCACTAGTGAAATGTTTTTAATTCATTCAATCAATATTTTATTCAGTGCCAACTATATACCAGGCACTGTTCTAAGCTATTGGGACCATTGGTAAAAAAAAGAGACAAATATATCTGCCCATGGACAGGCAATAAATAATAAACATAATAAGTTTCTATGTAAGTTCCTGGATAAAATGGCATTCCTCTCTTCTGTGCTGATTAGCAGGCAGGATTTTTCTTGCACAGTTATTTTTACCTCTTTATCTTAAACTTGTAGTGCAGTTTAACTTAACAACTTTGATAGGGCGGTATTCAATCTGTTAGGAGTGGTAAGCACTAGAGGAAAAAGAGGCAGAAAGGGGAAGAGTGATTGAGAGTGTTGGCAAAAGGGAAGGGACAGATTATAGGATTAAATAGTGTGATCAAGTTAAGCCACATTGAGAAGGTGAGATTGGAGCAAAAACTTGAAGGTGAGTGAGTTAGTCAAAGAGAGATCAGAGAGAAGAGTATTGTGGGCAGAGGACACAAACAGTCCAAAGGCCCTGAAGCAGAGATCTCTGTGCAAGGAACAGTGAGGAGGCCAGTGTGGCTGGGTGAGAGTTAGCAAGGGAGAGAATAGTAGGGGACAAGGTTCCAGAGGCTGTGGGGCCAAATCACTTAGGATTTAGTAAATAGCTATTGTGTGGGTCATGCTCATGCTCCACCACTTTTCATTGTTTATCTAAAATTCAGACTTACCTGGGTATCCTGTATTTTATCTGGCAACACTGCTTATAGACCATTGTAAGGACTTTGAGCTTTGTTCTGAGGAAGTGAGGAGCCACTACAGGGTTTGGAACAAAGGAGAGACACCGTCCTACTTAGGTTTTTAAAGGATCATTCTGCCTGCTGCGTTGAGAATAGGCCATAGAGAATAAAAGTGAAAACAGGGAGGCCTGAGAGGCTACTGAAGTCATCAGAAGAGAGATGATAATGGCTCAGACCAGGGTGGTAGCCATGGAGGTGGTAAGAAGTGATCAGATCTGGATATGTTTTGAAGGTAGAGCCAAAAGAATTTCAACGTGAATTGGATGTGATATGTGAGAGAGAGAAAGAGGATTCAAGGATGACTCCTAGACTTTTGGCTTGAACAACTGGAAGACTAGAGTTGTCATGGAATGAGAAGAGGACTGTGGGTGGAGCAGGTTTGGGGAAGAGGGTTAGATTTTATTTGAGGGCTGCTGAGATGATGATGATAGGTCAAATAAGATGAGGCAGAGCCATCAGCCAGCCAAATTTCATGGTATTTTCCATAAAAATATCCAATAATATAATTTAAAAGGTCACCCCTTCATAGGGGACAGATTTTTTGCTTATTGTACTATTTAAAACGTCTGAATGGTCAAATGGCCTTTTTTCTTTCTTTCTTTCTTTTCTTTTCGTTTTTTAAAAATATAATTAGGAAAAGAGTAGCCAGGATTGGAACCCAGTTTCCTGGGTTTTTTCCTCCAATATCTGAACTGGAAAACCAGACTGAATCCCAACATGTCATTTTACTTGGCAGGCTAATTCATTTTTCCATAGATGTTTTTCTTCATCTCCATTCATTTCCTTTCATCCACTGTTCAACCTTTGAGAGAAAAGAATCTTACTACCCAGATCCTCTCTTCAGTCTCCTTCCAGAGGTTGAAAATGTGCCCTGGAAATTGAGCAGACCGTCCTCTCCCCAAAATGCTGGAACACAGCTGGACGAGTCTTTGAGTCCTTATTGCATTCAGAGCACAGATTGCTGTGCAGATTCACTTGCCTTTCACTGGTTTTGAAGAGATGACTTTCTCAGCTGCCTTCCCTCTTTTTTCTCAGTTTTCTGCATGAAATGACATTTGTTTTCCATCCTGATTAGCAAGCGTGCCTTTTCTTGCACAATCATTTCGACTTTCTTTTTCTTACACTTATCGTCCAGTTTAATTTGACAATTTTGATGTGGCTATGTTTAAAATTATGTGCAAATTTTACTTCTGTAATTGGACTGTGTGTTTCCAAGGATCCACCGGGAAAAAAATGTTAGTTGGGAAGAAATCTATAAACTATGGCCTTTTTTTCAGGAGGTCTTGTGTACTGTGTTGTTTTTAATCATAACATTTTAAATTGGCACACTCTCACAGAAAGCATTTTTTGCAATAATTATTATGTTTTGTTTTATGCTAAGAAGTGAATGCTGATTAAATGACAAATTACATACATTGGTGTTTCCTGTGTTTTGCAGGACTCGAGCGAGACAAATTTGATAATAAAACTGTTTCATTTGAGGAGCACATCAAGTCAGAACACAACATGTGGCATTATTTGTACTTCCTGGTCCTGGTGAAGGTTAAAGACCCAACTGAATACACTGGACCTGAAAGTTACGTGGCTCAAATGATTGTGGTGAGTGATCAGAGGGTTTTATTCTGGGACTCTTGCATTTCGTATGCTTTCTGCTTCTCTCCCCTACCCTTCTCTCAAAATATAAAGGTAATAGCAGTCATTGTGTTAACTTTTAAATAGAACTGTCAGTCACTGAGGAGCCCCTTTCTGGCCTCATCATTTGTTCCCAATGGACTTCTTGGTTATACAAACCAAACCTAAGTCTCAAATACGCAGATGGTATTTTCTGAAGAATTTTCTGTGCAATGAATAGCACCATCTCGGTTATGTCTGTCATCTTCTGACCTCGTGCCTCCTGTCATTGTTGATGTCTCAATTCCTGAAATCTGGAACTTTCCCATTGGCAAATATGAACTGAAGATTCATACTTTAAGAAATTCCTTGCATTTCAGAAATCAAGCGTTTAAGAAATTAAACTGTGTTTGGGAAAAACATAAGGTTCGATCTCAGTGGGAGAGCACTGGCTTTCTGTCAGTATACACTTTGGATAGATTTACCAGTGTTGGCGATGGATTTGCACTGATCCACATCCAGTTGCTTATAACTCCTCACTAAGATCAGTAGCATTGCGCAGAGGGTGTGGCTGTCGATGATTCAGAGTTTCTTCTGTTTCAGAGAAGATTGAAACTAACTGGCTTAAGGAGAAGTCAAAGTTACAACTTTAGTGTATCCATGATAGATATTTAGTGAGTGAGTATCATGGCATCTGATACATATTCTTGCATTCTTACAATAAACATAGCTGTATATTGGATTTTCTTTTTCTCAAAAATCATCCTACAACATTGTGTTCACTGTTTGAGAATGAAGCCTTAGAAGAGTCATGGGCTTCCCTGCTCCTTGGTCCTAAGGATAACATTTAGTAAGCACCAAAGCCAAAGTGTCAGGAGAGCCAGGTAACAGTGGCTCTGTATCTTTCCCTTTGAGAGCTTATCATCTACTTAGGAAGACATAAACCATAATATAGAGAGCAACCAAAGAATATTTCAGAGGCTAACATATTAATAAGTTAATATTGTAATAGTTTACCTTACCTGACAATATGTGTGTGTTACAGGAGAGCTACATGTAAATTGAATTTTTATAGTTCAGTATTTTTCATGCTTTTTTGTTATTGACTTGCATCATACTATAAGGTGTTTTCTCTAAATTCTTCATATGACTGTGGGCAGAACCTAATATTCTTTCTTTTCCCTCATGTTTTCTTTTTTGCCCTCTCTCCTTTCTAAACTAGGAAGAAAGGTAATCATTATGAGAATATGCATTCATAGTCGTTATTTATACATTCTTGATCTCAAGATTCTCAGAGACTATTTGTGTGAAATATTTTGTCTCTGCTTGCTCGGGGGGAAAAAGTATGTAAAGCAATACATTTAAAATGTGACCTCACATTGTTATATTTTTATCAAAGTTTGAGTAAATTTAATTAATATACATTTATTGGGCAGCCATTCTTGGACTAAAGGGTTTCAGGGAATACACTGAAGAGTCTGATACATTCCTTTTCTGCCAAGGAACACAGAGCTTAGTAAGAAGGAGTGGAGAATAAAAGCATAATAGGCTGAGCTCCCCAGGAGCGGAATAAATAAAAATCTGTGAAGGCTTACAGATGTAGAGAGACATCCAGCTGGGAGGTGGTGCAGGGGAACTGGGGTGTGTGTGTGTGTGTGTGTGTGTGTTGGGGGACAATCATCAGACAGGGTAGATGGGGGGGAGGGGGTGTCTGCTGGATTAAGAGTGAGTTCCTGTAAGAGTGAGCAGCCTGAACAAAGGCATAAAAGTGAGACTCTCAGACACTCTGGGGATCATTATTTGCCCAGTTTCACTGGCACATAGTTCACCTGTAAGGAAGCTCTGAGAGCTATGACAGAAAAAATAGATTGGACTTTTGAGCAGTAAGTGTAGGCATTTGGACATTATTTCATCAGCAATGGGAAGCCATTGAAGGTTTTAACTAGAGAATGGTGTGGTCTAGGGCAGTTGTCAGGCAGTGGTGTGTAGGCTGGTTTGGTGAGGGGAAAGATGAAGTCAGAGGTGGGTTTTTGCATTTGATGAGATTAGGGGTGGGGGACATGGGACGGGGCAGGCAGGAGCAGGGGAGGTGGGAAGCTGTAAGATGAGCCAAAGATGCCTGGCCTTGTGACCCTGGTCTTTAGGAGAAAGGTGGTGTATCAGTTTCAGAAAGTCTCTTTGTTAGAAGAAGCTGGTCAGAGAAGAAGACTTGTTGATTTTGAAGTGAGACTGGAGGCCGAGTCATAGATAAGGAGGGACAATGTGGTGACCACAGCATGAGCCTTAGAGCCAAAAAGATCTAGGCTTAAATTTTGGCTCTATCACTTCTTTGCTGTGTGGTCTTAGATATCTTGATTGAGTCTTTGAACCTGCCTGAGACTCTGCCTCCTCATCTAAAAGGCAGAAAATTGGTGTAAGATGAGTGAGATGATGCGTATAAAGTGTGCAGCACAGTGTGGGTACTCAGTAGTTGACAGTTTTCACTGTGACGGTCCACATGGAATGACAATTGAAACCATCAGATTAGAGGGAGGTGGGAGAGGGGAGAAAATGTAAAGAGAGAAGAGAAGAGAAAGCCAGAGACAGAACTTGGGGCATCCTCCATTTAGGAAAAAGAAGAAAGACGTAAAAGATGTACAAAAAGATGTAAAATAAGTAGAAAAGAAGCAATAAAAAGGGCAGAAGGAGAACCGGGAAGTGGAGTGTGTCAAAAGCCAAGTGATGAGCATTTCATTGTCAGAGTTCAACAGCATCAATTACTGCAAAGAGGCCATAAAGAAGAGACAAGTCAAAGCCTTTGGATTTTGTAGTAAAGAAATCATCAGGTGAGTTTTACAATAAAGAGAAGACTGCTGTGAAAATGTTGACCCATCTTTAGCCTTAACATTAAACCAGCATTTTGCCAGGCACTTGTGTTTCAATGTTTAAGTATCCACGTACTTATCCTTATTTCTGCGCGTCCTCTTCTGTCAGAGATCTCTCCAGAACCATGACAGGAGGGAGAAAAGCTCACATGCTTATTCCAATGTGAAATGTCTCATTCTCATCCAAGCAGTGCACATCCAAGAGAATGGGCACCGTTCCTGAATTTTAATGGCCAGGAGAAGGAACAGTGATATTAAGCTTAGAACTGATGGAAACAGAAAGTCATTCACATGGAAGATGATTGTTCATTTACTCAGATAGCATTTTTGGAAATGCTTCTAAAAACCTGTAGCTGATGAACCTACTTCAGAAAATCTGCTATTCCAAGCTCTGTGGAGATTATGGCCTTGTAATCCTGAACTTGTGAGAGAGAGAAGATTTTAGAGCGTGGAGCAAGTTGAAGCATGTCTGTAGCCCAATTCAAAGACTGTATTTATTCTCTCTCCAACCCAGGGGTAACTACTCTTAACAGTTTGGTAGGAAACCTTCCAAATATTTTCCTACTATTTTTATTTTTGGACTTAAAGGTAGGTTCATTTACCAGTTGTTTGAAGTGCTGGTTTATCAATAGGGCCTTAGAAGAAGTCTTGAATTCTTCATGATTGATGTAGCTTTTATGCTCATGGATTTAAGCAGAAGAAAATAAGGAAGTTCCTCGTATTTGTGGACAAAACACTTCATCTGAATTCTACTGCGCTGTTTAAGTAAATCTCATTTGTACCTTGGGACCCTTAGCAAATGCCTTTTTTCTTCTGGTGAAATGAGAAAAAATAAGAAATAATACTTTTACACTTTCAAGGCTTCAACTTTATTCTTTATTACCATGTCAAAAGGAATATTTATACAATATGCATTAAAACATACATTACAAATAAATTAATATATTGCTTCAAGGAGTTAAAATCTTAGGAAATATATTTGTGCCTCTGTATCTTTCCAGTAATAGGATCAAGATTCCAGAATATTAACAGAAACTTAAAACTTTCTTATCCCCGCCTCCAAACCTTAAACCAGGCTGTTTAAACATCCACTGTCTGAGTATCTGAATTAACACAAAGCATCTTCTGGATGTTAGGGGAGATCTGACTAGATCAAGATATTTAGGGAATATATTTTCTTCTGGCAGGCAAACCCTCATTTTTGATAAGGGAATTGGTGTTTTGCAGTCATATTTATTGGGAACAGAAAATGAGAAGGGAAAAGGAAGGACCATGCAGAAAAGTAAAAATAATGAAAGAGAATTCAGTAAACTAGAGGCAAGGGTCTAAAGGGCAAATCCTCCAGCCTGTACTAGTAATGGCCTTTGAGCATCGCTAAGCCCTTTGCTTCTCCCATTACCCAAAGGATGATGACTGAGGAGGAACAAACAAAATAGAGATCATTAGAAAAAATACCCAAGGCTTTTAGATGTTTCTCTAACAATTTGGGGACATTTTCAGGTTTCCAGTGTTCATTTGCTGAGATATGTTTGGGGCCATTGGGGATATTTAGTAGTTAATTTGACAAACAGTGGGATCAAAATCAGAGGTGCCTGGAAGAGCAGATACCGTGTGTCTTCAGAGAACTGCTGCCTCCCCCGTGTGTTCTGGTGTAGTGAGCTGCAACCAAGACCCTGGCTGGCCACCCCCATGACCATGGTTTTTTGGGGACCATTTCCTCAGTTTGGTGCATGGCACTGTTAAGCTTTTCTACTTATTTGACTCTTGACTAAAAAGTGTTCCTAGACATCACGGTAATGTCAGCTAGGACAATTTAACTCATGTTTTGGTTAACATAATAATTATCTGTCCTGACACAAAAAAATAATTGTAAGTTTCTTGAAGGTCACAACCAGGTATAGCATAGCTCTTTGTTCTGTGCATTACCGGGGCAGGTAATATCTGTAATATGTATTAAAAGCAATTTAATAAACATTGATTACCTCCTGTATGCTGGCAGCTGGGCTATGGGTTTGACATATAAGGATAAATACGAAATAGTTTCTTTCTTGAGGAAGCTCAAAATGTTTATTGAACGAATAAATAAAATAATGAGTGAATTAACAAATGAATGGTTTCTTCCTAGCCCTCTGGTAGTTGGACATAATTTACAGAAAGATACACCGACATAGCTGCAGGAGTTTGGAACGTGAATTTCTCATTAGTGAAATGTCATCTTTCCCGTTTTAAAATTGGAAGATAAAGATGCAGCAGGAAGGGTTATGCCACCTGAACGAAGTATAATGAATGCAATATTAAAAATCGGGTGGCTGATTTGAGAGGCAAGGCAATTTAATCCCTCTGTCGTCTCTTTCACAGTATTTCTCGAGCCCAGCTCCTCCCACACATGCACAAATCCTCAGGGGTGTGCCTGAGGCTGCTCTCCTAGGAGACGGACAGGCGTATGCATTGGTGGATTTTTCAGCATAACTCACCCTTAAGAGTGAATTCTTGGGGCTGGCCCCATGGCCTACTGGTTAAGTTTGGTGTGCTCTGCTTCGGTGGCCTGCATTTGGTTCCAGGGCATGGACCTACACCACTTGTTGCTGGCCATGCTGTGGTAGCAACTGACATACAAAATAAGGGAGGAGGATTGGCATAAGATGTTAGCCCAGGGCGAATCTTCCTCAAGCAAAAAGAGGAGGATTGGCAACAGATGTTAGCTCAGGGCAAATCTTCCTCAGCAAAGAAAAGGAAAGAATGAATTCTTTCTTGCAATAATCTGTTAAGAGCTCAAAAAGAGAGTGATCGTCCTTTTAATGAGATAGAAAAGAAACCTAGTCACCCATACGGAAAGAAAAGAACTAACAATTTTCCAGATGTTGTTTTGTATGTCTGGAACTCAAAATCAGTCTTGTTTAGTTAAACTGTATTTTCAAACAGTAACTGTTGGAGGGGGAGATGTTTGGGCTCATGAAAGACATCGAGTCTTCTGAGATTTATATACACCCCTCCTGCGTTAGCACCATTTGCCAACTTAATTTCTGCCTTATTGTTATGTGTCATAATTATGAAATTATATGTTCGGATTCTATTATTTCTAATTTATGCTAATTGTGTAATTGGATCTGATTAAGCCAATTCTGTAACTGCTCAGTCTTTGAAACCTATCTTAAAGACTTTAGAACTTAATAAGATACTTTTTTAAATGTTTACATTTTAAGGCAAGCCAAGGGGGTCTTTGCAGCTCACAATCCACAATTAAGGAGTAAATGTATACTGTACATTCAAGGAGGCACCACTTTCACTTTCCACATTTTAAGTCCAGACATGTGTCTTCAATTTAAGAGGGATCTTTTTCAATTCCCAACTCTGGATTTCACTGTCATTGTGGGATCTATCCTCTACATGGTTCGAATTTCCTATTTAGGATTCACGTGTAAGATCTATGAGTTACCACATTTTTGCGTACATGTTAACATCTTTCTAATCCTCTTTTTAGCTTGTGAAATGGTGAGTACTTAACAGTGCCTCTGCACAGAGTCTTCATTAGTGCTGGAAGTGAGAGTAAAAGGATTTGCGTCCGATAGTATTTAAATGAAATTCATGGATGGAGGTGGGATGAGGCTAAAGACGAGGGCAGGTGAGGCGCTGACTCTGAGATGTCATTGACAACTTCCGAAACTGATCAGAAACTGAATCTGGTGGTGTCCAGGTGGGTAGTCCTCAAAGTTAAAGAAGCCAGAAGTGGCGTTTGTTAGTGCTTTTAATGAGTGTTTAAGGAGAAGCTGGGCATAAAGGAATAAACCTGGGCATTAGGCTCTGAAGTTTGACTTCTTAGGATTTTCATTTGAAAGATTGGTGACTTTGCTTATCTCCTCTGCACTTCACTTTACCCTTCGATGAAATAAATATAATCAGCCAGTCAGCACTCAGAATAGAAGCAGCTGACCAGCACCTGGATCCTGGAGGCCTCCTGCTGTGCTGGCCCTGTTCCTTTAGTTGCTGGGTCATGGGGAGCAGGAAAGGGCTGGGATCTCAGGGGGAGAACCTGGGCAGAGAAGGCTGTAGCACCATCGGAGGAGGAGGGTATTTAGAGGGCTTGGGACCATGGCTGATTTGGCAACTGGGAAATACTGCAATAGTTTTAGCAACTAGTATAGCCATATCTATGGCCCTGGATATAAGAAGACTTTCCTTGCAGAGTTGCTATGAGGAATAAATAAAATCATGCATATGGACACCACTGCCACTAAGATAACTGACATTTGATGCTTTCTGACTGTGTGCAGGTGCTGTGCTAAGTGTTTGACGTACGTGATCTCTTTTAACGCCTTATAACAACCATGTAGGCAGTTGGCTATTATTATCCTCATTCTACACATGAGAAAACTGAGCCTTAGAGAGGACTGGTAACTGGCCTGAAGTTACACAGCTGGTGAAGAGGGATGCTGTGTCCTTTATTGTGCCAGGCACATGCAAGTGGTCAATACAAGTCCCATGATGATTTGAAGCTGTACGATATATAAAGCTGGCAGCAGTGGTTCCTTCGAGAGCAGGCCAGGCTAGCTGTACCCTGCGCTCTCAGCAGCATATCTCATGCTCCACAGAAGAGGGACTGTAAACATGCAGACCAGGGCAGGGCGGAGACCTGGCTGGGAGACAGGAAGTCAGCTGACAACCCTACAATGGCAGGAAGGCCCGAGAGGAATTCAAATAGGAAAAATGTACTCATTCAGAGCTGGTTGGCGACTGCAAGCTTCCTACAAAGATTAGAAGTATCACAATTACAATTATTACAATTGCAGGCAAGAAAGACGGAGGCTGCAGGATGTTTCCATTTAATTTGACAAGCATTTGCCGGGGAACACTACGCACGAGGCACTGATAGAAATAAGAATAAAACATCGTCACTGCCCTCACAGAACCATAATTTAATAGAAAGGACAGGTCTATTCACCAGAAATGATAGTGCAAATCAGAACTCTCATGAGACATATAATAGACGCACAAACACACAGCAGCTGGGGAAATCTTAAAACAAATTACACAGTTAGACCCCTGCCTAAAACCCTTCGGTAGCACTTAGCATAAAATCCAGACTCTTTTCCGCAGCCTTCTTATACAGCCTGGCCCCAGCCTACTCCACCAGTCTCGTTTCATCCCTCCTTCTATAGCCAACTACAGTACAACCACATTGACCCTTTTCTTTTTCTCGAAAATCCATGCTTTTTCCCTGGTCAGAGCCTTGGCGTGTGGGTGCCTGTGTGTGCAGTGTTGTGCCCCAGCTCTTTCTATGCCTGGCACCTTCCTTGACATCCGCATTCCAGTTACTTTCTATCCTATCACCCTTTAGAGCATGTACATTAGTCTGACCTAATATGGTTTTCATACTTACTGACATACTGATTCCTCTCCACTATGACTGAGGCATTTATATGTCTGTTTGTTTACTGCTGTGTTCCCAGCACTAGGTTAATGCCCAACACAGAGTAGGCACTCAGCATAGATTTGCTAAACAACGTGAATAAGACCTGGAGCCAGTGGAGCCCAGATGACAGGACACTTCTTTCTGGCTTCAGGGACTAGGGACAATTACATGGAGAAGATTATGAGGAGCGTGTGACCTTAAAAAATCAGGAGGATTTTGTCAGAAGGGATGGAGGGGAATACATTCCAGGCAAAGTGTGTGTCTTAAAGAGAGAAGGAGAACAGAGAAAAAGAAGGGAGACTAATTAAGTTTATCATATGTGCTAGCAGCTTTGCATGTTGTCTTATTTAATTATACCCACTCTATGTAAATTGAGGCTCAGAGAAGTTTATTACTTATCCAAGGAGCTCAGCAAATAAGTGCTTGAATCAGATCCAAACACAGTTTTTTCTGGGGCCAACGTCTATGATTTTACCTCTAGCCATGCCTTCTCCTGGTGAAGAAACAGGTAAAACTTGACCAAGATCAAATATATGTAAGCCAAGTGTTGGAGAAAAGGTAAGGGAAGAAACCCAAAACCCAAAGACATCCTCTGGAGGGAGGAATGCTCTTTCTGCTTCTCCAATATTTTAAGGAATTAGAATTCTTCATTTCTAAACTACAACAATTGAGGTATGATCCAAAATGCCTTGAAAATGCAGACCAATAAATCATTTTCCATCAGTTAAAAATTTCTTCATCCAACAAACACAGGTTGAGTGCTTATCATGCTTCAGGCACTGGGCTCCTAGGGATTCAGGCTGAGGCAGATACTGTAGCTTCCTTCGGGAAGCTTTGGTGAAATACAGGAGACAGAGAAATCAAATAAAGGAGTGGGGATGGCACAGCGCAGCGGCAGAGCTCGCTGCAGAGCCGACAGCCTGGGAAGGGAGGCCTCACGAGGTCACGCCTGGATGCTTGAGTGAGTCAGGTAAATGAGACGGAGCAGGTGGAGGGAGCAGTTTGGCCTGCCTAGAGAAAGAGTGAGGTTATCCAGAAAGGCAGGAGGTAAAGCGCTAACCGGGAGCCAGATCATAAGGGCCTCGCGTGCATGGAAGTTTTGGCTTTACCTTGTAAGCTAAAGGAAGCCTCTCAGAGATGTTGAACCAAAGAGACAAGGTCAGATGTGTATTTCAGAAAGCATGTTCCATGGCAGTGTAACAAATGGATTCAGGGGGGCCATCCTGGAGCAAGAAAAAGACAGGGAGAAATATTTCATTACCCAGTATCAATGATGAGAGTTGATATGAAATACCACTGGAGAGCAAGAAGAAATGATGGATATGAAAAGATCAGGTAGAGGACTTACTGAAGGCAAGGGGAAGGTGGTTTAGGTATCTGACCTTGGATAGTTGGGGGTGGTGGGTTGAGCAGTGGGGGTCAACCTAAATCCTAGGGGCTCCACAAGAGTCAGCTGAGGAGAGGTGATGCTCTCAGTTTGCCTCACAGTATCTAAGTGTGTAGGTCCAATCTGGGTGACCAAGTGCATATGTCCAATAGGAAACTGAAGACATGGGTCTGCAATTCCAAGGAGAAGTTAGAAAAGATAAACTACCACAAGGGTAAGATTCAGTCTCTTTTGTTCACTAGGGTATCCCAGGAGCATAGAACAGTGCCTGGTATATAGGGGACATTCAAAAAAGATTTGTCAAGTGAGCATAAAGATTTATGAGTCACTGGAGTCTACTTGATAGTTGAAGTCACAGATGTGGATGAGGCCGTCCAAGGAGGAGTGTATAGAGGGAGTAGTAAATCTGGGAAAGCATGCCCTTAGATGGAAGGACACATAGTATTTTAATAGTAATAACAATTAATGATATTAATAATAATGCCAATAATTTACCACTCAGATTTTAAGTAGAAAGTAGAACTTTTTCTCATCAAAAAGTAGAACCAGAAAGGAAGCCTTCATAGGAAGGCTCTGAAAGAGGATTTTAGCTTTCCATCAGCCAGTGAACCCAGAAGTGTTTTGATCAGTTTGTGGATATCTTGTGACCCAACTTGATTAATAAGTTTTAGTATAGAATTATGCTGCAAACCCAAATATCTAGAGCAAAATGGTTTGGATTTTGTTCAATATATAGAAGCCTCTTTGAAATAGTGACCCAACCTAAGTAATTTATTTTAAAATTATAACAGGATGTTCACGTCTCTGATTCTCATAACCTTAATAAAAAGATTTCTTCCTGCTGTGCCGAGGAAAATTCTTGTTTCCCAGTTCTAGTCATTACCGTAAGATCTTGTTCAATTCTCAGTTGGCTTTCTGGAATAATAATGTCCACATTGTTAGGACTGATATATTTTACTCAGAAATTCTGGCTTTCTTCCAGAGAGTAACAGATGCCATCAAAATGTAAGTTGTGGGAATGAGAACTATATACCGTAAAGCCACACGACTTCTGTCTTAATGGTTTTTAATAGACTAGCATAACCCGTGCCATATCATGAGTAATTAGTTAAGATAGCAATTAGGCTGAAACGCTATTCTTATGTTAGGTAAGGTTATCAGGCAAGCTAATTTCCATTGGCTTTTGGACTAGTTTTATCTAAGGGAATTCCTGAAAAATAATTGCTGAATTTTACAAAAGTGATTCAGCACTTGTATTTCAAAGATTAGTCATTAATGTCATGTTAGAGGAATCAGTTACCTTTATGGGGATTTAGAGATCAAGGTGTTTTGAAATAATAGCATCGGAGATAAGCTACCCCAGCTCTGAGGCTGTTTCCTCATCTGTAAATGGGGATAACTCCTCCTTTTTACTAGGATTCCTGTATGGATTAAACAAAATCACACCTATCCTAGTGCCTAACATGGAGTCTGACTCCTAGTTATTGCTCAACAAATGTTTGATCGTTCCACTTCTACTTAAAATATTTGGCTACTTAAAATAGTCTCGTTAAATTTAAATACCACTTTGCAGATTCAGAGCATTCTTCAGCCCTTAAGTGTTCAAACACTTTACTGATTCTGCATAGTGTTCCTCTTCATGGTTAGGCAATGGTCAACTTTCATTTGTCCAGTAAATTCTTACTACCTCCCATATCCTAGGCATCGTGCTAGCCCCTGGAAAGAGGGGCAGAGGAGATCAAGACAGGCATGGCCTGTCACAGAGTTTTCTGTTTAGAGCTTTTGTTCAACCAAAAGTCAGGAGCTCACTTAAACATTTGAATTCCTTGAACCGTTGAATCCACTTGAATTTCACAAGTGATATTAGGACAGATTTTACCACAAAGAGGTATGACGTGATGCCATCAGGAGTGTCCCAGAGAGGACACGGGGGCAGAGCTATGGTGAAGGGGAGTGGTGGGAGGTGCCATGGAGTCAGAGCAAAGATTCTACAGGAACAGCTTTTATCTGGCTTGCTTAAATGTTCACCTTGGGCGATGAGGGGGGCGAGCTTTGCCTTTTTCTCGGCTATATGATGGGAGCAACAAAGGAAGTCAATTTCATTTTCCAAAGAGTCCATTTTAAGCTTCTTCAAGTGAAGAACTTGCAGTACTTTTCAGTCATGTAATCACCTTTTTCATTTTTTCCAACATTTGAAGAAGTTTCAGTAGAAAACACACGTTTTGCTTTAGAAAGACTATTCTGGCTTTCTAAGTTTCCTTCTGCACTGGTGTTCTACTGTCATTATTAACTCCTAAGAAAGGTTTCCAAATGTTTGTGTTATTCTGTGAGACTACTGATTAGCATTTCAAACATGACTGACATAAAAAAACACCAGTTCACCCGAGTCTGAAATTCAAAAATAGCTGAATAAAGAGATAATTACCCAGAGTTTTTGTCTGGCTATCTGGGTGCCAAGCGGTGCTATAAAGGCCCTGCTTCCACCTGTGACTTTGAGAAGAGACTTCCGCGCACATCAATTCCTCATTCGCAATGAGAAGCTAAATGGTTTCCAAAGTTTCTTCTATCCTCGTTCTAAAATTCTAACAACTTCTATATTTAAAATATTTCTTTATGTGAAATTTTGAGCATGTTAACGTTTGTTTATATTATACACTGAAAGTAATTGTGGCAGGAGTTCTGGAGCGGTCAGAATTTGACTGCTTCCATTTTATTTCCTGGGAGGTCATGTATGAATTGAGACCCCTCCCTCATCCCTGGCTGCAGTCTGGCTGTTAAATCCCAATGGTCTGCTGTCCACATGATTACACCTGCGTGCTGCCGGCCTTCTCCATAGGACAACACTGATTAGGGACCAGCCCACGGGTTTTCTTCTAAGACCTGGAGCCTAACCTTCTGAGAGAAAATTAAACTGTGATTCTGGCAGGGCTTGGGAAATTTCCATTGTCTCAGGCTGCACCTGTGCTGCAGGGCCCTCGAGAATTCCTACCTCCTGAGCTGAGGGCCTCGTATCATTTGGAAGGACTAAATCCAGTTAGAAATATCATTTTAGAAGACAAAGACATGGTGCCAACAGATATATAATAAGATAACTCATTTTATCGGGGGATGATAAAATTTATTCTTACTTGAGAGCATCATGTTTTCCTCACTTTGTTTTCTAGCATATAACTCACTTGTGCGCAAGTAACGGAGAATGAAATAAGAGCGTGGAGTGTTGAAAGGGTGTTAGGGGAAGCGTGCTGTGTGAGAGAGAGAGACACGGCATGGCAGAGTGCTTTAGACACTGACTGGGGGACTTTGGCAGGCTTGGCAGGTCATTTAACTTCCCTATAATCTCAGTTTCTTCAACTGTAAAATGGGTAAACATCCCCACCTATGTGGTTTTTATGAAGATTAAACAAACTATTTTTTTTTTTGAGGAAGATTAGCCCTGAGCTAACTGCTGCCAGTCCTCTTCTTTTTGCTGAGGAAGACTGGCCCTGAGCTAACATCTGTGCCCATCTTCCTCTACTTTATATAAACAAACTAATATTTATGCAGTAACTGATGCATTATAAATGTCACATTAAATTTTAAAATGCATATGAGTGTTTGAGGATCATTATGACATTTTGGGGCTCCAGAAATTATTCTTTATTCAACATCTCTTATTTAGCACCTACCGTGTCTGTAGCAATGGATTAGAGACTGTAGGGGGCACAAATAAAGGACAAATAAATTCTCAGCCTTCAGGAATCTTGGGCCTAATTGGGAGGGCATAATATCTGATTGTGAAGGTCAGATGATAACACCAGGCAGGAACATTTGTTGAGCTACAGATGGGAGCTATCCTGCAGGTTGGGGAGAGGATGCTGTGTATAAAGGACAAAAGCAGATTTGAGTAATTGATATCAAAGCATAGGTGGGCCCACCTGCCTGGATTAGGTTGGGGCTAAATGGTGGCAGTAATTAGTTGCTCAGGGTAAACAGTTTCTGCTTGATCCCAAGAATAAAGGAGAGACATTGACGATTTTTAGGTAAAATTATATAGCTTTTTTTAATGGGCTTTTTAATGAAATGTCATATAGTCCGTAGTAGGCGATAATGAAAGGGCAAGGGGCTGGAGAAAGGGAAACCAGTGACTTTTGCACTAATGGAAAATGTGATGGAAGGAACCTAGAATAGAAAGGAAGGGATGGGGGTGGCAGAATGAAGATTTGACTAAGAACGAGGATGGGCTGTTGTCGTCGTTCCACTGCCCATGAACTAGGCTGGCTTGCCCTGGCACCTGCGTCTCACCCTGGGCCCAGCCTCCCTGGTTTTCTTTCTGAGGTTTTCAGTTCTCCCAGCCTTGTCTCCTGCTGTTCCCTTCACCTGGAATACTTATCATCAGAAACTACAGTCCTCCATTCCTGGACACCCCACTGTGTGGGGGCCTGGGGTCCCTCTGGAAGAACACCTTGTCATATTTTACCCAAAGCCCTCACCACTATCTGAAATTATTTGCCTGTGAATTCGTTAACTTTTTTTTCATTTGTCTTTGTTTCCCTGGGAACTGGACTCTTGATTGTCTGGTCACTGTTTCCCCAGTACCAAGAACAATTTCTGGAATAAAAAGGCTCTCAACAAATATCTATTGAATAAATAAATGAAATAACTGATCTCTGAAGTCTGTCCAGCCTAATTTTTGACTCCCTGATTCCACATGAAAGATAAAATAAGAATACTGTTTTCTGACAGTGGATTTAGGAGAAAGGAAAGAAGATTAAGGTTTCAAATTTGGGTAACTAGAATAGTACTTTTTTGACAGAAATATCAGTACTTAACCCCTCCCCCAAAACATTGAGGGAAACAGTAATTTTGGGTGCCAGCTCATTCCACATATGGTGACACTGGGCCAGCCAGAGAGCAATGATTCCATGGTTCCTGGAGATCACAAAACTGGGGTTCAGGAGAGAAGACTGACCAAAATTAAAGATAGTTTTGGAAATCATATAGAAGATCTATGTTTGCTACCTGGCGATAACAAAGATCAATTTATTTAAAACTATTACTGGAGCTATTGATATTCAAATGAAAATTCTACATGGGGGAAAATAACCTAAAGAAAAATGGTAAGAGCTTTTAGCCTGGTAAATCAATTTTAACGTGTAATATTTACATGGATTTGCTCACCATTTAGGGCAGAGTAGTGGTCACTTCCCACTAGGACCTGGCTGTGGATACATCATTCTCCCCAGGTCCATTCTGTCTTGTGCAGTGATGGTGACCTGGGATGCTATCCTGACACCAACTGGTACACTGTAATAAAATTCTGAGCTAACTACCCAGAGTTAGCTCAGACCCCACAAGTTAGAGGCCATGGTCTCAAACAAGACTGCCCTTACTTCAGATGCCAGAAGCACTTTGAGTGTCCCCAGGCCACCTGCACTTCTGACAAACGGGCTACAAATTCAGGGTTTCTCATGACGCCTTCGGGTTTGATAGTTCACTAGGATGATGCACAAAACTCAGAGAAGCCTTACACTCACAATTATAGTTTTATTATAAAGGATACAGATCGGGAACATCCAAGTGAGATCTGTGTGGGTTTCAAACACAGTGCTTCTGTACCCTCTTTCTGGAACAAAGTATATCATCCTCCTGGCACAGCGATGTGTTCACCTAGCAGGAAGCTCCACTGAGCTTCAATGTCCAGAAGTTTTATTGGGGTTTCATTACATAGGCATGATTGACTTAATCACTTGCCACACAATTGAACTCAATCTCTAGCCCCGTTCCCCTCCCTTGTGGCTGGGCTGACTCAAAGCCCAAACCTTCTAATGATATGGGTGGTCTTCCTGGTGACCAGCCCCCATCCTGAGTCATCTCATCTCTTAACATAAACTCAGGTGTGATCTAAGAGGTTCACCAATAACAAAGACACTCCTAACCCTCAGGAAATTCCAAGGGTTTTAGAATCTCCCTCTCTAGAATCAGGAAAAAGACAAGTCACATTCTTTATTATACAGCAAATGTACTCCCCATTTTCTCTACTTGCTTTTGTTGCTTTCTTTTTTAGTCACTTAATTGGAAAGGAACTTTAAACCCTAACTAGAAGTTAGGGTTCCTCATTCCTTTATCTCTGTTATACGCAACATACGCTCCATCAAATGTCTTATCTGCACTATCTAGTGAGAAAAAAGTGTATCTACTACCTCCTAGAACTCCCACCACTCTAGTCCAGATAACCTTCAGCTCTCACCTGGTGTGCTGAAGGTGCCACTAAACTGGTCTTTCTGCTTCCATACTTGCCCTTCTACTGATTATTGCTCTGAGAACAAAGGGATAAATTTTAAATGTAGATCAGAACATGTCACTCCCCTGCTCAGAACCTCCACTGGCTTCCTAGTACCCAGTGAAATTCAGACTCCTTGTCCAGGCCTGTCCGCTCTGACACCTGCCGTCCTCTGCCCCTCCCTCATTCATCAGCTCCAGCCACACTGACCTTGCTGTTCCCACTCTATGCCACACCTGTTTCTACCTGAGGGCCTTTGTGTTTGTTCTTCTCTGGGCCTGCCACAGTCTACTTATTCTTTCACATCCTGCATGTCTCTACTTAAATGTCACCACTTCAGGGAGGCTTCCTCTGGTCGCCTTTTCAAAGAGGGTCCCTTCTCCTGACTATATCACTCTTAATCCTCTTACCCTGCCTGTTTATTTCCCCCAAACACTTATTGCCATCTGACGTTATGTTGTATATTTATTTATTTTTATTGTGTGTTTCCCTCTTTTGAATGTAATCTGCCTTAGGGCAACACCTTTGTTTTGCTTACTGCTGTATCCTCAGGACTTAGAGGAGAGGAGTGGCTGGCACATGGTAGGTGCTTAGTAAGTATTTGCTGGATGAATGGATCACTGGATAGACAGACAAATGAACAAGAAATAAGTAATGATATATCTTTAGTGATTTAGCTTAGCCTCCTCATAATGCAGATGATGGCTAGTAAGCAAAAGGTGTAGTATGAAGAGCACAAGTCTTCAACTGTCTGAGTTCACATCTCAGCTTGGCTGCTTCCTAGCTGTGTGACTTTGGGCAATTCACTTAACCTCTCTGCCTCACTGTCCTCATCTGTTAAAAAAGAAAAATAAAATATTATTTACCTTAATAACACTTGTTTGAAGTCCTCTAGTAATGAGGAACTTGATCCTTCCCAATACTTACAACTCTTCAATTTACACACATTCAAGTGGAACCTCTCATCAGAAAATCCAACAGAGCTAAAATTGACCTCTTGGACCTAGAAGACTGAGTTAGAAACTAAGAGACACAAGAGGACTTGGCCAAGTTATTTAACCTCCTCTTACTTCCTTTTGTGAAAAACAAAGATGTTGAATTAAGTCTATCAAAAGACCCTTCAAGCTCTGATATTCTGTGATTGTATAATCAAAACCACAAGTCTGGACCACTCGGAACATAGAGGTTGATAAGAGAATCATATACCAACCTTGAAGAAAAGCCATGGAGCTGTCTTCTTTTTTTCTTTTTCTTTTTCTTTTTTTTTTTTTGAGGAAGATTAGCCCTGAGCTAACATCCATGCCCATCTTCCTCTACATTATATGTTGGATGCCTACCACAGCATGGCTTGATAAGCAGTGCGTAGGTCTGCCCCCCAGATTGGAACCCATGAACCCTGGGCCACTGAAGCAGAGTGCAGGAACTTAACTGCTATGCCACCAGGCTGGTCTCCAAGGAGCTCTCTTCTTTATAAGGTTCTGTGCATTCAAATGGTCACCAAGTAATCCTACGGTGTCAACTAAATTTACTTTGCAGGACATAGCTGGTCACTGAAGATCATGGTTCAGTTATTTACGATTAGCTTGCCGGCTCTGGTCTACAGAGGGCAGTGGCAAAGAAAATGGAGTTGCAGCTGGAGTCAGATTTAGGTCGACAACCCATGTCAGCGATCTCTTTTCTCTCTTACTCTTTCTTTAATACGGTACTACCTAAGAAGGAATAGAAATTAGTTTATATCATTAATGAAAGACAGGGCACTATCTAAGGAGAATCAGATAGAAACGTGGGCTAAAAACAAATGAGTGCAATTTCTCCATCTGGCAACATGCAAATTATTTGATCTGTTCATATCTTAGTAACACAGCGAGTCTTCCCAAAATAATTTGTCCCTACTGCTCATTTTTACTTTTTCCAAGTATGTGTAGTTTGGTTCTATTGTCAGATTTCTCCTCTTCCTATAACTTCATTGTTTCATTAATCTTCCATATCTGCATTATGAGTTTTTGTCAGATTTTTATATTCAGTTGCAAACCTGCTTTGTGAAATCTTCTTTCCTATCCTCATGTTTGCATCTCTCTCTTCTTCTCAGTGGTTTGGTGGATGTGAATGTAATAGAAGTTAAGAGTACATCATCTTTAATAAAGGAGAAAATACAGAGTATGTAGAAATGGGGTGAGCTATAGAGAAAGAAATCAATCAAGTTGACAAATTGCATCCATGGGACAAAGTGCAAAATGCTCGTTTCATGAAGTATTTATTGAACAAGTTTATGGAGAAGATGGTTAAAATGTATACAGAAAAGTAAGGAACCATTTTGTTCAGTTTAAATGACATTCATGTATTTTTTACATTATGAAATCTTTCAGTATTTCCAACAATCCTTGATATAGTATTTTATACAATTGCTTCAAAGGGCCTTCAGAGATAAAAGTATATATCGAGGGTTGTAAATTGGGTACATCCATTCTATATATAATAGAAGCCTCTACATTCACTCCACGGTATTCAGTAGATCCAGAATTGCATTATGGCTTGGGGATTTGGGGGAAGTTGAGGTTTTGAATACTCCTCAAAGCTCACAGTTAACTGTCATTGTTTTTAATCAATCCTAGTTCAAATGGCACGTGGGTGATTTTCTGTAGGACCAAGTAGTCGTCTTATGTTCCTTCTGTTCACTGTGGAAAAGAAGTCATAATGTTGACTTTATAGAGCCAGAAAATTTATTCTTCCAAAATTAGCAAAAATGACAAAATTACTTTTCTTTCCTTCCGGTTGTTAGAACTATCAATATAGGCATCCTTTCTAGAAGAGACTGCTCAACAGATTGTTTTTCTTGTTGTTTCTCAAAAGGAAACATTCAAGCAAAGTACACTCTCTCAGATAAGTGGTTGCTTCCCTTCTGTGATGGATGTGAATGGGGGTAGACAACAGGAGGAGGAATAGTCTCATAAAAACTTGCATTCTCTTTACAGTTCTTATCCTGAAAGAAATCCTAAAACAATAGTGGAAAAGAACATGGTATATTGTATTTGAGTTATTCCAACAGCAACAAAAGAATATATTTTATTTGGAAGATAGAGCAGAAATAGGGCTGTAGTTGGGCAATTCCTGATAAAGACATCCCTGCTAATGAAAAATATAATCTGAATCCACTTTCTGTAAAAGAGATATCTAATAAACATCAAAATATCATACTAAAATTAGCAAAAAGAATTGTCAACAAAGGCTTTATTAAAAAACAGTTACTGGGCCAGCCTGGTGGCATAGTGGTTAAGTTTGCGAGCTCCACTTCGCGGCCCGGGGTTTGCGGGTTCAGATCCTGATGCAGACCTACACACCGCTCGTCAAGCCATGCTATGGTGGCATCTTACATACAAAAATAGAGGAAGATTGGCAACAGATGTTAGCTCAGGGACACTCTTCCTGACAAAAAGCAGTTGCAACGGGGTGTGAAATTGTAGTTAAAACTCACATAGCCCCTATTACTTGTTTGCAATTTAGTTGGATTTTCTTGTTTCCCCCTCCTGTTGCTGTAATTAGCCATTAAGCTAGGAGAAACTGCATTTTCTGCATCATACAGGCAGTGTCTTTAAAGTTTGCAAAGAGAGCAAGGGAAGCAGGCTAAACCATTTCATGAAGAGACCAACTAATGTAGGAAAATAAGAATGTTTGTTGCGTAATCACTAAAAACTTGTCACCAAGCAGAAGAGGATATTTAACTGGTAATTAATTTAAAGTAGATTTCTCTTCTGGTGTCTTTTTAAAGAAATCCTATGTATTATTTTTATTTTCTAGTTTAAAATAATTTATAGTTTTCATAGTAAACTGGACAATGTGCAAGAATAATATTATATTACCTAAAAATACGCAAGTCAGAATTGGTTTCATGGAGGCACCAGCTGTGAGACCAGTGTGTGTGGGAGAATTTCCCCTTGCACATTCACTGACTATTGTGTCTGAACACCTTAACTGCCCTCATCATTTGACATTGTCTTAATTAGACAGAATTGTTTTGTTTTGTTTTTTTGGTGAGGAAGATTGGCCCTGAGCTAACATCTGTGCCAATCTTCCTCTATTTTATATGTGGGACACTGCCACAGCATGGCTTGATGAGCAGTGTATAGGTCCATGCCTGGGATCTGAACCTGCGAACCCCAGGTCACTGAAGCAGAGTGTGTGAAATTAACCACTACACTACCGGGCTGGCCCCCAAAATTGTTTTTAGGAAGCATCCTATTTCAACTCTAAGTGATAGATTTGCCTTTTAATTAAAACCTTTTATTCCTTTAAATAGTATGCAAATATTATCCACAATTTATTTTCCATAGAGAACATCTTCTTCTCTGCTTGTTAACTTCTAGAATAAATGCACAGATAAGCAAATTTATTTTAGGATTTAAATGGTAAACTCATATATATAATGGTAAACAAGCATGAACAATTTAAATTTTCAAGGATGTCATGTGTACTTAATGAAAATTCTGATCTATTACTTCTGAACTCCTGTCTCTTGAGTCTGAGGATACAATATGTCCAGGAAAAATTAAAAGTTCATAAAAAATGATTAATGTAATTAAAGTTGCAGGAGGTATTTCTTTAATCCTTGCATGTTTTTGCAATGTACAATGCCCTACTCTTATATCATATTAAAAATACTGTTAGGTACTCAGGCTAAAGGAATTACTAAGCTTTAAATTTAATTTTTATTCTGTATAGTGGCATTATTCATTTTCCTTTCCTCAAGTCTTTTGTGTTCAAGCATGACAACTGTCTGACTTGCTTAGAGTTTCCAATTTAACCTTGCTAGTAAGCCCTGAAATAAAACTGTGGCTTGCTTTTGTACTCTAGCTGAGCCAGCGTGATACCAATGAGCCTCGTTTCACAATTCATGTTCCTCGCTGTCATTCCCAAATTATATCAGGTAACTGTAGTTAGAATACTGCTTTGCTAAAAATGCTTTATCCGGATCGAATGGGAATGCAGTGATACTGGGCTACCACCTGGGGAGGCTGACCGACCACAGGTCACCAGATGGTCTCTCTGGGGCAGTCCTCCAGACAGGCCTTTTCTTGGCTGATAAAATTCTAGAACCTGCGCTAAACTTTGCAGGCCCAGATACTAGATGCTGTCAGGGCACACAGAATGAATTGAGGTGGGAATACACTAATCAGAGTCAAAAGACAGAGATGTGGATAAATGAGAATGCATTGATTTAACAAGATAAATTATTTCCAAGCGGAACAGATGTGCATGATGGCTGGTCAGTGTATTTTTTCCTGAAAAGCCAGATTATAATCAGATGTTGCCTAATGAGCTGAGGTTCAGAGTGAGGGAGTTAGTTGGATGCTTGATTTGAATGTTTAGTGGATCAGACTGAGATAAGCTGATGCCACCTCATCACTGCACATAGCTATATGTTGGAATTTAAAAGAGCTTGAATCCTGTGTATGAGTCCTGGCTTTCCCTCTTCCTAGCTCTGTGACCTTGGGAAATACTTAATCACTCTATGTGTGAGTTTGCTTCCCTGTAAAATGAGATAAGACTGGTACCTACCTCAGGGTTATTGTGAAAGCTCATCCGTTCATTCATTCATTTCCAACTATTTATTAAGCACTTGCTATGTGCTGGGCATTATTTTAGGCACTGGAGAACAGCAGTAAACAAAACAGGCAAAAATCCTTGCTCTCATGAAGTTTATATTCTAATAGCAGGCAATTAACAAAATAAATAACATGGTATGCTAGATGGTGATGGATGCTACAGACGAAAATTAAGCTGGGAAGGGAAAATAACTAGAGTGGCAGAGTTTCTTCTAAATACAATGCAACAATAAATGTAAATATGACATCATCTGGACCATCATATCTTTTATTCTAACTTATTATTACTGTTACTGTCATTTTATTTTCCATGAGGAGCATGCAGAGCCTAGCCAAATATCCCCAGGAGAGTGCTAGGCACGCAAGCCAGTTCTGCTGCCTTCTGCCTCATTTGTTCCAAGCTAACTGCCTTCCCCCTGGTTAACAGAGTTGCCTTTAGATGTAATTCAATTGATTAATGAACTGCTGGGTCTTTCTTTGTTCTGGAAGACCTTTTATCCTTACAATGTCACTATACACATTTCATTTCATTTATCATAAGTTGAGTTTTTAAGTCTAACTTCAAGCATTTTAGAGGTGTCTACATACTTAGAGTGATTTCTAGGACTCTTTTCTAAAATAAGCTCATGAAAAGGATGCCAATGCATCATGATCTCCAGAGAAAGGGTCTTGGTACCTGGAAATCAAAAACCTAGATTCTAGTTCTTACTTTCTCATTTTCTATGCAACACTGGTTAAGTAATAACAGCTGCATACCTTAGTTTTCTCTCCTGTGTCTTGGGGACAATTGGGCTTGCCTTCACAGGGTTCATGAGAGAATAAAATGAAATAATAAATATGAAAGAACAATGAACTATTTAAAGTATTCCGTGATTGAAATGGTACCAATTTTAATAATGTTGTTAATGGCTGCTCTTCCACTTTTCCTTTCATATCTATTCCAATCTTATTCTCTGAAGCCTAAGTAGAAGTTGAGATGATAAAGCAATAGCTTAGAGAATCTTAGGGCTGCAAAGAACTAGTCCATTCCTCCAAAGAGAGGATCAGAGAACAAAAGTACTCACCCAGGATCAACCACCAGTGGTTTCCCCCATCTTTTGTCGCCCGAATTATGCACTCTTTCAACTGCATTACAAAGGGGTGCTGAGGGAGAGTGAAGGTGCTGGCCAGGATAGAAGAAAAGATACCTGTAAATGAGGTTGGGTAGCTAGATCATCATTGGGCTATAAAGTTATACCAAGAGACCAACAAGTTTAGATTTGATAAGTTAGAAAATGATGGTGTTTGAGCAGAAGAGCAGCTTATGACAATGGTTTTAAGGAGTTCTTGGCAGCATTGTGGTAGAGAAAAAGGATCTGATATGAGAGACATAATAGAAATATAAGTAATCAGTAGCTAACTAAAAATAGCAGGTGGGGAGGTGATGATAGTAAGTCTATCCACATTCTTGCATCTGTCCCTAAATATCTGAGTGCTTGCTAGGCTTGGGTGCCAGGCACTAAGCAGAGGGAAATCTGAGTGGTCCTTAGGTGCATGTGACATCAGGGAAAGATGGAAAGACGCTTTTTCTAAATGTTATATTGGCATTTCAGCTCCAGAAGCACTATGTAAATTGTTTTATTTTTTATGAAGAACAGATCTTGTGAGCTCTGAGTTTCCTCTTTAGCTCAGGCTGGAGATAAATTGCCGGTGACCAGCTCTGAGGGAGAGCCTGTCCAGTGTTGTCGATGAACTTGGCCAGGTGGCATGCTGCTCTGTGCACCATCCGGTGACAGGTGGCTGCATATGATCCCAACCTGTTTAACAAAGCTATATCACTTTCACCCCAGCTTGAAGCCTGGGAATACAGTGTGCTTCAGCCGTCATAAATGTATTTATTACAATGGAATTCTACTCAATAAGGTGGTGATTCTGTGACTCAGGGAAAGCGCAGGAGACTCTGTATTAAAAGTAGTATTTGGCTGGTAGAAAGTTAACACTGTGCATTGCATCAGCTACCTTCTTCCTATAAAGTTTGCTTTGCAATAAAATGCTTGTCAATATAAATAAGACTTTTCAAATTTGCGGCTTAACCTGATAGTACACATCAAAATAATCTCTGCCTCACTGTATACACTAAGCATGTCATTGGAATGTTGCCTATAAATGTATTTTGTGTTGAAAATTGAATCATACTTCCGAAGCACCAGGGGAAATGGTTACTTAAAGAACTCTTGTGATTATTCCTTTAGGAAACAATCCTTTTGAAGTGAATAGTAAATATTCTATTTTGTTTGTTTGTTTGTTTTTGTAAATCTGGTTTTTATATATCTTATTAGCCTAAAACCACCTGTATCTTAGGTTATCTTTTTTGCCAGAAATAGTTGGTAATTGTGCACCATCTAAACTGATACAATCTGCATTATATAGTTGTATTGCCAAATCATTCCCCACATTTTTTAGCAAATTAAAAAAGAGCTATGAGGCAAGGGAGTAGGGGGACAAAGATTACTCTGAGGAACAGAAATGTGGGAAAATTATGCTAAATCTTATATGAGACATAAACTATGACCAGGGTATAAATCATAACCAAATACCTTAAGTAACATTGGATAAATGTTGCTATAATTCCAATAGATAATGTAATTTTCAACCCAACACAGCACAATTAAATGTGAGGCTATTAGTAACATTCTTTTAAGTTCTAAATAAGTACCCCAATTCCAAAAAATTATTAAACCTCGGGGTGAACAACTATAATGTCTTTTAAAAATATTTACAACTGTCATACAAAGATATAATCCAATTACATTAAAGTCTTAATAGAAAGAAAAAATATATTTACATCTGCCTCGTGAAATTTATGAATGTAGCAGAACATCTATTGAAGAGCTAAGGATAAATTCGAGTTCAACAGGACCTTGGAAGTCTTGGCTATTAACACTGGCAAAACCATCAGTTTTCCATTCCTAGTGATAAATTGTAAATCCAAATAAATCCTGTTTGTTAGGGCACTAGAAAGCCTTGTCGGCTCTGAAGTTAAGTAGGCATGTGTTCACTGGCAGTGAGTATTGAAGCCACAAACCAGGCCAAGGTACAGACATCTCCTGTAATCTAATTTTCAAGCACAGAATTATGGAAAAGCCAAAAATGACTCCAAGAGTAAAGGCTTCTTTTAACACAATTCATAACATGACCATGGGCTTTGTGACCGGGCAAAGCTAAGGTCAACCTCACTTCTCCAAAACAGTGGGCCTTAAGAAGAGGTGACAGCGAGGCCAGAGCAGGAGAGGGAAGAGATAAACTTGATGTGTGGAAGTGGCTCTCTGAGCCCGGTTGGGTAAGATAAATAAAGAAGGAGGAAGTCAAAGAGGATTAATAGTATGTTTAATAAAATGTAGAAGGGCTAAAATACCTTGGAAAAAAGCCCCATAGCTTTCTTTGAGAGTAACAGTGCAGATACACAACTGGGGTCAGCTCTGACTGTGTGGGCACCCGGCTCAGGAAGCCTGACCACAGGCTGCCCTTGTGAAGAAACTGAGACGAAAATAGAATTCTCCCATTCTGGGGTGGCCTCCCTCTTCTCTTTGTGTATCAGTGATTTTCAAACAGTCGATTTTGAGAGCCATGGCGACTTGAGGGATTTACATTTTAAAAAGTGGGCATGCATAGGCAAAAGTTGTGTTTGGGGATATGGAACAAATGACTAGGCTCCTCATTCCCACAATGTTACTAAGCAGTGGGGTGGGGCAGAGTGGAGGGAAAACCCTCTGAAACTCCCAAATAGGAGTTGATGTGGAAAATTTTTTAAACTCACGTCAGGATGACTCCTTGTTCTTGTCCTTGAAAATCTGTTGACTTCAGGGATGTCATAATCCCATGAGGCCAGTTACAGATCACTCTTCCCACTCTCTCTGTCCTCTTTGCCCCTAACCGTATGTTCCCGCACGCTGCACCTACACTGCCCTGCCCTAACTCCCATTCCATTCTCCTCCCGCCAAAAGCATGTTATAAATATTAGCTCTCTTTCCCCACAAGGGAAAGACATTGCACTAGTTTCTCTACATCATTTTATCAAATTCTGATATAAATCCTAAAAGAAAGGCATTATTATCCCCATTTTCAGAGAAACAAACTTAAAAAATAATCTTCTCTGATCACACACCTAATGAGATGCAAAGCTGGGATTCAGACAGAGATCGAGCTGCCTCCAAAACCCCTGCCTTTTGGGTTTTTTTACTTTTTATTTTTTTATTAAGGTAACATTGGTTTATAACATTTTATAAATTTCAGATGTACATCGTTATATTTCAATGTCTGTGTTGTAGACTACGTCATGTTCATCACCCAAAGGCTAATTACCATCTGTCACCATACCCATATGCCCTATCACCCATTTCACCCTCCTCCCTCCCCATTTCCCCTCTGGAAACCACCAATCTAATCTCTGTATTTATGTGTTTGGTAGTTGTTGTTGTTGTTTTATCTTCTACTTATGTGCAAAATCATATGGTATTTGACTTTCTCCATCTGACTTATTTCATTTAGCATAATACCCTCAAGGTCCTTTCATGTTGTCACAAATGGCAAGATTTCATTATCTTTTGTATACCACATCTTCTTTATCCATTCATCCCTTGATGGGCACTTGGGTTATTTCCAAGTCTTGGCTGTTGTGAATACTGCTGCAGTGAACATAGGAGAGAAAATATCTTCATGCATCCATGTTTTTGTGTTCTTTGGATAATCCCCAGAATTGGAATAGCTAGATCATACAGTAGTTCTATTCTTAATTTTTTGAGGAATCTCCATACCGTTTTCCACAGAGGCTGCACCAGTATAAAGTCCCACCAGCAGTGTATGAGAGCTCCCTTTTCTCCACATCCTCTCCAACACTTGTTATTTCTTGTCTTGTTAATTATAGCCATTCTGACGGGTATGAGGGATATCTCATTGTAGTTTTGATTTGCATTTCCCTAATAATTAGTGATATTGAACATATTTTCATGTGCCTGTTGGCCATCTATATATCTTCTTTGGAAAAATATCTATTCAGATCCTTTGCCCATTTTTTAATTGGGTTGTTTGTTTCTTTGTTGTTGAGTTGTGTGAGTTCTTTATATATTTTGGATATTAACCTCTTATCAGACATATAGTTTGCAAATATCTTCTACCACTTGTTAGGTGGCCTTTTTGTTTTGTTGATGGTTTCCTTTGCCGTGCAGAAGCTTTTTAGTCTAATGTAGTCCCATTTGTTTATTTTTTCCTTTGTTTCCCTTGCCTGGTGAGACATGGTATTTGAAAACATACTGCTAAGACTAATGGTGAAGAGTGTACTGTGTATGTTTTCTTCTAGAAGTTTTATGGTTTCGGGTCTTACATTCAAGTCTTTAATCCATTTTGAGTTAATTTTTGTGTATGGTGTAAGATAATGGTCTGCTTTCATTCTTTTGCATGTGGCTGTCCAGTTTTCTCAAAACTATTTATTGTAGAGACTTTCCTAAAGACAAATATATGGTAAAGGTAGCAGATCAACCACCTGTCAAGCTAATATGAAAGTCAAAACACAAAAGTACAAAAAATATCTCTCTTCATGATAAGATGTTAAGAGATACACACACACACAAAAGAGGTTAAATATGATATCAAAAACATAAAATGTGGATGTCAGCCCTATGGTGTGGTGGTTAAGTTTGGCACACTCCACTTCAGTGGCCCAGGTTCACAGGTTCAGATCCTGGGTGCAGACCTACACCACTCATCAGTCATACTGTGGCAGTGACCCACATACAAAATAGAGGAAGATTGGCACAGATGTTAGCTCAGTGACAATCTTCGTCACCACCGCCAACAACAACAAAACACATAAAATGTAGTGGAGAGGGGAATAAAAGTGTAGGGCTTTTGGTAAGAGGTCAAATGTAAGAGACCATCAACTTAATATAGATTGCTATTTACGTAAGTCATTATATATGAACTTGATGGTAATCACAAACCAGAAACCTATAATAAATACCCAAAAAATTAAGAGAAAGAAACCGAACACAATACTAAAGAAAGCCATCAAATCACAGGGGAAGAGAGCAAGAGAAGAAGAAAGGAACAGAGAAGAGCTACTAAAATACCCAGAAAAAAAGTAACAAAATAGCAATAAGTTCATATTTATTAATAGCTACTTTAAATGTCAATGGACTAAATGCTCCAATCAAAAGACATAGGGTGGCTAAATGGATAAATAAATGAGCATCACATATATGCTGCATACAACAGACGCACTTCAGACCTAAAGACACTCACAAACTGAAAGTGAAGGGATGGAAAAAGATACTCCATGCAAATGGCAATGAAAAGAAAGCTGGAGTAGCAATCCTTATATCATACAAGATAGACTTTAAAACAAAAACTGTAACAAGAGACGAAGAAGGGCATTACATAATGATAAAGGGAACAATCCAACAAGAGAACTTAACACTTGTAAATATCTGTGCACCCAACGTAAGAACACCTAAATACATAAAGCAAATATTAACAGACAAAAAAGGAGAAATAGACGGTAATACAATAATAGTAGAGGACTTTAACACTCCACTTACACCAATGGATAGATCATCGAGACAGAAGATCAATAAGGAAACATTGGCCTTAAATGACACATTAGACTAGATGGACTTAGTAGATATATACAGAACAGTCCATCAAAAAACTGGAGAATAAACATTCTTTTTGAATGCACCTGGAACATTCTCTAGGATAGATCACATATTGGACCACAAAACAAGTCTCAATAAATTTAAGAAGACTGGTATAATACCAAGCATCTTTTCTGACCAAAACCCTTGCCTTTTAAATCACAGCCTGCTTTATTGTTTCCCTGTACATCCAAGCATCCTCTCATTTGGGGACTATTGAGAGTGATTTCACCTTGGTTACTGTCATCATGGAGCATAGACCTCCCAGCATGGCATAAATCACTTTGCACGTTTTACCTGAATATTGCTTAACTCCAGACCCTTGTAAAAATGCAGTAGCAGTGGCAGAACACTTTTTGCCCTCTGCATCCTCCATTTTGGGCTCTACATTTATTCATCTGACATTTATTGAAAGCCTGCTATGTGCAGACACTGTTCTAAGCTCTAAAAACAAGTAAGAACTTTCACTCTATTATTGGAAACAGACAATAACCACATAATGTAGATCATGTCAGGGAATGATGAGGAAAAACAAAGCAAGCTAAAGGAGTAGAGAGGGATGGAGGTATATTAGATTGGATTGTCAAGAATGACCTCTCTGGGGAGGTAACATTTGAGCAGAGACCTTGATGGAGTATATGAGCAAGCCTTGGAAAGAGCTAGGGATCAGCAAGAGCCCTGACAGGAATGGGCTGGACGTGAGGGAGAACCAGCAGGACAGCCCACATGGCTTGAGCTAGTGAGGAAGGCAGATGGCAGCCTAGGATGTAGGAGACAAGAGGGACAAAGACTGGATCATGCAGGGCCCCATGGGCTAGGAAAGGAGTTTAGATTTTAAGCTAGGAAAATTTATTCTAAAAAATATATCAGTGCTTTCTTTTTTTTTTTTTTTTTTTTGAGGAAGATTAGCCCTGAGCTAAGTGCTGCCAAGCCTCTTCTTTTTACTGAGGAACACTAGCCCTAAGCTAACATCCGTGCCCATCTTCCTCTACCTTTTTTATACTTGGGACGCCTACGACAGCATGGCTTGCCAACCGGTGCCATATCCGCCCCCAGAATCAGAACCAACGAACCCAGGGCCACTGAAGTGGAACATGAGAACTTAACCACTGTGCCACTGGGCCGGCCCTAGTGCTTTCATTTTTTGATTCAACATCGTCAATAATTTGTAATACACAGAATTCACTCCTGAGAAGAAAATGGGTAGAACATACTAAGTAAGTAGTTCAATCCAGAGAACATTCACAGGCTGGTGGATTTTAAATTGCTCCTAACTCCTCAGGCAGAATTGGTAGGGGGTAAAAAGAGAACTTAAGATCACAATCCAACAGCATCCTTCTCACTTTATTCTTTTGCCATAAATATACCCTGGATACATCTTTCTGCCTTCTATGGTCATATCCTAAGTGTGTTGATAGCTGCAGGTCTCTGACTGTGTTCTGTATTCTTTAAAACCGTCCAATTGAATATCTGTTATGTATAGGTCTCATACCAGCAACAATTAGCAAAAGCAAATGCCCAATTAGCCCAGTTACCTAGACTACCTGTCCTGTAGCTTCTTCACCATGCGACTATGACACATTGCCCCTCTTGCCATCTGCAGCAGCTAATAGCCACATGGCCCACAACCAGAGGTAGTGAGCAGGGCTGGTGCCTTTTCTGACCCCAACTATTCCATTTCAATCCCAACTAGGGGTATTGCAATTCAATTCTGGTACTAACCACCCAGAGTTAGTACAGACCCCATAAGTTAGAGGGCATGATCTCCAACAAGAATGCCCTTACCTCAGACACCAGCCACACTTTGGGTGTCCCCAGGCCACCTGCATTTCTGACAGGCTGGCTATAAATTCAGTGGTTCCCATGACCCCCTCAGGCTCAATAATTTGCTAGAACAACTCACAGAATTCAGAAAAACATTATACTTATGATTACAGTTTTATTATAAACGATACAAATCAAGAGGACCAGCCAAATAAAGAGACACGTGGGACGAGATCTGGGAGGGAACATAGAGCTTCTGTGCCCTCTCCCCCATGGAATCCAGGTGCATCACCTTCGCTGCACATCAGTGTGTTCACCAACCAGGAAGCTCCACCAAGACTCAGTGTCCAGAGTTTTGGGTAAGCTTTCATTACATAGGCCTCATTGATTCAATCATGGGCCACATGATTGAACTCAATCTTCAGCCTCCCTCTTCTCCCTGGAGGTTGGGCTGGCTCAAAGTCCCAACCATCTCATCAGAAGTGCTTCTTCTTTCAGACTAGCCTCCATCCTGGAGCTATCTAGGGGCCCACCAGGAGTCACCTCATTAGCCTAAACTCAAGTGTGATCCAGGAGGCTTGTGAATAACAAAGACATTTCTATCATTTGGAAATTCCAAGGGTTTAGTGTCCCGCTAGGAACAAGGAACAAAGACCAATCTGGTTCTTTGTTATACAACAGCATCGCAGCCAGGGAGGGTGACAGACCTGGGAGTGGTCAGTTGGCAGTGAGGAGGAGAGTAATGGAGGGAGAAGCAAGTTGGAGGAGAAACTTGAGATCAGAAGTTGCCCACGCTGCTATGGAGGCCATAAACATGTATATATACATGGTTTCAACTCTCAAGGTATGTATCATCTAATTGAGGAGGCAAGATACATGTTTAAATTAGGAAGCAATTTAAAAATCAGCCAGTATTCATTGTAAAATGTCTCAGGGAAGCATCTGATTTCTCATCAGCATGGAGACCTGTGTACAACAGCCAATCATAACCAGGCATTACAGTATTTCATCGACTGGCTCCATCATGTGTCGGCAACAAGTTTTACATGTAGAAATTCCTTCAGTATGTGTTTCAATTTTCTTTGTCTTCTATCAGATTGATATTCCATAAAAACAAATAATCAGGGGAATGTTTCAAAAATGGCTAAAATGCATAAAACCTGAAGAGCCTCCGTTGAAAAATTGGGGAATTTATTTGTATAACTGCACAAAAATTAGAAATGCAGCACCTGCTGCTTGATGAACGATAGTTTCCACATTGCGTTTGTGTCCAACTGCTCTCTGACTCATGGCTGCAATTCTTGTTCGCCAAAACCTTGTGCCTTTTGTGACTTGGCATCTTATCATTATGATCAGCCAGGAGCCCTTATTCAGAAAGAGCCACCATCCTCTGGAGTTACAGTATACTACACTTTTCTTTCCATCGCTTCCATCCTGGGCAGCCCGTAGCTCTGCTTCATCATTTGAAGTTTGCCTTGTTCTTCCTGCTTGAAATTACCTCATTTCTTCTCACATTTCACAGCTGCTTGGCAGCACTGTGTGTCATCACCTACAGCTGCTGGGCTCGCTGTGTTCAGGACTACATTATCCATGGACCCAGCTAGTCAGCTGTTGATGCATTGGCGGCCATGGTAAAATTCTTTTCAAGCTGTGTGCCATCCTGTAGTTCTTCCAAGTGCCAGAGCCAGCTAGACAGTGGTCACTGCTATGCTCTGTGAAACTATAATCTAACTTAGAGTTCCATCCCATTTTGACATTACACCCACCTTGCCCCATTCCAGAAGAACGTATTGGTTGGACGCGATTCAGTTTTTTTTATTCAGCATCCTTCAATCCACATGATGTTCTACTTGAAGAATCTAGTGGAGAAATTTTAGGTGCTTGATGTTAATGAAAAAGCTTGGCCTGAGTGTAAGATTTCCTTGGTGCAAGCTGGCGCATCCTATTGGTCTAACTTTGAATTTATTGTTAGGTTTCTGTGTTGTGCTAACCCAAAAGAGCCTCTCCAGGTCTTTATTATGACCATGTTCCAACTCTTGGTGATAGACTTTTGAAACAATTGGCAGACTGGTACAGAGGCCAGTGATGATAAAAACTAAGGGAAAAATTTTGAATTTTATAGGGGAAAGTCATTGGAATCAAGGAGGAATTTCAGTAGAGTATTAATGTCCATCCACTTTATAAGAGAGAAAGAGAAATGGGAAATAATAAAATAAGAGTGCCAGGTCTGTACTACTCTTGTGAGAAATATGTCAAAACCCATATTTATAGGCAATTTGCAAGTGACCAAAATACTTATGACTTCCTAGCAGATAGTACCTCAGAATCATCCTCTCAGCAATTTACATACATAACTGCGATTTTCTGATCTACAGAGGCTGCCCAGATCCTGTTACAGAAATTTTTCATTCTCCTAAATAGTTGGTCCAGATACCATAAATGATAGTCCAGGTTTTAATGGAACCCAGAGGGACCATAATTTTGACTGGAATGGTCCTCGTTATACCATTGTCTCTGCAAAATTGTTAATCCCCCTTTCATGCTCAAGTATGTTCCCCTTAGCCAACAAATTATATGATTACTCAGTGAGTGTATAACATGAGTACAGTTAAGGATTTTCTGTAAGGTTCATCCGATGATTAGTGGTGTTAAGATTTACCAGTTAGGTCTTGAATTATCTAGGGTGGTTGTTCTCAAACTTGAGTACACGTCAGAATCACCTAGAGGGCCTGTTAAAATGCAGTTTACTGGGCCCAAGCTTTAGAGTTTCTGATTCTGCGGGTCTACAATTTGGCCTAAGAATTTGCATTTTTAACCATTTTCCAGTTGCTGTTGATGCTGCTAGCCCAGCAGAGACACACTCTGAGGAACATCAACTCTTTTCCTCTGCTTGGGTAGTATTTTGAAGACAAGGGAAAGGACTTAAGGAGAGACCAAACAAGTTAAAAGAACAATTTGATAAAATGCCTTAATACCAAGGACATCAGCTAGTGAGCTGGCTGACTGCAAACTCTGTATCATCAGGCTATGGCAGGTGAAGCTCTGCGATGATAACCACATGCTGGACCCTTATGTGATTTTGACATTTGATGACCATTCATTAAACAGTTTGCTCTCAAGGGAAGAAAAAAAGAGCATTCTTTTTTTTTTTTATTCCAAAGGAGGACTTTAAGTAGACTTTTAGAAGATTTACCCTTTTCTTTGTGTGAGACAAATATATATATACACACACACATACACACATTTATATGTGAGACAAAACAGGCAGTAAAGTTCAAACAATGACGGAGGCAGTTACTAAAGCAGCTTTTAATTCCATTTGTTATTGTGTTGCATTTGACTCTGGTGATAAGACTTCTGGGAATGTTTTTCTCTAGAAATAGAGTTTTCTGTGTAGCCATTGTGTGTGTGTGTGTGTGCGTGTGTGTGTGTGTATGTATGTATAAAATTTTCCTTGAGCTCTACATATAAATTTATTACTCTTCTTTTAATAAATTTATTATTCTTAATTCTTCTCCTAATAAGTCACATACAATGGAGATGAATACAAAGATTATATGTGAGAGAAATTTCAGGAGAGTCCTGTCAAAATATCAGACAGGACTTGCAGAAAAGCCGTTTTGATTTACATTTTAGAAAGAAATTTATCAAGTTGTAGTTTAACTGAAACATGCACTGAGCCAAATTATTACTGCTTATGATTAAAGCAAAAAATGGTTGTGTTATTTGAACCTCTGCATGGTTTGAAAATCCAAACCCCTCTCTTAGGGCTACTTTTAGATGAGCGGATGAAGGCACGCAGACAGATGCTTGGGTAAAGTAGGGTAGACTCTTCTGTAAGAGTGAAGCCAAAATCTCACATCTACTCTTTCTCTGGGCCATTCTGAGTCTGATGTCACCAATAGCTATTCAATATTTTCTCAATAGTATTTGAAATATAAATGGCCCTTCCTTGTTTTCATTGATGACTCTTGGATTTTAAAGAGCAGGGCGATCTTAATGTAAACATGCTTTTCCTTGTCGTAATTGAGGAGAGTAAAATCCAACGTACATAAGTAAATACAGAATAACTGAAAGATTCTTAAAAAAATATGATTAAACCATGAACCCAGCAAAATGAAAATTGAGATAGTGACACATTCTAAGGTCAAGAGACTTTTAAGATCAGGGTTATCTTTGGTGTATCAGGAGACCCCGTTGTCGTCCTGGTTTTGCTCTAATCTTCTGATATGTGACTTTGGGTCAGTGGTTGAATTTAAACTACTTTTAAGGCTTCCTCCATCTCTATTAGTAAGGGACATTCTCCAGTAGTGTGCTAGTTAAAGTTTAACAATCAGTTCTAGTGGTAGTGGGAAAGCTCTGATGGTAGGCATTTGCCTGTTACCATAGTGTAAATACTCCCACAATGGCCGATTTCAAACTACCAACATGGTGTCACTGAATGCAGAGTTAGGAAACAACGGCATGACCCAGTTCTCTTCTCTGGGAGAACAGCTGTGGAGTGCTGGCCCAATAATCCATTTTAGAGGCTGAATTATCCAGTCTGTTCACATTAATCATGCTAACCAAATATTTTGAGCTCTGTTATTGCAATCTTATCCTCCAGGAGAAGGTGTTGTCTGTCAAGTGTGCCTTTCCAAACACTCAGTACTGACTTCAAAGCCCCCTTGGTTGACATTGTGGCAGCAGCTCCCTCTGCCTTACTCCTGCCACCTTTGCCAAAGCCATCATGAATGCCCACCAGGAGACAGTGGTCTCCAAATGGCAGTCTACCATGTCCGTTCTCCATACAGCAGCCAAAGTGTTCTGTTTTATTTTATGTGTGTTTGTGTGTATGTGTGTATCTGTGTCTGTGTATGTGTGCATGTATTTTTGCTGTAAACTGGGAAATGCCGTTCCTCTGCTGGGAGCCAAAATCTTCCTTGGCTCCCACTGTATACAGTGCTTTCCATAACTGGTCCCAGTCTACTTCTGGTACCTCATCTCCTACCACTCCCTGTCTCTCACTTGGTACCACACTCCAGTTACACCAACTTTCTTTCTGTTCTTCAAATATGCCAGCATCATTTTCAGCCTTGGGGCCTTTTTATTACTGTTCCCTCTGCCTGAAACTCTGTCCCATAGTCTCTGTGCAGAACTATCTCCTTCTTGTCAGTCAGACATCACCTCCTCAGAGCAACCTTCATGGTCTACACAATCTACAGTCGCTCCCTCTCTTCCCAAGATAATCTTTCAAATTACCTTTTTTTCGTAGTACTCAACCTTATCTGAAATTATTTCCTTTATTTTCATTTGTTATGATCTCCAAACCCTTCCTCCCCATCATTCACCTTCCATTAGAATGTAAGCTCCGTGACAGCAAAGACCCTTGCTCAGCTGTTCAGTGCTTTAACCAACACATGGAACAGTATCTACAACATAGTAGGTGCTCATTAAATATATTAGAAGAAAAGGAGGAAGAAAAGGAAGAAGAAAAGCTTTTTGCTTTGGATTGATAAAGAAAGGGGTATTCTTCATACTAATAAGGTTTTACTGAAAAATTCAGGTTACTATATTCATTTGCACCATATACAGCTCCTAATCCTTCATCTGTTTTACCAACAATATATATCAAATGTCCTTAACATACAGATTCTATCAAATGGAAGAAGCAAGAAGAAATCAGAAACAGGTACTGCCCTCAAAAGGGCTTATTAAACCAAACAGTTCACAGATTTCTCCTCTGTGTAGTTGATGACCCCATAATTAATTAATTACATCATAATTAGTACATAATTGTATATTATAAAGTGTAATTATTCTATAGTAATTAGTTAGCTGTATGACTTGGATAAGGACCTTAGCCAGTCTACTTTAAAGTTTTATCATCTTTATTCTGGACAAAACTGGCCAGTGTTAAAATAGCACTTGGCTCTTTTAATTCCTTGACACTTATACCAGTTGTGGTTCTTTAAACAATAGCAACTGGCACTGGTTATCTTAGGGAGAAAGGGAATTTGTGGAACGGATGTACCGAATTAAGAAGAAAGTGACAACCAGGCTCACTGTGGGTAGAAGGCAAGCAAAGTGAGCTGACCAGAAGGTCCTACCTGGGCTGGAGGGAAGGTGCTGCTGCCACGGCTCCTGTGCCCTGGCAGTTGGCCCTGGCACTGATGGCATCACTACAGCCAGAAGTAACTGCTGCGACCATTGTGAACAAAGGGTATTCTGTATTGTCCTTGCTTCTTGGCATCACTTTCTCCACATCAAAATCTCAGGCAGGAGCAACCCATGGGTCACTCTTAGGTCATGTGACTGGGCTCTGGCTGTCACCGGGAGGACAAATAGGGTATCAGCCTTTTCATCTTCTATGGCAGGACACTGGACCCAGCCTTCCACCGCGACTCCACGGTGGTGGTTTCCTCAAGCACAGGAAGGACTACAGATGCTGAGTAGCCAAAAGTTGGATAAATGCCCACTTGAGTATTCAATACTCTGTTCAAAATACTTTGCTCCAATCTCACCATGACGAAATCTCCAGTTTATTTCTATCCTGGTGAGATTTGCAAATGTTCATACTTCAAATTATTTGCAGAAGAAAATAAATATTTATGTTCTTTGATAAAGAGGCTGAGAGAGTAATTTAAGATATTAAATATGGAAATTAATAAATAATAAGATTAAGAAAGTGTTAAAGTCCCAAGGATAAACATATAGATTAACTGGAGTTATGAATTGACAGGAAAAGAAAAACACAAACAGGAAGGGAAGTGACTGGCTCTAAGGAAGTCCATAGGTAGGACCTTGGAGACATCTGGCATCCCTGACAGTCTCCTCTGATGCACAAGCTTTACTTCTTTCTTTCTTTTTCCTCTGTGGTCAGAATCTTTCCCACTTAATAGTTCTTTAGGAAAAACAGCAGTAGGGATCTAGGAGAATACTGGGGCAGGCCCTTGGCTTTCTTGAGCGCGCCGCACAGCTGATTGGCAAACAAGATCCCCAACACTGATTGGGTTCCAGTCCCTGAGTCTGGTACTGCTGTCTCTCTTGGAACCAGCTGGCCAATGGCACAAAACAGCTCCAGCTGCTGGACTCCACTCTCCTCTCTGAGCGTTCCCTACCTTGCTTGCTGCTCACAGTTGGATCCAGTGCCCCATCCTCCATAGCCCCCCAGCAACCCCACATCATAGGTGCCCCACAGCCAGTGCCCTTCTCCACCTTAGTGTTCCCACTTCCCCACCTAGCAATCCTGCTAGTTGTTGACAAGAGGCCTGTTGCTCCCCAGCTGCCCTAACCTGCCATTGATCCAGACTCTCTTAGTCCTCCTCAGCCATGGTCCACTCTTTCTTCTCACTGTGGCTCCATTCCTGGGTGCCCATCAGCTGGGAACAGATCAGGAACTCACCATTCGCAGAGCTAGCTGATGTGTTCTGTAGACTCTGAAGGGGCAAGGTGAACTGAGTCAGAGATAAGAAAACTAGGACCAAAAGAGAATTCATAAGCAATTTCACTTCCGTGGATAGCCACTGCCCTCCCAATGTAGACAGTCAAGAAATTGCTAAGAGGGAGCATTGGGAAGGAAGGAAAAAGGAGGAACAGACAAGCAAGGTAGGTTCTCTGGGGCTGAGGTCTCTGCTCCCAGTCCAACCTGTTGTCCCCAATGGGACCAGACACTCACCACCATGGGCACAAAGCTAAGCGAAAGGGTCCTCATCACACTTTGTAGCAACACCTGTTTTTCCAGGTCACTGCTGAGAGCCCTGCTTTTCAAAATTGGTGCATTTTCAGATTACTGTGATGGGTAGGCCTTGAAGAGCACAGTTCTGTCAAGCCCCCAGATAGCCGAGGCCCACCATCTGGCATACAGACCACCCGTCAGGCATGACTTTTTGGTCTGCCTAGTGCATGCTGTGCCTCTCATCCATTGCAGGAGGCCTCAGTCCTCGCTATTGGCTAACTTTACCGGAATGTAGTCCCCTCACCAGTCTGGAAACGCTCTAAGGACAGGAATTTTAACTTATGAGTCTCTGCAATTCCAGAGCCCGACATTCTTCCTGACACTCTTTTGTATAAGTTTGTTGAACTATTTTGATCCTCTTTTCAGCAGAGGGGGTCCACATTCACCTGCTTCACTCTGGCTCCCTAAGGTGAGGAAGCCACAGGGAGAGGGGCCTGCACACTTTCAACTCTGCAGAGGCTGGAGCCTGCAAGACCATGGTGCCCTCCCGCACGTCCGCACTGGGAACAGGTCATTCCTGGCTCCCACCACAGCCATGCTGCATATACAACAAGGGGCCTGGAGAAGTGGACTGGCCAAGGCCCTCCCAGCTGTAACTTTTTGATTCCAAACTGTGGCCCTGCTGAGATCAGTAACCCTGTTAAGTCATTTTCATCCCAGCACTGCCTGCCTTCATCTGCACTTTCATTGGACCTGTTTTTCTCTCTGCCTTTTGGAGCAATGACTAGATTAAATAGGCCTTGTCCCTGGAAGGCTCCCAGGCCAGCAGTCCCCTTCCCATCAACACCCTGGAGGTGGTGTCATGGGAAAGGAGCCAGGCAGGAGCACAGCAGTGGTTCCAGTGGCTGTTTCTTGTTGAGCATTGTTAGTTGCCATGCACATCTATAAGGTAAGGGCTCCAACCACTGTGCATGTTGCCTCAGCTTCCAAGGATACTTTATATTCATATAGGGCTTTATAATGTTCAAACCCCATTCACATACGTAATGCAAACTGAGCATTTAGATTTTTAAAACATTTGAAGGTATGACAATGGCACTGTAAGAGGATTTGTTGTTTTACAAAATCATTCAATACAGATTTGCTTTGGATAACTAACACATTTAAAGTTGCTCAATCCACACAACTTTGGTACTCTACTACATTTTCAGGAACCCACCAGTTGCAGAAGGAAGATACAAGGAGATAGAGAAGGAAGACACAGTTAATAAGGGCCAGCAAATGAATCTTCCAGTCCTATAACATGGTATTTTTCTAATGCAGCAAAATTTACTCTTCTTCCCTGCCTCTTTTTAGAATGAGTTATCGAGGTTTTCATTTATTTGTCAATCCAGGCATATAGTGTTTTAATTTCAAGATACAGCTGGATCCTTTCTCTCACCTTCAATACCTAAAGTTTATCAAACAAGAGTATGTTTTCATCCTTCCTCATGAACCCAGAGCCTCCATCTGAACCTCTACAAGAACCAGTCTTTTTGTTGCCTCCATTGAACAACACTTGTCATATACAGGTGCGATGTTCACTAGGAAACTGGCCAGAAATCCAGATGTCAATGTTGTGGATGTCTTTTTATTTTTTGAGATAATACCTAACCTGCCAGCAAGGCCGCCATGTTGGTAGGCGGGTGAGAAGCCCGCCATGCCCCCACTTCATTGAGCAGAGACTGGGATGGACCGCGTGAAGTACTGCCCCTTAACCGCACTTCGGGAAGAATCTTTGTTCCAGGTTATCTTCCTAGGTCTGAAGTTCCAGGAAAGCAGGAAGGGTCCTCAGGTACCTTCCAATAAGTAAGTAGCTGCATTGCTAGTGTTCCTCTTGAGAGCCACTGCTACTGACCTCTTCAGACCAATAGTGCAAAAAGAGGAATGCAGTGGGTCATGCTGAGGCTGTGGGGAAAGAGTTCTATTTTAGCCTCAGATGCCTTGCAAATGATTTTAGAATGGGAAATGCAGTAGAAACCTAAGGCTTAGAATAGGATGGTAACCAAGAAAAACCTTAGGTGAAGGTACTTATTAAATGGTTTATTGATATTCCATTACAATGTAATACAGTACATGGTATGTTCAACACGTTGCCCCTCATTAGCGACATTTCAGAGCCCTCTGCAAAATTGCCGTGCATGTTGAGCACTGATGCTTTTCCATCAGTCACTGCACATGCATCTCTGATACAATGCCTGGAAGGTTTGTATTTCTGATTTTCAATAAATAAAGCTTTAGCATATCCTAGAAGAAGTAATCAAGGGGGCTCAAGTTATAAAATATATTTATATATCTAAAACTCTCACAGAAATCTCTGTTGTCTTTGGGAAGTTCAGAAGCTAAGCATTGACATCTCCATTAGGCATGGAGAAGTAGTCCAGTGCAGAAGATTTCCAATTACACAGCGTGGAGGCCAAAGCCTGGCTCAGCCACTTACAACACCTGTGTGACCTTGGGCAAGTAACTAATCCTCTTCCTGCGTCAGTGTTGTCATCTGTAAAATGGGGATGGTAACAGTCTCTATCTATGGAATTGTTTTGCGTATTGGCCATTGTATGACTAGGTAGCCAACAAATGGGATCTATTACTATAATGTATAATACAGTGCTTGCTTTCTCTGTAGCTTATATGCAGGCAACTTTTAATGCGTACCTAGTAGAACTACAGAGACATAAGACAATTTCTCCAATGTTTGGCTCATGGAAATCAATCTCATTTCTTCTTATCGTTCTGATGTGGAGAGAAATTATTGCAGTCTTTACATTTCCTTGAGCCTGTGGTCCATTAAGCATCAACAGGCATAGATTGTGTAAGAGCTATTCCACTACGTAAGATGGAAGAACTCGTCCAGAAGTGGAAATCCGGTTCAGGGATGTCTGCCACCATAGTGTTGTAAGACCTCAAGGAAGCCTAAACTTTCTAGGTTTCAGGCTGGGCATTTGTAATACACTGAGCTTGGGTTATGTGGTTTCGAGATTGCTTCTAGTCTAAATGCTATGTTTCTGTTTGCTCACTTGGCGAGCTTGAGGCTTATCTCAGCAATTTGATTTTTAAAGTTTTCCTTGCATTCATAGCTCACAGAATGATAGCTAGAAGATACATAGAGACCACCTGGGTAACATTCTGGTTTTACAGATTAGGAAGTGGGGACTCAGAGAGTAAGTCTTTTTTTCCCCTTTATATCACAGAGCTAGTTTTTGGCTGAGCTAAAACCAGGACCCAGGTGTCCTAACTCCTAGGTCAGTGCTCCTTCCATTATACCACATTGCCTCTTTCCCACCAAGGGGGTATCACATTTACATGTGGTGATGCCAAATATGAAAACATAGCATAGCTAAGCTTTGACTGACACTGACGACCTAATCATTTTATTGTGTAACTACAAAATTAAATAAGGCAAATTGATCTAACTGTTGAAAGGACTATTTGAAAGATTATTATACTTCTATCTATCAATCTTCTAGTCATCTAGAAAGATACATTATTATCAGAATTTAGGAATAGCAAGAGGGTTATGGTTGGCATGCTCTGTGTCCTAAAGGGACTTCTCAGAGACATGACTAGTTCATCTTTAGGCTTTGCAGTTTAGAAACCTTGAGAAACTCTGTATTTCCACTCACCAAGTTACTAGGATCTTACTTTGTAACCTCAGAATCTAACAGTTAATCTGCAGCTTCTCTGACTTTATACTACCTTGTGGTCAAATATTTTCATTCCTGGTAAAATAGGGAAGTGATTTCATATTGACTAACCAAAGTCAACATGGGAATCTACTAGTCGTGTGCATGATCACAAGATGTACATAGTATAGATGAGTAACCGAGAAATAACAAATCAAATCCAACTACTTCGTTAGATGGTGGGCACATTACAAGTCGCCATGGTGAGGAAGTGGTGTCCTGCTAACCAGTCACTGTTCTGCATGTCTGTCCTGCGGTTCTGGTTTAAACAGAAGTCTGGGGTCTCACATTTTGTGCCCTGCTCTGGCTGAGCCTTCTCTGGAAGCCACTCATTGCGCCATTAGAGCAGAGGGATGAACTTTTGAGAGTTTAATTGGGAGCCACTTTCTATGAAAAAGTATATGCAGTATTTATTCTGAGGACGTTCTTGTATTTGAGTTAATTTTGGTGAAAAGAATGTACTTTTTTCACTAATTTTGAATAAACACCAGTTGTAAAAATTATTTTTAAAAGACAAGCTTTATTCATAAAAAGAGGGCAAAAAACAATCAATTTAGGTGGGTTATTTTTTTCCCATTTTTGTGAGAGGTGTAAAACGTTCAATGCAGGTCCCTGGAGAATTAGGAAAAGGAACCAACTTATATACACAGGAAGGGAGAAATGAAACAAAAAGCAGAAAAATAGGAGAGAAAAGGCCAAGGAAAAACAGACAAAAATAGAAAGATACACGAAGTGAAAGAAAGATGAGAAAAACCAAAAGAGGGTTAGAAGAATGATTTTTAGGGACTAAGAGAAAGGGCAATAGAGCCGTGTGGCTTCCTGCTGAGCACTTAAGCAAGGTATTTTCATCCTTCTCTGACTGAAGTCTTCTCTCCACCAAGACTGTGAATTCCATGAGCACAAGACTTTGCTGGGTTTTACTCACTATTGTTTTCCCCAGTGCCTAGCACAGACAGAGTAAACACAGTAAGAATTGGTAAATGAGTGGATGAACAAAGGAACAAGTGAAGAAAATGTGTAGGGGAAGAGAGTCCTGTGGCCCAAAGAGCTGCCTGTTGTTTCCTCAAAAGCAGGAGGCCACGGACTGGGCTGATCCCGGCCCCACTTCTTTGGAGGCAGTTTCACAAAGTCTCACCCTTGTTCTCTTTGACAGAGTCACAGTCTACTAAGCATTAGAACAAGATTTTGCCTCTGCTTCTTTTGGAAACTTTCTGCAAGTTGATGTTTTCACCATCCTCACCTTGGGTATCACTATAACACCTGGTACCTTGTCGCCCTGGGTCCAGCTGTCTGAGGCTTTCAAGCCCTGCTGTTCTAACAGCCCTCTCCTGGAATCCCTGTCCTGTTACAGACCAACTCTGCTTTCCCAGAATGCTGCCTTCTTGGCTCTCCTCTTCTCTTTTTAGACTCCTGGTGGCAGCTGCCTATTTTCTCAACCCCTCTGTACTGAGGGCCCTAGAAGAAGGTTAGCAGACTCGGCTGCCTATAGCCAAGAAATCATCACATCTTCACCCTCACATGAAAAGGCATTTTTCAAGCCCTTCCCATCACTGTCCTCTAATACCACCTGGTCACTCCTGTAATTCATCACAGAATTTGGCCCTTGGCCACCCACAGCCTCCTCATCCACCCCAGTTACTGACCTCCTTCAGGATGACTTCATGGGCTTTGTGCATGATTCATCCAAAAGATGAGCCTTTGCAAATTGAGTGATTTTTTTTAATTGTAGTAAAATATACATAACACAAAATTGTCCACTTTAGCTATTTTAAGTGTACAGTTTTGTGTCATTAAGTACATTTACATTATTGTGCAACCATCACCACCATCCATCTCCAGAAAACTTTCATCTTCTCAACTAAACCTCTGTATCCACTAAACACTAACTCCCTAAATTCACTGGTATTTTATCAGATTTAAGGCTCTCTCACCTAGAATTTTCCTTTCCTGAGGTTATTCTATCTTCAGAATTTTGAATTTTATTATTCCACGTTTTGTCCATAGTATCCTATCCTGTCAAGAGACCTCGATGCAGATAGGTCAGTGTTGGGATCCCAGCTAATTCATTTGCTAGCCTCAGTTTCTTCATTTGTAAAATTCAGGTAATAGGTAGTATTGTAGATAATATAGATACTAAATAGATAACAGAACTTAAGTTCATTGGATTGTTAAAAGGATGAAGCACTTTTAGAGCATTTATAGAACAGGTCTGCTCTTCTCCATCCTTCGTACCAGTCCACACACTAAAGTTTCTCACTTCAACCACTGCTTTGCTGATATTCCTAGCTTCTCCACACCTTTGTCTTTCTGATACCCCTTCCAGGGGACACACCATCCTGTATCAGTCCAGCTCTCTGCCTCAACTGCACATCCACCTGGACTGTTGGTGAACAACGGTCTTTGCTGGAGTCATTACAAGTCACAGTCTCCCACTCTGCTGGGTCATCCATCCTGCCCTGCAAGCAGTCAGTGGGCCTCTATTTGGTTTCTTCCTCCCATTCCCCACAAGTCATTTCAGGACTTTCCCTTCCACTCCATCTCCCTACCCCACTACTACCCCAGTGATGATCATTTATCTTCTCTGTCTCCATGGACCAGAGTTCTTAAACTTAAGTGTACATAAGGGTCATACATGTCTCCTAAGAGGTTCTGATTTGGTAAGAGGTGGTGGGGTTGGAATCTGCAATTTTAGTAAGCAACCCCAGGGGATTTTGATATACACCATGCACAGTTCACTCTTTGTGGAGGGCTGTGCTAAGCCACAAGCTTCTTGAGAGCAGACATCTTGTCATATCTGATTTTCATCTCCAAATACCTGACAATAGATGTGGAAGTATTGATTGAATGAATGAATCTGACTGTCTCTCTACACTTCAGAAAAAGTTACCATTCTCCTTTGAAATGCTAATTAGCTACAGCTATTTAAAAGCAGTTTAAAATTCTTTAATATGTTGTTTTTTGGGTTTGGGTTTTTTTTTTTTCTGGCTGAGGAAGATTCACCCTGAACTAACATCCATGCCACTATTCCTCTGTTTTTTAGTGTATGGGCCACCAGCGCAACATGGCCGCTAACAGAGCAGTGTAGGTCCACACCTGGGGAATGAACCCGGGCCACCGAAGCGGAGCACACTTAAGTTGACCACTAGGCCACCAGGGCTGGCCCTAATATGGTTTTCTTAATTGAAGAATAATTGACATGCAATATCCAGTTAGTTTCAGGTGTACATCATAATGATTCAATATTTATATACATTATGAAATAGTGGCTATCGGGGGGAGGTTTGGGGCTGCAGGCAAAGTAGGTGAAGGGGATTAAGGGGTGCAAACTTCCAGTTATAAAATAAATAATTCACAGGGATGTAATGTACAGCATAGGGAATATACTCTTTAACATGTTTTATCCTTATTCCTTTACCAGCCCTTTTCACTGCCATTGGGGTTAGGGAACTCTAAAGAATTTGTTATTCTCTGACTAGCAACAGCTACCACAAAAAGCTAGCCCAAGGACCAGGTGAGATCAAGACAGAAGGGTAGTGATACATAGGTTGGGCCTTTCCATCTACCTTAGGGAAGGAAAGCACTCTGATAATTTTCATTCTAGGGATCCTCCAGGCAGAAGTCATTGTAGCCACTGCCATGGGCTTCTCTGGATTGGAAAGAATCTTAAGCAGGAAGCTCACTGCTAGGGATGTTAGGAGAAGATGACTTAGAGAAATAGACAGGTAAATAGAGATACAGACTGACATACTCAATCACTGCTGGAAGGGCTTACCTGGCTTCAAATCCTAACTCTGCCATTTACTAGCTTGTAACATGGGTAATTAAACTGTTGGGGCCTCTTGTTTCCTCATCTGTAAAATGGGGACAATATGATTTATGTTGCAAAATTTTTTGAGGATTGAAAAATGTAGCATAAGTAATGCACAGTGATTCTATGATATTAGGCAATCAGGCAGAGTTTGCAAGAGGGCTAGGTATCTGGTTAAACTGACTGTCTCTACTACAATGAAAGGGAAACACACACACACACACACCCCCCTATACCCAGTCCACCTAGAAAAACAGAAGTGGTACCAGCATTGCCCTCTGAGGAAGTCTAAGTCTGAAACCTCACCCTCACTGTAATAAAGTGTTTCCAAAGGGACCAGACAGAGTAACCAGGGGCCATGCCCTCCCACTTCTCTCTTCCCTGAGTGGAGCTCAGAGCCTGTCTTGGGGAAGTGGGAGATGAACTAGCGTGGGTGGCTGGAACTGAAACATTTCTTTCACTACCCTCTTATTTCACCACCCCTTTCTCTTCTGTGCCAGGGGCAAGGAGAAACAGCTCATGCCTACACTGTACCCACATACACTTGGATCTGCTCTCCCCAGCCTCCAGACCATACCTCACATCATTCATCAAGGTTCACTGATCGCCCACAGGGTTCAGGGTACTCTTCTAAATGCTTTATCCGGGACCTCCCTGGGAGTCCATAAGAAGTTTGTTCCAAAATTTAAGATCTTCCTGCAGCTCATGAAGACCAATGTCTAACCCTCACTTCATTCCCACCCTCAGCCCCTCTCCACCCCTGGCCAGAAAGAATACCTTTTGCTTTGAGTGCTAAGAAACACTGACTTCAATGTTAACGATAATCAGCACCTATAAACATTCTTTACAGAACTTCAGGCTCCCTTCCATATTCATTCCCTTGTTCCTGAACATTTATTTGCTTTTAGGAGAAGAATTTGGACTGGTTTCCTCGGATGCGAGCCATGTCTCTCGTTAGCAATGAAGGTGACAGTGAGCAAAATGAGATTCGGAACCTACAAGAGAAGTTGGAATCGACCATGAGTCTGGTCAAACAGCTGTCGGGTCAACTGGCAGAACTCAAGGAGCAGGTCAGTGTGCTCAGTGGAGCTGGGTGGGGGGGAATCTTTCACCTCTCTGAGCTAGGGGAGACCCAGAGACTCCTGGGAGCAAGATTGTTATCCACAGAGGATTGCAAATTCCAATCAGGAAACCCCATGCTGTGCTGTAAGAACCACATCTCATCTTCTACTTATCCCACCTCCCCATCTTATGTGACATTTCTTCCTCTATGGAGGGAGGAAGGAAAGAACAAATGTCAAACACAAAGACCTCTTTGGACTTTTTGATAGAAAATCCTCTTTTCTGCCATCATAGCAATTACTAAACTCATCGGAAAGGCAGATCATCCTTAGTATCTGTCATTTCGATGCTATAATCAACACCTTCACCATGTAAAATTGTTAGCATTAGTAAAAATAATATCAAAAATAAGCGTGGTAGCCGTTAAAATGACTATGGGGACAGCAATGATTGTGTGACAAGCAAAGGCTGCTTTAAAAGAACCATGGTTCCTATTTCTTAGCCACAGAGAGGGGTTTGCTTTTTGCCTCTGTTATGGAAATTCACTTAAAAAAATATTTTCCTTTTTTTGATAAATATATGGTATATGATGCCAGACAGACTGTAGGTACTTGGGAAATACTAACCCCCAACTGTGTGGCCCACCAGCACTGGGAAAGAATGAGAAAATCAGCTGAACACACTCTCTTTTCCCCCCAGATGACAGAACAAAGGAAGAATAAGCAGAGACTGGGCTTTCTCGGATCAAACACACCCCATGTGAATCATCACATGCCACCACACTGATACCATGGGGGGAAGCCGTGACTAGCCTTTCATCAGTGTCCTGCCTGATCACTGGATAAAGAACTGAGATGGAGGGGAGTGAACAGTGCCTATTGTTGAAAAGTTAAAAACAACCAAGTGCCAAGATGTTGAGTGGTTTAGCTCCGAGAACAATTTATAACTGTGTTTTCATGGTTGAGAAGACCAAACTTAAAATGCAGCCACTAGCAAGCACACATCACGCATTCTTAATGCAACGTGAAGTAGCTTGCTCAAACGCACGGAGGGACAGGGAGAGGCAGGGTGGAAGGAGATGCAGCTTGGAGAGAACTGCCTTTTGCTAAATCGATAAGAGTCAGTTTTGTCTTAAACACTGACTGCAACTTTGGTCATGGTTGATTGGAATTTTATTTCTTTTAATTACGGCATATAGGTCAGTGATGCAGGAAGTCCTTTGGTGGCTAAGTTTTACTAAGGAAAATAACTAAAAAGATTAAAAATGAGAGTTGCAACAAAAAATGTTAATGCTTCCAAACTGTAGCTGTCACAAGGCAATTTCCTTATTTATAACATGCAACATAATGGATTTACAGCTCTAGGAACTTAGTGCTTCGGAGTCTAGGCCCCTCACACTGACAACACAACTGGAATGTGATTCCTTTCTCCCACATTCAGAGAGTCTCTGTCAGTATGGAGCGCAAAAGGAGATTTTCATGTAGCTTGTTAAAAACATGTTTTAAGTCATGTATAGGCTAAGATTTTAAAAGATCTGGGGAAGAAAAAGCTGACAGTAAGCCCCAGGGAAGAATTTTTTGAGAACATATATATGCTATTAAACTATATTGAGATTAATAAATGAAAACGCTTAAAGGTGACAGGAAATATTGAGAAACTTATGATGGTGGCATTGCCTTTTATAAATATGGAGTAAAAGCTATTTGATTCATGTTTGCTGTGCTTAAGGAACTGAGTGGTTTTATTTAACCTGTTCTTGCAGTTAGGAAAAAAAATCCAAGAAATTTATTGAATGCTCGAAAAAAATGCAGCATTTCAACTGCCTATTTTAAACTATATCAGTAAGAGCTTTTGGAAAGGTAGAAAGATAATAATCTCTTCCCCAAATTGTTTTTGTGTTAAATTATGCAGCCAGAATTTGTGGAAGAAGAGAATAACCTGCCATGCTCATCTTAGTCTTAGAGACTATGCTTTTAGAATGTTAAAACAAAATTCAGATAATGAAAGTGACAGGAGAACTGCTGTGTGGCAAGGAAGCAAGGCATGTGACACCAGATCCTGGGGGATGCTTTGCAAATTGACCTTCTGGCCCCTGCCCCCTCAAGAACAAAACATTGCCTCCAGAGTCTTTAAACTCTCAAATTATTACCACCGAGGTTTAAGGTCCAGACAAGGTTTGCTATGACCATTGTTAAGGCTTTGGATTGTTTTAATATAGTTTAAGCTATTGGCTCCTGAAATTCTCAAATCATGATCTAGGTAGATTATAAAGGATGCCTGAATCAATCCTTCTTCCACACACTGTTAAACTGTAGACTTGGAGAGAAGCTGTTGAAGCCGAGAGCAACAAATTTTTGAACTGAATCTACAGGTACCACCTCCACCCCCAGTACCTCCCCAGGTTAAGAATTCTTCACTCTGACATGACAGTATTTTTCCTGACCAGTCACTGAAGGACTATGATCCAAAAATACTAAGAAATTGGGATATATATCTGCATGCAGGACAGAACTTTGAACCCAGTAGGCATTCAATAAATGTATGAGAAATTCCACTGTCATTCAGTTACCCTTAATTCTTTGTTAAAACTTTAAACTCTCTTATATATTTGATTTTTTTAAATGGCTTCACCAAAATTGAAGTAGACCAAAGCATCCATTTTTTTAAATCCAAGACCATCATTGTTATTAACAGGATTAGACGAAGTACACTTTAAAATATTTTAATTAGGCAGAGAGTTTTGCAGGTAGGGAAAAGAAGAGAAAGATGGATGGCTACATTTCGGTATAGGAACCTAACTCTGAGCACAAAATAAAATATTTCTGATGTCTGAACATTAAGAGAATAAATTAATTTGTACAGGTGAGAGCAACCTGTCTTTTAGATGAACTATCTCATCTTTTCTTACACTGTGATAGTTCTTTTTTATAGAAAATAAGTCATTGGGTATATAACTGCTATCAAGAAATGGCCTAACCTCTCCAGCCACGTGTAGTGGCAGCTCTCTGTTTCACAGCATATCGTCTCCCACGGGAAGTATCCAAAAGAGACTGCAACCAAGAAGTCTCTTATTTAATCAAAAGTGAACTATTTCTCAGTTGTGTTTCTCTTTCTTTCCTGCCTAGATGCTTAGAGATTACAAAGCAAAATAAACAAAAACAAGGCAACAAAAAAGCCATTTTCCAGGCTATTAAATTCATGATAGAGAAGATAGTTGTGGGAAATTTGACACTGGCTATAAATTTATATTTGTTTTGTATATGTTTGTTAATGCAACTGGAATATTTGACCTAGGTGAGTCTCAATTAACATTCTCATATTTATATAGTGATATTAAAATAAATACAATTATTTTGATTTTGATGTTAAGGGAAATGTTTTATTATTTAGTTATTAAAATTCATATTGGTTTAAAAGTATCAGTTTCTGCTGAACATAATTTTTAATTTCAAAAGGATTTTATTCCTCTACATGCTCCATTCTGAAGCCCAAGAGTTTCATGCAAGTATGTTTCCTTAATTAAAATATCAATATTAAATGAGAACAACTGTTTGTATCATATGACTATAATGTTAATAAATAAATTATACACAGGTAAAATTTAGCATAGCTTTACCCCTTAAAAAAGTTAGTTTAGAATCGGGCTTATTTTCATTTCATATTGAAATTTTTCTGTTGGTGATGAGGATGCAGTTTCTAGTAGATTGTTGATAATATCAGGAAGATACTTCATTCAAGCCAGAACCAATTGTGTACTTATTTCCATATTCTCAGCCCCCAGCTCATTGCTTTGGCTACCCTTCTTAGTTTATAGTTGTTTTATTGCAAACAGCAATGCAGGAGGGCCCACCCCCTCCCGCCACACCCCACGGCTGAGAATGAGCGGAGAGGCTGGAGATCTGGAGAGTTGGGGGAGGGAAGGTAAAGACTGGGACTTCACTAGGGTTAGGGAAAAGAAAGAATAAATAGTAGATAAGACAAAAAGGGCTTACCCTCTGGCGCCCAGCTGAGTGGGACATAAGTGAGTAAATATTTCACAGGCATGATGATGTAACAGATCACAGACTCAAGAGATAACCTTTAAACATGCAGAGAACAGTGCTTTGTGGAGAGCAGCTATAACAGGCGTGATCTCTCCAGCTGTTATTAAATCTTTAGGGAATAACAGATCGGCATAGTCTGACCAACAGACCCGTTCAACATGTTACAATGCAAAACGGAGTAGAGCAGACATCTTAAACACAGATGCCTACAGGAGCCAGGCAGGTGACAAAACTGGAGTTATGAGGTGCACACCGTATGTAGGGAGTGGGGAGGCTGTGGTGAGCTTTCTATTTGCCAAATTTGGCAACCAATTCCAGTTTTTAGAAAAAGCCTAAGGCCAGTTGAGGCCGACTAGTCACTCATTTGCTCTCTCTGAAATAATTGTTTAAAAAGCCATCCCATTTAGAGGAAGAAAACATACAATACCAAAAGCCAAGCAGAGGAGCAAAAATGCATGTGAAACTTGAGAAATCTGAAAACAAATTCAGGTATCATCTCTGGACTGGAGTGTTTCCACAGACTTGAATAATTTATAAAATTATCATACCAGTAGTTTTCATATCACCAGCAGCCTTTTTTTTCCTGCAGGAGAGGATTACTATATTTGCCTCAAAAAACATGATTCTAATATAATATGTCAAGACCAGATAAGTATAATTTATAAATTATTATTAATAAAATTGGATTTGTATAACTTTTTTTGTGTTTTACTTTAAGTGCTGTCTTTATTTCTTACCATTTTTCTAAATAATATATCCATTGGTATGAAAGTCATTATTATTGCTATTATATGTAGCGAGACATGGGGGACAAATAGTCTGGTGACCTGAACCACCTTGATGAGCCAATCCAGATGGACAACTGCGCTCACCATTTATTGGGAATTGTCCAAATCCCCGCTTGCCCAACACCTCCTGGTATATCTACATTGTGTCTGAGACTCAATGTGGGCTCAGTGGGCACAGGCCATTGGTCGTCTAGGATCCCCTGGCTCTTAACACTCAATGCTTCAAATGATAGTTCCTCTCAGAAGAGAACGAAGCATGTGACAGTTGAAATCAAGACAAGTTGCACGAATCACATGCAAACCGTAAACAGAATTCTTTGCTCATGTGGGCGTTTTTCAGTGTGCCTCAATTCCTTGAAGCAGTATGGCAAGGATTGTTTTGTTTTTGTTTTTGTAATCAGAGGAAAGGTTGAAGGAGAATGGGCAATGGGTTCCTCTTCCAGGGAGAGTAATTGGCATGAAACGCAAGGGCATGTATGTGAAGGGGAGTGGATGGATGTCCGCAAGTTACCCTGCCTTTGAGTGGTCAACCGCGGTGCTTTGAGGAAGGAAGTCTTAGGAAGGCCTTAGTCTGTGTACTTTAGCCTCTCTTCTGTCCCTCCCAACAGCAGAGGTGCTGGCACATCACATGGAGCCTACCACATGGCAAACAAACAAACAGAGAGACCAGACTTGATGCAGGTAGAATATTTATAGGAAGGGAGATTAGTTATTGAACTCAGTTTGACTCAATTTAACAGAAATTCTGGTTTTTATATTTCCATGTGGATTTTCCCCTAGATTAGCCTGTTCCCTTTTAACTCTGGTCCTTAGGGTAAGATCAGCTCCAGGTAGAGTTGCCGTCCTCACAGCTGTGGAAATGTGGATACAGGTGTGGATTTCCTTTGCAATCCACAGCAGCTCATCCTTCCAAAGTTCTCCTCCCCTCAAATCTCTTGCATAACAAAAAACTTCTTCTGAAGCTGCTCCCTGTTCTAATAACTATGCTTTTAGTTTTGTCTTTATTATTGTCTTCACTTTGGACAATTGTATTCATCTTTACATATGCCATAACCTGTTCCTTCTTCTCTTCCAACGTGGATCAAATGTTTCTTTGTGATCCTGGTCTTCGCAGCAGTATACTCAAATAGAAATTCTATGAACACAATACCTTAAAAATAGACTCTGCTGTATAAAAATATTAATGTATTTTATATCAGTTAAGGTTTTACTGGAGAAGCAAAATCATGATGCGTAACATGGACTGAGAGATTTATTTTAAGGATTTGACTTCATGCAGTTGTAGTGAAGAACTGGTGAAGAACTCTGTGGAAAGCTGGTGCTTCTGCATCTGATGGTGGGTCCAAAGTCACTGTAAGTCGGTGGGGCTGGCAGTCAGGAAGAAAAGCTGGGTGTAAAGCAGGGAAGAATAAGGATAAACTGGAACCCATGAGGACAAACTAAAATTTGCATCTAGCTCTCACCACCTCCAGACTCCATAGCCCATGCGACCTAAAAAAGAAGCTGATGCCTTCACCGTGGAGCTGCATGTGCTTCTGATCCAGGACTCAGAGAACTGAAGGAAGAGATCTGATGGAGCTGGAGGACTGTGCGCTGACTGGTGCCCCACACCAATGAGGAGAGCCAGGAGATCAGGCTGTGAACTGCAGTGGCACCTATTGCCTACTCCTTCTAAACTTAATGACCGTTGCTTCACTTCCACCTTCCAAATCTCGTGAAAATATCTCCTGTGGTCAAAATTAACCTGTAATCCTGTGAGAAAGGGGATTCTGGGAAATGCAGTTCCAACTAAGTTGAATTGACCTAGTACAAAGCCACTCTACTGGAGTAGAGCTTAATGCTCACCAGTAGTGATGGTCCTTTCATACTTTGCATACTGGACACACAGAAGACACACTTCCCAGAACCCATTGCAATTGGGTGGAAACACGACTAGTTCTGAGCAGTGGATTGTGAGTGCAGTTGACAAGCTGAGGTAGTAAAAAGCCCCTGTACAATCTCCAGTTCTTTCTCTGCTGCATCAATCATGGAGGCTAAGATGGAACCAGCATGAATTGCTGAGTCCCCTCTTTAAGGGGAGCTACCCTGGAGAGCCTTGAGATGCACAGCATTCATGTGAGTGAAAAATAAACTTCCTGTGTTAAGCCACTGAAATTTAAGGGTTTTTTTTGGATGTTGGTAAATAAATGATATCGAGTTATGTGTGATTGTTACTGCAGCATAACCCAGCCTACCTGACTAATTTTTTCTGTTGTTGTTACTGCCTTCAAGTCAATTCCGACTTCTAGAGACCCTGTGCATAGCAGGTCAGAACCCTGCCCGTCTTTTTGTGCCATCCTCACCTTCTGGTGCTGTATCAGCCAATACTCCTCTGCTATTCATAGGGTTTTCATGACCAGTTTTCTCAGAAATATGTGGCCAGGTCTTTCTTCCTAGTCTGTCTTAGTCTGGAAGCTCTGCTGAAATCTGCCCACCATGGCAACCCTGCTGGCATTTGAAATAGTGGTGGCATAGCCTTCAACATCACAACAACACACAGGTACCACAGTGTGACAACCAACAGACAGGTGGTGTGGTTCCCTGACTGGGAAATGAGCCAGGGCGCAGAGGTGAGAGCACCAAATCACCACCAGACCACTGGGCTGGCTACCTGACTAATATAGACATATGTATTAGGCACCAGAAGACTGACCCAAATTTACAACTTCTGAGATTTATCCAGGAAAAATGTAAAATAAAGATAAATCTATATATGTAAAATGTTCATCATATCATTATTTATAATTCAAAATTGAATGCAGTCCAAAGGTCCAGTAATTGGGTGTGTTTAAAAACTTATGATTCTGTCACAAGAAGGAATGTTGTGAAATCTATGAGAAGTATATAATTTGAGGCAACATTGGAAAACAGGGGGGATAAACGTAAAAAATGGCTACAAATTATCTATATACTCTTAGCTATATAAAAGCGTGTTTCTCAAAAAGACTTGAACAAAGTACATTATAATGATATTTGTTTTAAAATAGCTACAGGATTATACATTATTTTCCTTTTTATTTTTTTAAACTTTTTGTAGTTTTTAACATTGCTTTTATAGTTTAATAATGACATTTTAAAAAGGGAATGAAAGTTGTAATAAGTCCAGCAAGTGTTTCCTAAAAGCAAATTTTCCCAAATGCATTTACATTTTTATAGGGTCACTGGAATTGTAGATTAAGTGAATACCATAGCCACAATTTGTATTTACTTCACAAGACATTTAATAAAATTTACATGATAATCCTATGGACAAGATAGAAAAATTTGTCCTGGAAGAGAGTAGAGTTCTACAAATATGTATGCAAGTGAACAGTTTTACTTAATGTGAAAGTATCCTTGGCCTACTGTTAGATCTCTGTCCTTGGCCTTTTCCTGACCAACATTTATTTTAATGTCTGGGGTAAAGAAATAGACAGCAAAATTATAAAATGTGGAGATGACATAAAGTTGGGAAGTAGAGTGTACATGATGGATGACAGAGTAACAATAATGTCAGAAAACTGGAACAATGAACAAAGCTATTCTGATGAACTTTAACTCGGAGAAATGTAAAGTTTAGCTCCAGAAAGCTCAGTTGCATAAAGATAGGATAGAATAGACAACCATTCCTGTAAAAATCCAACAGACTTCGAGATTGTGAATAACCTCTAGCTCCATATTTATATATTCATTTGCTTCAACATATGTTTATTTAGCGCTTAGTATATTTAAAGAATATTGCCAAAGTCCAGGAAAGATATGATGAGGGTTTTATTTCAAAGAGTAAGTACTAGGGCTAGAAAGAGGAGTTGGTTACAAGAAATATTCAAAAGGAAGAATCTACAGAACTTGATCCTCAATTTGGTGAGGAATAGCAAAAAGGGAGGAATCCAGAATGATTCTTGGGCTTTGGGCTTGATGAATGGGAAAAAAGTGATGCTGTCTATTGAGATAGGGAATCCTGGAGGAGTAGGCTGTGGGGGGAGGATAAGATGAATTTGTTCTTGGACATACTGAGTTGTAGTTCTTTAAGAGACATCTAGGAAGAAATATCCATTAGATATTTGGATATGTAGGTCTAGAGTCCACGAAAGAAGTCAGGACTAGAGATAAAAGATTTAAGAGTCATCAAGACATACATGGCAGGGGGACCAAAGGAATAAAGGAATGCTAAAAGACAGAGAATAGGCATTCAGGAGAGAAGGTCAAGGATAGAGCCCCAAAGAAAATCTAGTAAGAGAAGCCAGAAAAAAAAAATGAGACAGAAAAATGAGAGAGCTAGTGTGAGAAGAAAAAGGAATGATGTTTCAGAAGGCAAGGGAGGAGAGAGTTTCAAAAAGGTATGGAACATCCTACCAAATATGCTGGTAGACTGTCAGAGCCTCATGTATCCCCTGCTGACTTTCTATTCATAAACACATAAAAACTAGAGAGTAATACCATACCTAGTGCTTTAATATAAAAACAAAATACCATAATCATACATAAACTAGATAACTCAATACCATTACTACAGCTAAGAAAAATCTCTTAAGGACTTTTTCTAACTGCTGCTGGGCCATGCGCTAGACATTCCATTCTCAGAATCAGTTTGTGGACAGCCTAAGGTAAGACAGTGGGAGAAAACTTGGACTCAGTCTCACAATTTGTCTCTAATTCCAGGACATGGGCCACCCTCAACTGAAAAACAGGAGGCCATCCCTTTTTACATGAGAACTATGTTCTGAGTCAGTCAGTTCCCATGTCAACCTTCCCTTCCGTGCTTTCCTTCCCATCAAATCTTCTCATTCTGCCTCTAGAGAGAAACTTCCTGTATATGGCACTACAGGAAGTAGAATGGGGTGGGCAAGAAACAAGGTTCATCTTGACATGTCTGCTCAGTGGAGGAAAAGCGCTGTGAGCCTGGACAGGAAGGTTGCTGGAAGTAATGTTTACTGGACCTTGTGGTTCTCCACATACATTGAATAAAAAATTATGCACTGCATCTGATTCTACTTTAAGAGAATCTAGACTCAGTGTAGAAGGAAAGTACTTCTACAAGGATTGCTTGCTGGGCACTGCCATTGGGGGTGCCAGCATGCATATGAACCTGCTCAAGCAAGAGGAATAAAGTAGGAATGCAGAAAATGGTCTTCCACCAAAAGGAGCTCTGTGTTCTCCTTCCCCTGGCACTGCCGATTGAAGGCAACTGCAAAGGTAGCACCATGCAGTCTCAGTGTGGCACAAGACGCCCTAAGGAGACAAGTCCCAGCCACACTTTCAAGTCAGCCTTCAGATGGTAGACATACAACTGAATGCTGAACTAAAAAGAAAGTGCCAGAAGAGCTTTCTCCACATCTGAATTGGTTACATGAAGGACTACAGATAAGTATAAGCTCAGGAAATTTTAAATGAGAAGCATATCACTATCACCAGTTCAAACTTGCTTCATAATTGTAGGCTCCAATTTCTGGCTTCAAGAACACATGACGATTTACCTGTGTTTTTCAACAGTTTTAACATTGTTCTATTGGTTCGACATGTACATTGTGGTATGTCCCTTCTATTGGTTTAAAATGACACAGCAGCGCTGTGTGTGGACACACATATAAACACAAAATAATAGATGTACTGTACTACAAACTCTTGAGATTGACATTAAGTGTACCCTGTGCAACCCTATTACTCTAGTGTCACCTTTAAAGACCCTGGGCTGGCTCAGGGAATGAGCTATGCAGGCAGCCAATCCCACACAGTGTGGTGGCCAATTCTGTGAAGGTCATGCCCATTTCTGATCAGCCAGATTCACTGTCTCCTATCTGATATGAACTGTCTATTACTCATTAGTCATTCTTTAAATTAAAACTAACTGTGTGTATATGGAGGATGAGGGGATAAAGTAGACAACTGACTTCAGAACACACTTTGTAAAAGAGCACTGATGGGAGGAGAAAAATGACCATTTTCCCATTAGGTCACCATATTGGCTAAAGGTCGTTGATACATCCCTAAGTGAGATAATTTACTGAGTTCTAACTTTGTGCCTAATACTATATTCTTGGTGGAAGTGGCAGGTAGGGAACTAAGAAATAAAAAGACATGACTTGTCTTTTAAAAACTTAGCTATGGAGAGATACAGAGCCATAGACAATTGTGAAGCCAGGTGGTAAGTGTGATAAGAGAGGTAGATATGGAGCCCAGAAGGAGGAGCTTGGAGGAGAAGGAGCGGAGTTCACAGCTGGAGCATTCACGTTTGTGCTAATGCTCATAGCAGCTAACCTTCCCAGAGTGTGCAGTGAGGCTCTCTAAGTGCTGCACAGCTTGAACTCGTTTAATCCTCATATAAACCTATGAAGTAAGTATTATAATCACCTCTAGTTTAAAGATGAGGAAAGTGAGGCAGGAGGAAGTTAAGCAATCTGCCAAAAGTTCCACAGCTTAGATCTGAACCAAGGCCGGCTGATTCTAAAATCCATACTTTTAGCCCATGTGCTATCCTGTGTACTGAAAAACAAATAAAAGATAGAGGATAAATAATCTTCCGGAAGAGGTGGGAATGTAGCAGTGACGTTTAATAGTTATGGAAAGGCAGAAGCAGGAGAGGTAGAGGCAGGAAGAAAGCTAAGCAGTTCTCAGGAGATGAAGATCCAGGACAAATGCCTGAGGAATAGGAGAAAATGAGGACAAGCTCTGCCTCTTTGTACATTTATTTATCCATCAAACATCCGGCAGGGTCAGACATTGTTCCAGGCACTGAGCGAGGCACTGGAGATAGATAAATAAAACATAACCAATGTTGTTGAGGAGCTCACATTTCAGGGGTGAGACAAACCAATATATATTTCAGTACAATGTAGTAAATACTATGGTCAAAGTATAGAAGGTGCCATGGGACCTCAAGAAGAAGGCGCTATGTCCAAAGTGCGGAGCGAGATTGCACAGAGGAAATGACATTGAACAATTGAATGGGAAGTTAGAAGTGACCAAGGAAAGGGCTTAGGGAGAAGGGGCATTTGAAGTCACAAGCAGAGTGAAAGCAGAGAGAGAGGAGAGAAAATGAACCATGTTCATGGAATGGCCAAAGTCATAATGGCTGGTGTGTCATGCAGGGGTAGTAAGAGCCAGGCTATGAAATTTTTCCATGTTATTATCCTAAGGAGCAATGGGGGACCAGCAGAGGCTTTTATATGTATATATATATAGGACGCAGAACATGATCATGTTTAATTTAAGAATGTAACTGGAGGTAGAGTGAGGGATAGATTAGAGAGAAAGAAGCTATCAACAGGAAGGTCAGTTTAGGCAGGAGGTTGTTGCAAAGATCCACCCAAGAGAACAGAAGGCTTGAACCAGGACAGTGATGGTTTGAGAAAGAACCATAGACAGGCCCAAGAGACATGAATGAGGTAGCGGTCCAGGACTCTAGATCAATAGAGGGAGAGCTGTTGAGGATTATCTTAAGGTTCCAATTTGGGAGAGAGGGTAGATGTCCATTAGCAGGCAGAGAAAATTCATAACAGTGAGTATGTTTGTGACATATTTAGTTTGAGGAATGTACAAAGCATCCATGTATAATTGCTAAGGCAAAATTAATATCATTCTTGTCATCTCCTAACACCTTATTTTCAGTGCCAGATTGCTTCATTGTAGAGACATTAGTAATGGATAGTAGATATTGGGTAACTGAATCAGTTTCCTGAACATTACAGATGGAGCTGCAATACTTGTGGCATACCTTGACTTTAGTTAAGAAGAACCAAGGTTTATATCGTTTTATAGTGCTTTGACATATGTTGTTACTTTCAATCACCCCAGCAATCCTAAAGATGTGTTTAATATCCTTCCAAGGTAATATTTAATATCCTCCCAATTTTACAGATGAGGAATCTAAGTTAGTTGTCTTAGTTATCACAAAGTTAATAGCAGAGCTAGTACAACACCACCTACTTCAACCTTTGCCTGTAGAGAGAGGTCATCCTCATGAGGCTGCAAACCCACCAAGGTCAGAACTGGTTGTGTTAATTCTTGTGGTCCCGATGTTTATCACAGTGCCTAGGATATGATAGCACTGAATCACTCAATTTATTCATCTGTGGAATGAATGAATGGATGCCACACATCTAACGTTCCAGAATTCTTTACTTTGTTAAATAACATGACTACATTCTTGAGTAAATATTTTCATGGAAATGAAAAATTAAAGATATTAGTCAGGCAGCTGTTACTACACGTGAAATAGCTGGGGAGAGTGGGTAGATTCCATTAGTTAAAAGAACACATATGAGAAAATGAATGTTTTAAAAGAGAATACGTGAAAAGAGATATTTGCATGTAATCTAATTTCCCAAACTGCTGGCAGGAAGTCCCTTTGCTGAATCCCACCTGAACAAGTGTTTTCGTTGCTTACTTTCCAAGGGTGTGTCTATACACCAACTCTCCTTGCCGTCTCTGCCTGCCTCTCTCTATTTTATTACATGACATTTTCATTGAGCTATTGAAATTGGATGTGTCAGACACATTAAAAGCAATGGCAGTTGTGGCAAGTTAGTTGATATATTTTAAAATAAACCAAGAGGGCCATGTAGATGTCAGGGGAATAAATTGCTCTGTTTAGCAACAAGTGATTTATTCAACTACTGTAGACAGGGTCCGAGGGATGCCAAGCTGCATACATTTTGGCAAAAGCTAAGCTATTTTCTCAGAAATCTCTCATGTGGGACCAAAATAAGAGCAGGAGAAGTTTATGAGAAGATTAATTAAATTCTTGATTTGGGATTGACCCCAAGGAATAAATTTTATGTTCCATGTGCTACAAAATTGACCTTGTAACATTTCTGAAGGTGTGACACGTTCTAGAACCATCAGGTATTAGCATTGACCCAGACTTCCTGGGCTGCACTCAAACTGGAGCAGCAGTATTTCTCCCTAGCTTACCTTTGAGGGCGAAGTGTGATGTTTCTAAGACGGTGGTGAGCAGAAAGGCAGAAGTGTGGGATTTCTCTCTTTCTTCCTCTCACCATTCAACCTGGGTAAGTAACTGCTCGATAGAGGTCATCAATATACGTGAATTGATTGGAATCTGAAGTTGAGCAAGTACAGCACAGTAGCTAAAAGTAGCTGGAATCAGAAGGGCCAGATATGCATCCTTGTTCTGCCACTTCCTTGCTGTGTGACCGTGAACAAGTTTCTAGCCTTTCTGTGCCTCATTTTTGTCATCTGTAGATGAAGGTAGTAATAATACTGACCACATACAATCAATGTGAAGTTAAATGAGTTACTGCAAAAATAGAGGACCACTCGCAATTGTCCCTTCTCTTGTCTTATCATCAATCCTTCTCTATTTGTTCATTTGCCTCAGCAGACACATATACTGTAATAGATTCCTTGAAAAAGAATCCTTGATCCTACATCCTCCACCAGTTTTGATCTTATTTCTTTTCTCTCATTTACATCTAAACTCCTGGAAAGAATTGTGCATATGCTTTTTGATCCACTCCAGTTAGATGTTTATCTCTATTATTCCAATGAAACTGTTCACCAAAATTACCAGTGGCCTCCATCTTGCCTAATCTAAAGGTCAATTCTAAAGGTCCTGTTATGGAACACTTTTCAGCAGCATTTGGCCCATTCTCGACTCTCTCCTTCTGAAACAATACTCTTTCTGAGTTCTTTTCTTACTCCGTTGGCCACTCTTTCTTAGTCTCCTTTGCAGGCACTTGCTCACTGGAATGCCCCAGGGCTGTCTCTGGAATTATCCTCTCCTTTTTCTACACTCCCTAGATGATTTCATCTAGTCATATGCTAGCTACAGACACAGATTTAGATACATGGCAATGACTCCCAAATCAAAACCTCCAGCTGCAGCTTTTCCCCTGGAATCCCCCAGACTCCAACTCATTTTTCATATCTCCCCTTGGATGAGTAATAGGCCTCTCAAATCTTAATGCAGCCAAACCTCATTATTCACAGATCCCATATTTACAAATTTGCATATTTGCTAAAATTTATTTGTGACCCCAAAATCAATAGTAGCAGTGCTGTCACAGTCATTTGCAGACACATGCAGAGCTACAAAAAATTTGAGTTGCCCGACATGCACGTTTCAGCTGAGGTGGACCATGGCAAGGCTCTGCCTTCTTGTTTCAGTTCTCATAATGTAAATATGCATCCTTTTGTGATCTGTATAATATCACACTTTTTTCATTTTTGTACGTTTTTTGGTGATTTCACTGTTTAAAGTGTTTCCAAAGCGTTGTGTTAAAGTGCTGTCTAATGTTCCTCAGGGTAAGCGGGCTGTGATGTGCTTTATGAAGAAAATATGTGTGTTAGACAAGCTGCATTCAGGCATGAGTTATAATGTCATGGGCCATGAGTCCAATGATAATGAATGGACAATGTATATTAAGTAAGGTGTCTTTACACAGAAGCGTACATAAAACAGGATCACATGTTGATCAGTTGACGAAAACATTTGTGACCAGGGGCTCGCAGGAATCTAATCCTGAATTTCCCCTAGGAGCAGTGGTTCAGTATTGATTAATTCAGTGTTCATGGTGACTTTGTGGAGCATAACTGTTGTGAATAATGAGAAATGACTGTACATCCAAAACTTAACTGTGAATTCCTCCCACCCCATTCTTAGCTTAGAAAATAACTTCATTCTTCCAGTTGCTTAGGCCAATTACCTTTGTTCTTCTTTTCCTCCCACATCCCATATGCAATATATCAGTCAGTCCCTTTCAGGTCTTACTTTGAAATTGTTCCACTTCTTATACCTTAATTGTTTCAAGCCTGGTCCAAACCATGATCACCTTGATGGTGGCAATAGCATCCCAATTGCTTATGGTGCTCCTGTCCATGAGCATGCCCACCCCAACATACATACAAATAGATACAGAGTAAACCATGGGCTTATGAAGACAAGCAAGTTGTACCATGTTACTCCTCTACTGAGATCCCTCCAATGGCTTCTCATCGTATTCAGAGCAGAGGCAAAGTCATCACCACAGTTTTCAGCTACACTGTCATCTCTGCTGAACCTCTAACACATCCTGATTTGCTCTCGCCTCAAGGCCTTGCACTTGCTGTCTGCTCTACTTCAAACATTCATCCTGCAAGGACTCACATGGCTCCCTTCCTTACTGCTTTTGTGTTTCTCCTCAAATGTCAGCTTATCAGAGAAAGCCCCCCTAGGTACTCCATATAAAACTGTACCTCCCTTATTCTCTGTCTCCTTACCCTGCCTTATTTTTCTGGGTATCGATTATCAATCAATATATTATAAATGTGTTTATTGTTTCCTCTCAATAGAATGTAAATTTTTTGAGGGCAAGGACTTTATCTGTTATGTTCACTACTATATCCTCGGTACCTGAAACAGTACTTGACACAAAGTAGATGCTAAATAAAAACGTGTTAGGAATCTGATTGATTCTTGATTGCTTTTACATGAAATGGAGATGATACTACTCCTATTTCACACTGTGACTTCTCTGTAACAATGTTAAAATATACTTCAGGGGGCCAGCCCGGTGGCTCAGCGCTTATGTTCGCAGGTTCCGCTTCTTGGTGGCCCGGAGTTCACCGGTTCGGATCCCGGGTACAGACATGGCACCACTTGGCAAAAGCCATGCTGTAGTAGGCGTCCCACATATAAAGTAGAGGAAGATGGGCATGGATGTTAGCTCAGGGCCAGTCTTCCTCAGCAAAAAGAGGAGGATTGGCAGTAGTTAGCTCAGGGCTAATCTTCCTCAAAAACAAAACAAAACAAATATATATATATATATATATATATATATATATGCTTTGGGCTGCCTTCTCTGCTTACATGGCATGCCCCTGGGCCATCTTCAACAACTCGGCTCAGGGAAGGCACATGCTCACTGTTGACCTAAGCAAAGCAAATAGCACACTACATCCCAAAGCCAGATATCAGTAATGTTGAGATTTTCTACTGTCCCTGCCTCTTGGTTTTGGTAAGGAGGATTAAGAATGACTGTGTTGCTTCAGAAAATATCTTCTTGAAAGCTCTATAGATGCTGTGCTTTGATTGTCTCATAAATTGCCTGTTTTCTTCCCAGTAAGAATTATGGAGACAGCTTCCTTTGCAAATGAAGATGTGCCATCTGGGAATTTTGGTTCCCATGCAGGATCCACCACAGAGAGATTACCATCCAACCAACTGTGGTATTGTGACTCAAGACATTCACATAGATTTAATGCTTGCAAAGTAAATTGCACGATTCCCAGGTGTTAGGGTCGCTTCCCAAGGGTGTTTACTTAGCTTTGAAAGAAAGGTTTCGCTTGGAACATACTTCCTGGTGAGCAAGATCAAGATCAGACGTTGCTTAATAGATGTTAAATAGATGCAGAGTAAACCATAGGCTTATGCGGAGGAATTAGCTTTTCAGGCAGACACTCTTCAGTCTTGATCAGCAAGCCAGGATTTTAGGGCAGACTCAGGACTGGAAGCCACGTGCACTGGGGATCTAAGAAACCACTCACAGAGTCGCCATTCTTCCAGGCTCAGGCTCCTCAAACAAAAATCCCACTCTGTTCCCAGGCCGGAGAGCCTCCAGGGTCGGGATTGCTCAAGCCACAGTTCACAGATATGTCACTGTACTGATTTGCTCCACAGATATGCACGCAGGCTGGCCCCATCCACGACAGTCCAAGTTAACAGAGATGTGGGTAACTGATATTTATGGCAGAAGGACCACATGTTCATTGTGAAAAATTTGGAACATACAGGAAGAATTATGAATAAAAAAGGGACTCATAATCCTAAAACCCAGAGACTAAATACTGTCAACAATTTAGTGTATATCCTTCCAGCCATTTGTCTATATGTGTGGGAATTTTAAATAAGTGGGATTATTCTAACGATGTTGTTTTATAATTTTTTCTACTTACTATTCTATTGTGGACATTTTCCCAGGTCATTAGTTACTCTGCTATGGTGATCTTTTTGAATGACCAGTATTCAAACATATAGATGTAACATATTTTAATAATGCTTTACATTTTAACATTTAGATAATTTCCAGTTTTGCATGAGAGATAACACTGTGATGAACATCATTGAAGATAAATATTTGTGAGAATCTTTGATTATTTTCTAAGAATAAATTTACTTAAGGGAAATCATACAATCAAAAGGTTTGGGGCTAGCCCAGTGGCATAGTGGTTAAATTTGTGTGCTCTGCTTCGGCGGCCTAGGGATCACAGGTTGGGATCCTGGGTGTGGACCTATATGCCACTCATCAAGCCATGCTGAGGTGGTGTCCCACATACAAAATAGGGGACGATTGGCATGGATGTTAGCTCAGGGGCAATCTTCCTCAAGCAAAAAAAAAAAAAAAAAGAGGATGATTGGCAGCAGATGTTAGCTCAGGGCCAATCTTCCTCACAAAAATGTATGAACATTTTTAAGGCTTCAAAAAGTTTTTGCCAATTTGTACTCTTATTCACAGAGCGTGAAAGGGTCCCTTTATCAGAGGTGGTTTTCAGATGAGGCTATTCTGGGAGTCCTTCTTAGGGTTCACTCACCCCTGATAGAGCCAACTTGAGCCCCCAGAAGCTGCCCCAGGGCAGCTGTGTGCAGAAGGTTGTTTCTGTGCCTCAGGGCCTTCCGGCCGCATTTACTCATCTCTACAGCTGGGCCAGCTGAAGCATGTGGAGGTCAGGTGATGTGCGTGGGGTCATGCAGCCAGCGGTGACTCAGCCAAAACTGCTCCAGCTCCTGAACCTTGCTCAGATCACAAGGCTGAGAGCATTCACTTCCCTGAGGCCCATTATTCCCAAATAATTAAAAGAGGCCACTTGCACTTGAGTTTGTGGATATTAAGTTTTGGAATGACTGGTTAAACCCCATGACTTTGCTAATTGGTGACACTAAATGCCATAAAATCTTGCCTTCTTTTTCCTATTTGGAACCAATCAGAGAATGATTTGTAGATTTTCTCTTCACAACAATTTGCAATGAAACTGTGTGATGGGTGTATTCAGGTGTCTATCTGAGACTCTCAAACTCAGAGACATAACTGCTGAACCAGATCAAAACAAAAATTCTGATTCATTATGACTCATAAGTAAAACCCAAGCTGCCTGGCAAAGCACTAGAACACCTTCACCAACATAAAAAATACCCTGGTGACCAATTAGCCCTAAGATGAAGGCCGGTTGTCTAGTTCATACATTATTCAATAAACCAAATTAAATTCCAGTGACCCATAGTCAGCCAACTTAATAAGGCTGAGTTTCCGCAGGTGATTGGACCAGTATGGGAGATGATTGCAGCTGGTTCACAATGGGTCCACACTTCTAGTGGTTTACTGTCCCTGGATTACTCCCTGGAATGGTGCCTGTGAATTCAGGGTCCTCCATGGATATTGTACTTTGTTCTGATACTTAGCCATAGATAGTGGGAGTTGAAGCCCAGATTCCCCCTTAGGTGCCAGTACCACTTGCAGAGGAGTAAAAGAAAGTGGAACAGCATCAATCCATCCCCACAGCAAGAAGATGACTCCTGACTCTTCTCTTATGAGGGTAGATCAGTTACATCCTCTGCATTCATAGAGGAGCCTAATATATAAAAATGAAATGAACTAAACACACTCAAGAGACATATGCTGGAGCTTAACTGTTATTTATCTGCATATATAACAAACACACAACCTAGCCTATATAACCTATATAAATAACATAATACATGAAATTCCAAATTGAGATTGAGGGGTGTGTATAGACTGGGGTCTAGGAACTCCTTTCGGTACTTTTTTGTATGAGGTTGAGTTTCAGGAAGGCTTTTGGTTACCTGAAGGATGATGATGGAATTTAACGAGGAGGCTCGGAGACAGAGAGCAAGCTGGGAGGAATGAGGACAGCAGGACGGCATGGAGTTTGGTTCCTATAAGAACCTTAAGAGTGCTTTTGAGCTCAGAGGAAAAGAGGGATTCCGGCCACTGCTACTGGGACCCAGCACTGCTCTGACGTTCTGGAGAGCTGCAGACGTAGGACCTTGGAGGTGCGCTCTTAGCACGGGCCCTGGCAACACTCGTGACAGGTCCTGCCAGCAGTGATAGGAGTGAGGCTCCTTCAAAGAGTGTTGGGAATAGAGGATGCTGAGCTGGAAGAGAGGGAGCAAGAGAAAGAAAAGGGAAAAAAAACCACATGTGATTGTATCCAATAGACTGACTCAGGAGTTCCTGGGAGAGAACTTTAGCAACTCCCGGAAATACTTGGGTTGGGGAGACCTTTACAAGGACCTGGAGGGCAGGTGGGGCCAGAGTGGGAAACCTAGTTGTAAACGCCAAAGTACCCATCACACCAAAGTCCTCTATTTTATACACCAATCCTTTAATTCTTGGCATTTAGGTAGTTTCCAGTTTTTCGTTATTAAAAATAACACTGTGATGAACATCTTTGAACAAGATTTTTTGTTTGTTTGGTCAGTATTCTTAAAAATACTTTTATTGCAGGTGTTCTTAAACACTTCACTACATGCATTACAGAATGGATATCACTTCCGTTTACTGAAATAACACTGATCTGAATGCAGCTTGCAAGCAGCATTCTTAGAAACATCTTTACCACAACAAACATAAATATTTTTGATAGATTTTATTCATTAGAGCAGTTTTAGATTCACAGCAAAATTAAAAGGAGGTACAGAGAGTTCCCATACCCTGCCTGTTGCCACACATGTATAACCTCCCCTACTAGCAACATCCCCTAGCAGAGTGGTACATTTGTTACAGTGAATGAACATCCAATGACACACCTTTATTGCCCAGAGTCCATAGTTTACCTTTGGGTTCACTCCTGGTGCTGTGTACTCTATGGGTTGGACAAATTTTTTTTTTAAAGATTTTATTTTTCCTTTTTCTCCCCAAAGCCCCCCCAGTACATAGTCGCAGATTTTTATTTGTGGGTCCTTCTAGTTGTGGCATGTGGGATGCTGCCTCAGCATGGCTTGATGAGTGATGCCATGTCCGTGCCCAGGATCCGAACTTGGTGAAACCCTGGGCCACTGAAGTGGAGCACGCGAACTTAACTACTTGGCCATGGGGCCAGCCCCTGGTTGGACAAATTTTTAGTGACATGTATCCACTATTATAGTAACATACAGAGTAGTTTACCCTAAAAAACCTCTGTGCTCTGCCTATTTATCCCCTATCTTTCCTAATCTTTTTCCTATCTGCATAATTTGGCCTGTAGTATTCAGGTTTCTTCAGCAAAACAGAACCAATAGGATAGATATAGATAGAAAATTTATTATGAAGAATTGGATCACGTGACTTTGGAGGCTGAGGAGTCCCACAATCTGCCATTAGCAAGCTGGAGACCCAGGAAATTTGATGGTGTGATTCAGTCTGAGTCTGAAGGACTGAGAACCCGAGGGACTGATGGTGTATATCACAGTCCATGGGCCAGAGAAGATGAGATGAGCTCTCCCAGCTCAACAGGCGGAAGCAAAAAGGGGTAAATTCCTTCTCCCACCTTTTGTTCTACTCAGGCTGTCTACAGGTTGGATGATGCCCACTCACCCACAGCAGGGAGGGCCGTCTACTTTACTGAGTTCACCCATTCAATTGTTAATCTCATGCAGAAGCTCCCTCACAGACATTCCCAGAAATAATATTTAATCCCGCACCCTGTGGCCAGTCAAGTTGACACATAAAATTAACCGTCACATGCCTTTTCCAAAATGTCATATACTTGGAATCATACAGTATACAGCCTTTCAGATGGGTTTCCTTCACTTAGTAGTATGCATTTAAGTTTCTATCATGTGTTTTCATGGCTAGATACCCTATTTCTTTTTAGCACTGAATAATATTCTATTGCCTGGATGTACCACAGTTTATCTATTCACCTACTGAAGGACATGTTGGTTGCTTGCAAGTTGGGCAATTGAGAATAAAGCTGCTATAAACATCTGTGTGCAGGTTTTTGTGTGTACATTAGTTTTCGTAAATACCAAGAAGCACAACTGCTGGATCATATGGTAAGAACATGTTTAGTTTTATAAGAAACAGCCAACTGTCTTCCAAAGAAGCTGTACCATTTGGCAGTCCCACCAGTGATGAATGAGAGTTCCTGTTGCTCCACATCCTTGCCAACATTTGATGTTGTCAGTGTTTGGGATTTTGGCCAGTCTAATAGATGTGCAGTAATATCTCATTTTTTTAATTTGCAATTCCCCAATGACATTTGATGTAGAGCATATTTTCATATGCTTACTTGCCATCTGTATATCTTCTTTGATGAGGTGTCTTTTAAAGTCTTTGGCTCATTTTTAAATCAAGTTTTTTTTTTTTTTATTGTAGAGTTTTAAGAGTTCTTCATATACTTTAGATAACAGTCCTTTATCTAATATGTCTTTTGCAAATATTTTCCTCCCAGTCTGTGGCTTATCTTTTCATACTCTTGACAGTGTTCTTAGCAGAGAAGAAATTTTTAATTTTAATGAAGTCTACTTTATCAATTCTTTCTTTCCTGGGTTTGCCTTTGGTGTTGTATCTGAGAAGTCATTGCCAAACCCAAGGTCAATCTAGTTTTTCTCCTATGTTATCATCTGGGAATTTTATAGTTTTGTGTTTTACATTTAGGTCTGCAATCCATTTTGAGTTAATTTTTGTAAAGGGTCCAAGGACTATGTCTAGCTTCATTTTTCTGCATGTGGATGCCCTCTTATTCCAGCACCATTTGAAAAGACTATCTTTCCTCCATTGTATTGCCTTTGCTCCTTTGTCAAAGATTGGCTGACTATTTATGTGTGTCTATTTCCACGCTCTTCATTCTGTTCCATTGATCCATTTGTCTGTTCTTTCACCAATACCACACTGTCTTGATTGCTGTAGTTTTGTAGTAAATCTTGAAGTGGGGGTAGTGTCAGTCTTCAAACTTTGTTCTTCTTTAATATTATGTTGGCTATCCTGGGTCTTTTGCCTCTCCATATAAACTTTAGAATCAGTTTGTCAATATCTACAAAATAACTTGCTGAGATTTTGATTGGGATTGCATTGAATTTATAGATGAAGTTGGGATGAACCAACATTTTGACAATATTAAGTCTTCCTATCCAAGAAAATGACATATCTCTCTATTTATTTAGTTCTTCTTTGGTATCTTTCATCAGAGTTTTGAAGTTTTCCTCATATAGACCTGATACATATTTTGTTAGATTTGTATGTAAATATTTCATTTTTGGGGGTGCTAATACAAATGGTATAGTAATTTTAATTTCAAATTCCATGTGTTCATTGGATATCAGCCAGTATATAGGAAAGCAATTGACTTTTGTATGTTAACCTTGTATCCTGAAACCTTGTTCTAATTGTTTATTAATTTCAATAATTTTTTGTTGATTCTTTTGAATTTTCTATATAATAATTATGTCATCTGTAAACAAAGAGAGTTTTATTTCTTCTTTCTCAACTTGTATACTTTTAATTTCCTTTTCTTCTCTTATTGCATTAGCTAGGACTTCCAGTACAATGTTGAAAAGAAGTGAGAGGAGACACCCTTGCCTTGTCCCTGATCTTAAGGGGAAAGCTTTGAGTTTCTTATCATAAGTACCATGTTAGCTGTAGATTTTTGTAGACATTCTTTGTCAAGTTGAGAAAGTTCCCACTATTCTTTGTTTACTGAGAGTTTTTTTCCTGAACAGGTGTTGGATTTTGTCAAATGCTTTTTCTGTGTCTATTGATATGATCATGTGACTTTTCTTTTTTAGCTTGCTGATGTGGTAGACTATATTAATTCATTTTCAGACATTGAACCAGCCTTGTATACCTGGGATAAATCCTACTTGGTTGTGGTGTATAATTCTTTTTATGCATTGTTGGATTCAACTTGCTAATATTTGTTGAGGATTTTTCCATCTGTGTTTATGAGAGATATTGATCTGTAGTTTTCTTTTCTTGTAATGTCTTTGTCTGGTTTTGGTTATTAGGGCAATGCTGGCTTCATGGAATGAATTAGGAAGTAGTACCTTTGCTTCTATCTCCTGAAACAGATAGTAGAGAATTGGTATAATTTCTTCCTTAAATTTTTGGTAGAATTTACCAGTGAACCCATCTGGGTCTGGTACTTTCTTTTTGGAAGGTTATTAATTATTGATTCAGTTTCTTTAATAGATATAAGCCTATTCAGATTGTCTACTTCTGCTTGTGTGGGTTTTGGCAGATTGTGCCTTTTTAGGAATTGGTCCATTTCATCTAGGTTATCAAATTTGAGGCCATACAGTTGTTCACAGTATTCCTTGATTATTCTTTTAATGTCTGTGTGATCTGTGGTGATATCCCCTTTTTCACTTCTGATATTAATACTTTGTGTCCTCTCTCTTCTTTTCTTAGTTAGCCTGGCTAGAGGGTTATTGATTTTACTGATCTTGTCAAAGAACCAGTCTTTGGTTTTATGGGTTTTCTCTGTTGATTTCCTCTTTTCAATTTCATTGATTTCTACTCTAATTCTTATTTTTTCTTTTTTTCTGCTTCCTTTGGATTTAATTTTCTCTTTTTTTTTCTAGTTTGCTAAGGTAGAATCTTAGATGGTTGATTTTGTATCTTTCTTCTTTTCTAGTATCTGCATTCAATACTATAAATTTCCCTCTAAACACTGCTTTCTCTGCATCCTAAAATTTTGATAAATTGTGGTTTAATTTTCATTTAGTTAAAAATATTTTTAAATTTCTCTTGAAATTTCTTCTTTGGCCCATGTGTTATTCAGAAGTGTGTTTTCTTTTGTTTTTTGTTTTTTGTTTTTTTTTGAGGAAGGTTAGCCCTGAGCTAACATCTGCCACCAATCCTCCTCTTTTTTTGCTGAGAAAGATTGGCCCTGAGCTAACATCCATGTCCATCTTCCTCTATTTTATATGTGGGATTCCTGCCACAGCATGGCTTCATAAGCGGTGCACAGGTCCACATCTGGGATCCAAACCAGCAAACCCCAGGCCGCCAAAGTAGAACAGCGAACTTAACCACTGCGCCACCAGGCTGGCCCCTAGAAGTGTTTTTTTTTTTTTTATCTTCAAGTATTTTCAGAGTTTCCAACTATCTTTCTGTCATTGATTTCTAGTTTAATTCCATTGTGATCTGAGAGCAGATATCGTATGATTTCTATTCTTTTAAATTTGTTAATGTGTGGTTTATGGCCCAGCATGATGTCTATCTTGGTGAATGTTTTATGTGAGCTTGAGAAGAATGTGTATTCTGCTGTTGTTGGGTGAAGTAGTCTATAGAAGTCTGTTATATACAGTTGATTGATGATGTAGTTGAGTTCAACTATATCCTTACTGATTTACTGCCTACTGGATCTGTCCATTTCTAATAGAGGGTTGTTGAGGTCTCCAGCTATAGTAGTGGGTTCATCTAGTTCTCCTTGCAGTTCCATCAGTTTGCCTCGTGTGTTTTGACAGTCTGTTGTTATGCACATACACGTTAAGAATTGTTATGTCTTCTTACAGAATTGACACCTTTATCATTATGTAATGCTCCTCTTTTTCCCTGATCATTTTCCTAGCTCTAAAGTCGCCTTGACTGAAATACAGCTATTTCTTCTTTCTTTCTTTTTTTTTTTTTTTGAGGAAGATTAGCTCTGAGCTAACTACTGCCAGTGCTCTTTTTGCTGAGGAAGCCTGGCCCTGAGCTAACATCGTGCCCATCTTCCTCTACTTTATATGTGGGACACCTACCACAGCATGGTGTGCCAAGCAGTGCCATGTCCGCACCTGGGATCTGAACTGGCGAACCCCGGGCTGCCGAGAAGCGGAACGTGTGAACTTAACTGCTGCGCCACCGGGCCGGCCCCCTCTTCTTTCTTTTGATTAGTGTTGGCATGGTATATCTTTCCCCAACTATTTACTTTTAATCTGTGTCTTTATATAAACATTAAGTGGGTTTCTTTTAGGCAACATATAGTTGGGTCTTATGTTTTGATCCACTCTGACAATCTCTGTCTTTGAACATACATTTTTATGTATATTTCTGATAAAATGCATATACAGATACCAATATATTTAATATTGTGTCTATCCACTTAAAAATCAAATTTATTGAGTTACAAGCTGTATATTAGTGTTCACATATGTTAAGTATACAATTTTATGGCTTTTTACAAATGTAACAACCTCACCAGTCAATATGTAGAAGATTTCCATTTCCCCAGAAAATTCCCTCATGCCCTTTTATAATCGCCTGTCCCCTCTCGCAATTACGTGGCAATCACTGATCTGATTTCCATCACCATAGATTAATTTTGCCAATTCTAGAACCTCATAGAAATGAAATCATACTTTATATAATATTTTCTATCTGAACAATTTTGCTTAGGATAATGTGTGTGAGATTTGTCCTCCATCTTGTTGTATGTGTCAGTAGTTTGTTCCTTTCTAATGCTAAGAATTTCATTTTATGGGTAGATCCTAATATGTTTATTTATTTATCTGTAGGTGGTAATTTGGGTTGTTTTGAAAGCTTTTACAAATAAAGCTGTATGAATATTTCTCTATAAGTCTTTTTGTGAACTCGTGTTTTTCTCTTGAGTAGATACCTAGGAGTGGAATTTCTGGGTGGTTTGATAAGTTTATGTCTAACATTTAAGAATCTGCCAAACTGTTTTCCAAAGTTACTATACCATTTTGCACTCCCACCAACAAGAGATCCGTTTGTTCTACCTTCTCACAAACACTTGGAATGTTTAGTCCTTTTAGTCTTAGTATTCTAATGGGTATGAGATATCATTGTGGTATTAATTTTCATTCCCCTGATCGCTAATGATATTAAGTATGTTTTCATGTGCTTGCTGGCCATTTATAGATCTTCTTTGGGGAACCTCCTGTTCACATTTAACCCATATTTACTTGTGTTGTTTATCTTCTTACTATTGAGTTGCAAGAGTTTTTAAAAAATATCGTAGATTCAAGTTCTTTCTCAGAAATGTGTATTGAAAATATTTTCTCCCAATGTGTGGCTTGCCTTTTATTTCCCTTCTTGAAGAGCAGAAGTTTTTAATTTTATGAAGTCCAATTTATCAATTTTTTCTTTTACGGCTAATAAAATTAATTTTTGTGTATGGTATTAGGAAGAAGTATCCACTTGTTTTTAAGACTCTAAATAGTCTAAGGTTTACAATTGACCATGTTATAGACAATAATGAGCAAAGGACAAAACCAAGCAAACAAGCTTTTCTTTCAAAAGCTTAACTACAAGGCAACTTATCTTAAACCAAGAAGTCTGAGATTTAGTAAGAGGATCAGAGGTACTAAGTAAGCGTTTTCCAAAGCAGAAGATGGACGATAATGTCCATGTGCTGTATACATGTTGCCTTGCATTTTCAGTCTTGAAAAGGACTCTCTGGAAGGTTTGTTTAGTTTTTTGGGAGGGATTTGAAACCCATGCTGCTCCAGGAGTCTGTTGCCACATAACCGAGGCTAGAGAACAACAAAGTAACTACAGATAAATAAAAGAATTTTGTTGATATTTATTTTAAAATACAATTGAATGGCTGTTTTGAAAATATTGTAGAACATATAGAAAAGTGGTATTCTACCTTTTTTATGTTGGATAAAAGGATGGTGCTCATCTAGGCCTTGCTAATGAGTAGCCAGATTAAGGACAGACACTGTAAGGGATACAACATGTTCCATGGGTCAAAAGCATCATCAATTTGCTGCAGAAGCTGGAAGCTCTCCATTAGCAAGTGGACAGGACACTGCCCTTGGGTTTGAATTCAGCTTTTTTTGACTTTCAGCAAATAAGTTACCCTTTCTGAAGCTCTGTTTTTTCCTTTATAATGTAAGGATGCCACCTTTCATGGTGTTCTAATCAACAAATGATATAACACGTGGAAACACCCAACACAGGGCCCTGTATTATCTAAACAGGGAAGATACTCAATATAAGTATGTTTAATCTGAATGAGTTGCATGGTCAAGGTTGCTATTTAAACCAAAGCTTTCTATTCAACTGCCACAGGCCATCAGCATCTTATCTCAAGGTAGCTTTTCAGACTTGCCTGTGACCTAGCAAGGACCCTATGGGAACACACCGTGAGATGGTCACTTTTGAGCAGGGAAAAACTCATATCCAAGAATGAAGAAGAAAATACCAAAGACATAAGGTATTTCCCAAAGTGGTTTTCATCTCTCAGGCAGGGTTTCACCTCTTGACTGAGGTTTCACACTAGAGCAGCCAGAGTGGATTATGTTGGCTGGGTGCCCTGGGAGAGAGAGAAGAAAGCCATAAGGAGCATAGTGAAGAGTAAGAAGCCGAATGCAAGGTCACTAAGTCAATGTTTTCTTATTTCACATTTAGCCCTTATCTTAAATCGTTTATTGTTACAACAGATTTGTCTAAATCACAACGGGCCTAGCATTCTGCTGGATACTACAGATAATTCAAACACCAGGGTCCACATCCCCCAATAAGTAAGCCATCTGGATATACATAGTAATTCAAGGCCAAATTGTTAGAACACACTATGATGGTTAATTTTATGTGTCAACTTGACTGGTCCATAGGTTGCCCAGATAGTAGTCAAACACTAATCTGATTGTTTCTATGAAGGTGTTTTGGATGAGATTAACATTTAAATGGTTATCCTGAGTAAATCTGATTGCCCTCCCTGATGTGAATGGACCTTGGCCAATCAGTTGCAGGTTGAAGGCCTGAATAGAACAAAAAGACTGACCCTCCCCTGAGTAAGAAAGAATTCTTCCTGCTTAATGGCCTTCATACTGGGACATTGTCCTGCCTTCTGACTTGAATTGAAACATCGACCCTTCCTGGTTCTGGAATCTGCTGACTTTCAGACTAGAGCAACACCATTGGCTATCCTGGTTCTCAGGCCTTGAAACTCAGACTGGAACTAAACCAATGACTCTCCTGGATCTCCAGCTTGCTAAGTCACCTTGCAGACCTTGGGACTTGCCAGCCTCCATAATCTCATGAGCCAACTCCTTATAATATATATATATGTATACACATCCTATTGGTTCTGTTTCTCTGGAGAACTCTGACTAAACACAGACCATAAGCATTTTAGACATTCTAAAAGAGCAGATATTATAGAGAGTGGAGGTGCCAAGGAAGGTCTTTAAAACAGGTGTTGGGAATGTAATAGTGAGACAGGTCAGCCCACATAGAGCCCCTCTCAGGGCTCAACAGTATGGGCTGGTGAGGGAGAAGGAGTTATATCTGAAGAACACAAAGGACACAGGGTTTCCTTGGGTCTTCAGGCCTTCAATAAGTCTCGGTTCTAGTGTTACCCCCTTGGCTGTTACCCCTTCACAGACAAAAAGGCCCGCTTTGCTCTAATGAGTTAATTTCTCCAAAAGGAAATGGGCAAACTTGGTATTTAATGTTATGCTCCACTCTGATATCTCCAGATATCACGTGGTTTCTTAGACTTAAAAATAATTAGTACAATATTATTCTGTTATAATATAAGTATCGTATTATTTACTTATACCAGGGCCTTTCTCCATGGCCCCGGTATAAGTGAATGGACATGGGGGGACTGGAGGTAAGATAGAGGGGAGATAAATAGGTATGACGTGATTTCAGCAGTAAAGATTTTGCTGAAGTCAAAATTGCCTCTTTCCTGTGACACTGACCCAGTGCTCATAGATGACATTTATGAGTTTGTCTTCCCCAAACTGATTTACTTTCCAAGAGGCTCTCCCATCTCTCAAACCAACTGACTTTTGATAGTTACTTGGCCATCAGACCCTTGAGCACATTGAAATTTTTAAGTTGAACATGGCTTAGACAAAGAGCCTGGAGCCCCTATCTTGCAGGGATGGCTAGCAAGTAGCAAGATCATCAGCTCCTTAAATAGCCATCTAGTGGTGTCAAGGTGGGGGTTGTAGTGGAGTTATCATGAGGATCATAGTAGGAGCTGAGGATAAGAACATAGGCTTATAGCATGGAAAATGATTAAGCCCCACAGAAGAATGGAGAAAACAGGGTGAGAGTGAACGGGAGGAGAGGTTCGCTACAGATAAAGATCAAAAGAGTATTTCCCAGATATTGGGAGAATGAAATCTCCTTGTTGATAGTACCCATTCCTCACAGCATGAATCTTCCAGTTGCCCACTTCCAAATGTCCTCATTTGTTTGACTAGCCCCTGGCCTGTGAGATACTTTCTTGTTGCTAGTACAAATCCCTGCTCTGGACATATTGTCCTTTATTAGTGCCCACTCCTGCTTGTGGAACTTGGACAAGATCCTGTGGGATTAGAACAGATAGAGAACAGCAGTATGGGTATTGGTGTAGGTTGAGATTGATCATGGTTCTGGTTGAGGAACCAGCTTTATCAATGGGGAAGACTTATGGAGAGAAACAATGGAAGATTAATTTATTAACCAAATATTTGCTGAGCACCTGTTCAGTAGGTGCTAAGTACTATGTGGAAGGGCATTTAATAGAGAGGAAAAGACTGAAGACGCTGAAAAGGGAGGAGATCACAAGTCAAAAAGGATAAGCTATGTTTATCATAGCACTTCTCACAATAGCTAAGATATGGAAACAACCCAAATGCCCATCAGCTGATGAATGGATAAAAAAGATGTGGTAGGGGCCGGCCCTTTGGCCAAGTGGTTAAGTTCACGCACTCCGCTTTGGCGGCCCAGGGTTTTGCCAGTTCGGATCCTGGGCACGGACATGGCACTGCTCATTAGGCCTCATGGAGGCGGCATCCCACATGTCACAACTAGAAGGACCCACAACTAAAATATACAATATGTACTTGGGGGATTTGGGAAAAAAAAGCAGAAAAAAAAAAAAGAAGATTGGCAACAGTTGTTAGCTCAGGTGCCAATCTTTAAAAAGAAAAAGATGTGGTACTTATACACAATGGAATATTATTCAGCCATGAGATAGGAAGATATCCTCCATTTTGTGACAACATGGATGGATCTTGAGTACATTATGCTAAATAAGATAAGTCAGACAGAAAAAGACAAGTACTGTATAATGTCACTTATATGTGGAATCTAAAAAAGTTAAACCTGTAAAAGACAGAGTAAAATGGTGGCTACCAGAAGATGAGCAGAGGGGATAAGATCGATGGTGTTTAAGGGTACAAACTTGTAATGAGTAGCAAATAACCCATAGAGATCTAATGAACAATATAATGAATATAGACAATAATTAGCAATCATATTACAATACATAAATGAATCAAAGTAACACATTGTCCACCTAAAACGTACACAATGTTACACATCAAATTTATTTAATAAAGAAAAATAGGAATTAAAATTTTTTTAAAACAAGATAGGCTAGCCTTAAACAGGGAACCCATATCCCTCTGGAACTCAGTAGCAAAGATGAGAGAAGGGATGTTGAGGAATAAATAATCCCAAGTCAATACTGGAGAGTTATCCATGAAAACTTGCATTGAGCATTCACTACGTGTCAGGCAGTTTACTAAGAGTGGCATGGGGGCTGTGGGATGAAGGAGAGAGAGACAACAATGAGTGAACCATGCTAACACTCAAGGAGTTCACAGTCTAATGGGAGGAACAGACAAATAAACAAGTAACAGAATTATAATCTTACAAATGCTGTAAAAGAAATACAAATCCACCCAGATGCGTTAGGTCCCAAGTTTCTCCGAGCAGGGTCCTGACGTTGGCATAAGAGGCGAGGCCTGCCTTGCCCGGGAGTTTTACCATCTTTGAAGTTCAGTCACTCAGATTATCAAGTCCTGGGCTCTTTCTCTACTCACAGTCGCAGGAGATGAGGACTTCTGCATGCAAACAAAGAACCCTCTGGATTTCACACTCTGCTTTCAATTGACCGTTTCTCAGCTGTTTGTTTTATTTCTGCAAAGCAGAAATCTGCTGGATAGCTATTCAGCAATGGCTACCCAATATCATCATCCTTATAGCGACTATTTCCTCCATATGTCTCAAATGCCTGATACATCGCACCCTCTAGTGCATTCTCTTGCACCAGTACACCTTCCCAATTCACCCTGGTAAAAGTTTTAACCGTTGGATAAACACCTTGTACCAGGGGCTACCTGTGATTCACCTTCCACCAGCAACTGTCTCCTCACTGCCAGCTGGCGGTCAAAACCTAACTTACTGCCCATTTTCTGGGACCACTCCTAGGCTGGGTTCTCCAGAAAGAGATACTGAGATACTGAGAAGAGTTTGGGGTCAAGATATATATTAGGGATGAACACCTGTAAAGAAGGATGAAGGAACAGGTTTAGGTAGAGAAACTTGAATGTGGCAGGAAGCCCAAGAGCTAGGATTGCGCATCAGTCATCCTGCAGTCGGCTGAAATTGATACGACTTTTCTTTTTGCCTTCCTCAGTCATAGATGTGAGCCACTCCTATGAGGATGTGAGATCAGGTGAGGTGACTCTGCCTCTGAGACTGACACTAAAGACTGTCAGCTGATCACATTGCCCACACCTCGGCAGCAAGTCATCCCTTCAAGGGGGATCTGAACAGTGTATCTCCAGGTCTACCACGAGGCCTGAGCCAAGACAGATGTCGTAAGGAGGATAGATTAGATAGATAGACAGATAGTAGATAGATAGATATAGAGAAGTATGTGCACACACACATATGGACATGCACAGAGAAAGAGAAGAAGGAAGGAGGAATTATGGAAAGGAATTAATATTTTCTATAGATTAAGAAGGCTAATTTGCCTTGATCTTTGCAAATTAGTTTATTTGCAAAGGTCAAGGATGATGTGGTTGGAGATTTGAAGAAGACGGAGCATTTGGAAATGCTGACTGGGAGGAATGGTTTAAGACTTCTGACAGAATTTAAGAATCACCCTGCTGTTGCAGATTAGTTGAAGTTTGTAGTGTAAATTTGCAGAAGACAAATCCCATAAGATTTTGAATGTTTATCCCACAGTCTCAGATTGGCAAGGGCAGGTCCAGAGAACATACTGAGCGCAGACCAGGGTTTGGGGTTGGCATAATAGACACAGAAAAATGCCAAACAGATAGAGGAGTCCAGGAAGATGGGGACAGTGTTATAACAGCTGACCATGGAGCCCAAGCTGAATGAAACAACGAGAGGAGTTAGAAGGACACCCATGTGCTGGAGTGGTAGAAAGGAAGGGTGAGTGACTGAAGCTAGGTAAGGGTAGAGAGGACTTTTAGTTCTTATGAATGAATGGAAGAGAGACTAGATGAGAAGGTTGCAATAGAAAGATGAAAGGACCAATTTGAGATCTTGGTCAGGAGATCTCCTACAAAGAGACCCAGGATACAGCTATGCAGGTGGAAAGCTGGTACGGGCTAGAAATGAAGGCCAGTAAGGTCATATAAGGCAAGTGAATGTGAGGCCAACAAGTTGTCATCATCATTGTCATTAAGAAGCTTTTAGTAGAGGCTGGGACAATCAGATTTGAATTTTAAGTGCTGCACAGAACAAGGTAATAGATGCCGTGTCTGTGCACTAGGAATTTATCATCTGAAACTCCTGGGAGGAGATGAACCAAATTTCCTCATTTCTGGATAAAAGACTTCCCTCGCTTTTTCCAAATTGAGAGGTACCAGGGAATGTCATGGTGACAAGCATTAGGTCTAAAACACTAAAATATGTTGAAATCTACTTTGGTGGCTTAAGGGTCAGAATACATTTTTTAAAAACAGACATGAAATGGCTTCTTCTTTCACTTTCTGCCACAGTGTCTGCTAGGCAAGGAAAATGACTCATTAATAAATTTAGAGCCAGAGGCCTGACTCATTCAGAAACCTCTTAACAACCACCTCACCCAATCTTACCATACTATGGTTAATGATATTCTCCAGCTTAGGCTGTCAGAATTATGCCTCACACATGGGTAACGGGTTTTATAGCTTGTGCTAGAAGTAGGCTAGTAGTATTAATTCCCATTTTACTGATGTAGAAGCTGTGTTAAGTGAGTCACCTTAGGCTAGACATTGATTAGAGGGTGAAACTGTGCTTTTTCTTCTTACCACCCAAATCAGCAAAAATGTCCACAGCAAAATACTTAGTTCTAGAGCAGACACCCAGGTGATGGTTTGAGGTCTGAACCCAGTGACTGTACAGAAATAACTGCTACCAAATTTGAAGAAGTCATAGCGTGTCTACTAATAAGCAACTTGAGGGCAGGAATAATTTCTTATCCAACTTTATATTTTCTGTGCCTAGTACAGAACTTGGTAATAAGTATTCAGAAAAGATGTTTGTTAAATGCATGAATGAATGAAATATGTCAAATGTCAATGTTTGTGATCACTGTTTTTCCTGAAAGGAATGTAATAAAAAGCGTGCTTTGTAGCTAACGCAAACTTTGTAGTGCTCAGCCATGAAGTGTACTCAAATGCAAGCGTCAAGGACAAGGAGATCTATTGCATTAGAGAATGTTCAGTCTTCTTGGTCTTACTCTTTTGATCCATGTAATTCCTGGGGAAGAGTGAGAGAAAGAATACAACATGGTTCCAAACAGACCTCCAGCTTTCTGGGTTTGGGGTCCCCAAAGCCTTATATTTTTATGTTTATCACATGAACTTTAGAAGCTTCAATCGTGGGGGCTGGTCCCGTGGCCCATTGGTTAAGTTCACGTGCTCCACTTTGGCAGCCTGGGGTTCACTGGTTTGGATCCTGGGTGCTGACCTACACACTGCTCAATGGGCCATGCTGGGGCAGCGTCCCACAAAGAAGACCTAGAATGACCTACAACTAGGATATGCAGCTATGTACTGGGGCTTTGGGGAGAAAATAAAAAGAGGAAGATTGGCAACAGATGTTAGCTTAGGGCCAACCTTCCTTACTGAGAGAAAAAAAAGCTTCAATTGCTTCTTCTGTGGTGCTAGTAAGGTGGAGAATGTAGGTGAATCTCAGAGAAGTCACATTCAATCAATAAATATTTACTGACACATCTACAAGAAAGTCATTTGGGGATTGCATACTGTAAGATATAGGCTTTTTCTCAAGGTGTTTGCAATCTACCTGGGGAGAAAAGATATAAAAATTGTGAAAAGGTGACAAGAAAAGGTATAAATAGCAATTCAAGATAATAAACACTTGTCATAGGGCAACTGATGACTACACAGCATTCTTCCCTCCCCTTCTTGATTCCTACCAGAAGCCCAACTTTATTGAAGTATCCACTCCTCCCAGGTGGGGAAGAGGACACTCTCCCCAGACCAAGTGTCAGTCCTAATTAGTAAAGACAACGAACACGCAACATTCCTACTGTTACTAGTACTGTTAGTGCTACTGTTATTGGTCCAGCAGTAGGCATGTGATCAATGCTGGCTCAAGCAGATTGAAGGAAACCGATAGCCATTGCTCAGGGAGAGGGTTCCCACTCTCTGCTGATGTTAAACAAAGAAGAGTGTGGCCCTACCTACTTTGGGCAGCCATCTTGTGACAATGAAGAAACCAGACATGGAAGGCAGAGTGGCGAAAACTTGGGTCCTTCAATGACGTATTTGAGTCCCTGAATCAACCTTGGAGCCTGTCCTAACTCAGGGCTTCCTGCTATATGAGATAATAAATTTCTTTATTGCTTAAGCTGGCTTGGTGGGGGATGTGTTTCCAAAAGGATCTCAAGGAGACGATGACCAGTTGCCAAATGCGTGGGCAGATAATAATTACTGTGAGAGTTCAGCATAGGGAGAGTTCACATCAGGCTAGAGTGGTCAGAACAGTATTCAGAGAAACAGGCTTTAAAAATGAATAGAGTTTGTACAGCAGGAGAGGTGGGAGAAAGGCATTCCTGGCAAAAGCCAGAAGATGAAAGGAATTTGAGGAGCAATAAAGGAATAGAGAGTGCAAAGTGAGGAAGGAAAGGTCAGATCAGATTTTAGAAGACCTTGAAGATCAAGTTAAATTACCTGGGACTCTGATATTTAGGCACTAAGGCTTCAATAAAGAGTTTTAAACAAGCAAATTATCTATCTCTGCCTGAGCATTTGAAGCCAGGTCCACCCAGCACATTATACTCCTGCTGGTCCATAAAAACAAGTTTCAAACATTAATGGGTATTTTAAGCAAATGGACCACACCACTGCCCGTTCACCCTGACCTGCCTGCCTACACTTTGGTCTCATCTCTCTGGCTCCACATTCATGGCTCTGAGATCCAGACTTTGATCCTGTGTCTTTGGCTTCTGCAGATTAATCTCTCATGCTGCTCGCCCTACCATTTGGTTCTTGTTTCTTTCTCTTGTGAACTCTAGGGTAATGTCCTTCTCTGCACCTGAGCCCCATCCTGTTCTTGTGGGAGGTTTTACTTCCTCGCAGGCCAGTCTCCATCCCAGGAACTCAGGAGAGGAGAGGGGGAATGATTCAGATAGAAATGACAGTGCAGAAGGGAGCCAAACGTGCCTGTGCCCATGGTTGGAACCTAGGTTATTTTAAGGGAAGTCACAAAGGAGTTAATATTTATGGTACACAAAGAATTCTTAGAAGTTGACAAGAAAAATACGAACGACTCAATAGAAAAATGAGTAAATAGCTAACCAATATGACAGAGTGCTCAAATTTCTTAAAATTATGCAAATGTAAGTTAAAGAAACAATGAAATATCATTTTACTAATATCTATTACTCTGGTAAAAGTTAAAAAGAGCTCTACAACCTATTGTTGGTGGGAAAGTAGAGAAAAGCGTACTCCTATGTTACTGCAGGAAATATTTGGTGAGGGTAAAATGGCACCACCACTTAAAATTGAAAATACATATAACCTTCAATCCAGCAATCCACTCCTGTTTTAATCTCATAGAAATAAAAACAGCAATACAAAAGACATAAGTACACATATATATTGCAGTGCTATTTGTATGAGGGGAAAAAAGAGAATACCCATCAAAGGAAGAGGGACTGAGTAAATTACAGAATATCATGAAGCCATTACAGTCAATTAGTGCTCTGCCAGTTGACGTGGAAGGGTTAACATGGGGAATAATAATGGCTCAGGTTTATGTAGTGCTTATTAAATGCCAGGCACAGTTCTAAGGGCTTCACATGTCTTAAGTCATTGATACTCACAATAACCCTATGAACCAGGTGTTATTATAGAGGAGTTATCTAAGGATGCACCGTTAGTAAGTGGCACAGCTAGGATTTGAACGCTGGGGGCTGTGGAACTGCTGAAATGAGTGGAGTGGGGAGAATAAAAGGAGAAATCCAATTTCAAGAAAGGAAAAGAAAGACATCGGACTTTACTTTAAAAAAAAATCAGGTATGACATAATAGCATTTATGCATTATAAAACTATATAGTTGTATGTAAAAAGAAACTTGACTTTTTAAAGCGAGAAGTCATGGAATCATAGAATCTTAGGGTTGGAAGGGAATATAAGAATTATGTAACACAATCACCCATTTGAGGCTTGAAGTGCCTCCATAATATCTGTGCTCAGTAGTTGGCAAACATACCAGGATATATACCAAATATATTTTTCAGCTAGCTCCTATTTTATTTGGATTTCTCATTTTTATCGATTAGTCCTTGTTTTATCACTTGGTTGTCATACAGAATAAACCTATTCTCTCTTCCACAAGGAAGCCCAAGTATTTTAGGAAAGACATCATATTTCCTATAGGTATTCCTTTCTCCAATTGCCTAGTTGCTTCAATGAGACTTCAACATGATTTTGAGCTTCCATTAAATCAGTCATTCCTTTACAAATATAATTTGGTTTGTCTATGTCTCTTTTCAAGCATGGTACTTACAATCAGAGACAATACTACAGATATGGCTGAGACTCATGGTGGCCTTTTCAGATTTTGACCCTACGTTGATGCAAACTAAGATCATGTTAGTTTTTGTGATGACCATACCATGCTGTTGGTTCTTAATGACCTTACTGTCAACTAAAACTACTGTCTTTATCACTGCAAATCTCTCACACCGAGTTGTTTTTCAGACACAAGTCACACCGTGGAATGACCTTTGGAGAGAGACTGACCTAGTTTGAATCTTGCCTCTATCATATCCTATAAGACTTCAGGAAAGTCCATTATTTTATCTAACCTCAGTTTCCTCAACCATAAGGTAAGGATAAGAATTCCACTTACAGAGTTGCTTTAAGGATTAGAAAAAAAGGTGTAAAATGCTAATCCATGTAAGTACACAATAAAAAAACAGGTTTTTTTTTTTTTAACCCATTTATTGCCATTGGTAGATTTAGCTCACTGTCCCAATATTTGGGAGCCATTTGGGATTGGGATTATAGCTTCTTTATGTTAACCCTTTACTCCTGCTTCCTGTTAACTCCCACCAGAGATATCTTCTGATTGACTAATCTTCATCCTTTGGGTAAGATCTGCAACTATTTATTTTTCCATCTGATTATCCTTTTCTCCAGTAGTCCTTTGGCTGTTTTGCAGAGAGAAAGATAGCTTCTTTCTTGAAGTCAGAACCTTTATCTATTGCCAATATTATTTTATTTTTCTTCATAATCCCACAAAAATCACCATGAGTGGGTTCGGTGATCTCATGAACCAGGAGAGTTGGGCTCATTTAGAGCAGTTAAGGGAATCAGACCATTTTCTTTCTAAATTCCCATCAATTTCACTTTCCCCAAGACATTCTTCTTTGTTAAAGTAGAAGCTCTCCTGTTTCTCCCTCCACTTACTGATTGATGATTCTGTCAGCAGAGTAAGACAAAAATTTGTCAGATGCTCTACTTTTAGCCAAATGAGACTCCCTGCAGATGCCCTCCTGGTTGAAGTAAGCTTCTAAGCTGTGTTGAGATCTGGGTCAGGAAAGCGTTCTCTCTGCCAGCTGGCCCCAAGTGTGTTCTCCTTCTTAAAACCACCCATATGCCTCTCTGGTGTTCTCATCCTCAACTTTATACATTTCTACACGGGTGTACAGCTTCTCCACAAGCAGCTAAACTGCATCCCCTCCTATAGGGTTAGATCTTTTCTTTTTTTGCTGTCTTCCTTTGTGATTTGATGCCTTTTTGTGGTGGTATATTTTGATTCCCTTGTCATAATCTTTTGTGCATCTACTATGGGTTTTTCCTTTGTGGTTACTCTGAGGCTTACGTAAAATATCTTATAGTGCTAACATCCTAGTTTAAGCTGATAACTTAATTTTGGTAACACACAGAAACTCTGCACTTTTACTTCTCTCCCCACTCATACTTAGGGTTACTGATGTTACAGTTCACATTTTTTTAAATATTGTGTATCCACTATCAAATTATTGTAGTTATAGTTATTTTTAATATGTTTTTTAACTTTTAAACTAGAATTATAAGTGGCTTACACATCACCATTACAATACTAGAGAATCTGACTTTGTGTATTTACCTTTGTAAGTTTTACATAGTTGTGTGTTTTTACAATGTTAATTAGCATCCTTTCATTTGAGTTTGAAGAATGCCCTTTGGCATGTCTTGTAAGGCAGGTCTAGCGGTGATGAACTCCCTCAACATTTGTGAGTTTGGAAAAGTCTTTATTGTTCCTTTGTTTCTGAAGGACAGCTTTGCCAGGTATAGCATTCTTGATTGTCAGGATTTTTTCTTCCAATATTTTGAATATGTTGTCCCACCCACTTCTGGCCTGCAAAATGTCTGGCTGAGAAATCCACTGATAATCTTACAGGGGTACAGTGGCTTCCTATTGCATTTAGAAATAAATCCAAATTCCTCACCATTACTCTCAAATATTTACATAATCAGGCCTTATCTACCTCTCCATCCTTATTTTTCCCCATCTTCCTCTTGCTTATCCTCCAGGTACTCTGGCTTATTTTCTGTTTCTATTAACTTTCCAGGTAGGGTCCTCCTGCAGGGCCGTTAAGGATGTGGCTCCTTCTGCTTGCATCATTCTGTCCCCATTCCTTCACATTGTGGATCTATCTCATAATTCAGGACTTCATTCAAATGTTATACCCTTAGAGATGCCTACCTTGACCACCTACTCATCTAAGGTTGACTCCTCACCTCACTATATCTCCACTGTCAGTCTCTCAATCTTATCACTTTTTTTCATACTACAAATCACCATATGAAATATTCTTACTTATTGAAATGCTATCCTATTTATATTTTGTCTCTTCTCTTCCCATTTTTCAGTAAGCTCCATCATGGAAAGGCTCTTGTCTCATTCAGAGCTCTATCCTCAGCACCCAAATACAGTAGGCACTCAATTCATATTTGTTGAATAAATAAATGAGTCAATAAGAAACTCACTTGATTTTTGAGTCCCATTCCACCCAATTCTATTGATATGTATGAAATCAAGTCCAGTGATGTGTTTATGGCCCAGCCACAGGCCTTATAACAAGCCACCTTTCACTCATTACCTCCCACACACATACAGTAGGCAGTCTCAGTAACCCTTGGAAACCTGGAGAAGATCATAGACTACTTCTTGAACTCAGTCACTACAGACTGCTCTGGGATCGAGTTCACAACCTATTCCCGCCTCTCCACCTCCTGGCCTCTTGCTTTATCCCTTACCTAAGTTGTACACTTGATTTGAAGTTTCCTCAGGTCCCAGTGGCAGAGGACCAGATACCTGCATCATCATGGTCAGCTCCCCCTGTGAATTCCCCATGCTCAATGCACTGATATTGAAGGCTACTCCCTATCACACCTGTGACTCACCATGCCCTTTCCCACTCTATTTCTTCTTTCCATGTTTCTACCTGCAATTCTCCATGGTAACTGTTTCCCCAGGTTTAGCTGACTGTTTTTCTCCCTCTCCCATTATACTGAGTTAAAAGCCTTCTCGTTCTGTCAGTCTAGCCTCTAGGCAGACACATTCTTTCTGAGCATGTGAAATGTGAACCACCCACGGCCAAGAACCCAGTATTCCAATATCGTAAGCCAATGGGCCCCAAATCCAAATCCATTTTATCAACACTATCTGGACAAGCAGTCATTGATCTCTTAGCTCTTTCTCTTTCATCTCAAATCCGTGTTCTCAGTAGAATTAGGTGATAAAAACAGCACCTGTGCCTCAAGTAATTTTTTGTTGTTGTTCAAGAGTTTCTATTCTCTGAAGACTCTTTCTGGAGAGCCTCTGATTTTCTCTGTTTTCAGACTCAAATGTTGCCTGTCTGTTTTTTCTTTGCAACAGCCAGGTTTCCTGTGGACAGGTCTGGGCTTTGAGTACTTCTTTCTAATCACTTCTGACTCAGGCCAATAATTTCTTTGTCTGCATACTTCCATATGCCTCAGAATCTTTCTATCAGATGTATCAGAACTATTCATGACTTAAAATATAGCTCCTTATGGAGTGGGAATCCCAGAGTGAGGAGATTTGCATACCCCACATGAAGGAGAATGAGGAGGTGAAAAAAAAAATGAAATGATAGAGGAAAATGAACATAGTTCCTAGGCAAGAATTATGATGTCCACAGATTATCTGAGAACTTTTAAAACCTCCAAATGGAAAAGGAGGAGTCAATGAGGTCACCTCATGTGGTATTTTTTTTGCCTTTTATTATATACCATACACTTTGCAGAATAATCTGCCTCTGAATCAAAAATTTTGTTGGAATATCTTCCACATTTAAGTTATAGATACAATACTAAACAATAATAACTACTGGGAAATGAGCTCAAATTGATTAGTCAGTTTATTTTATATTAGTCAGTTTATTTATGTAATTATGAATGCAGCTAATGTTTCAAGCTGCAAAGCTATAGCATAAAGTGCTTGAAGAAACAAGTAGTTCAAAAGAGCCACCATCAAGAGAATAGAATCTAGCAGTACCATGGGGTTTAGAATCAGACCTAGGTTCAAATGTCAGCTCTCTCAGTTATGAGTCTATAACCTTCAATCTCTCAATGTTCAATCTTTCAAAGTTCAATATGAACTTTCCTATACTCGTTTATAAAAACAGAAGTTGAAGACTCCTTTCTGGATTGTTCTGAGGATTTAATGATATAATCTATAGGAATGCACCAGCAGAGTAGTTGACACCTGGACTACTCAGTGTTTGTTTACTCTTCTTGAAAGATGACCATCCCAAACTCTGAGGTTTTAGACCCCATACAACTATTGGATATTCATTGCTGTCTCTTAAAAAAATAGGAGGAAATAGCTTTGCTCTATCTCCTTAAAAGGCCATTGGTTAGAACAACCCTTCTATACCTGCTCGATAGTGTTTAGAAAGGAAAGTCTCAAGTTTTTGCTGCTTGGGGGTGTTTATGTTGGAATATAGAGAGTGTCACGATATCTACGTTTCAGCCCAGTGGGAAGTTAAATTCAGACTTCAAACCAGAAAAATCTTAATCGTATCAAAAAGTATGTACATGGAAGAAGAGCAATAGATGAATCAAAACTCTATGAGAACAGAATAGTCAGGTACACTGAGGGCAGGTGTTCCTTTGTTTAGTGATAAAGGCCTGCATTTTCATATCAAAGCTCACCCCGTGTCCTTAATTTACAGTAGACAATTTTGTTTAAATTCATGTAGAGTAAAATGTAAAGCTATGGTTCTCATTTCAAACTATGGGTTCAGCCATTTTCAACAAATCATTTTCTTGTCTTCATGAAGCTAAAGAAATCCTCAAATGAAGCAAAACCAAGGCCAAGGCCAGTGTGCCTTCACTTTCTCTTCCTGTTCCCATGGCAGACAGCAAATCATGGCACTCATTCCCATTGACCTTGGATGTGGTCTCAGAATTGCAGCCAAGATTGTGGAGTCCAGAACTAGTAAAGGCAAGTAACCAGCTCTGATTACAAATCTCCTGTCTGTCTAGGTGTTCTGTGTGCCCTGTTGGTGGAGTTCCCTTTACAGAGATGAAGAGAAACACACTCTATCAGATAATGCCAATATGTATTTGCTACTGATTGGCCCAAAATAACTTTCTTCTCTGTTGCTACTCATTTGGCTTAGACATTTGACTGCAACTCCTTGGATATCACTGGCTTTCTTCCTGCTATTCTGAATGCCAGTCCCACCTCCATGTGGCACACAGATCTGCTTCCTCCCTGGCACCCACTTAGCTCCAGACCTCATTTCAGATGCTCACTCAGTGCTGCTGTTGCTCATGGAACACAGGTCTCTAGGACTTTCCCAGCAACCAAGTGCTTTTTGCTACTCTTACTGTGCAGAGCCTGCTGTGGCCTTAGCGGGTAGCCACTCTGAGTTGTCCTCACCTGGTCTGATTAACCTAGTTCTGGGAAGCTGCTTTGTGGGGTCCAGCCTTGCCTGCCCTGGCCTTGTCCAGCCTTGGCACTGGAGGGTTCTTCACAACCCACATCTTTGCTCAAGGGACAGCCTGTACCTGAGTCAGCCCACACCAAGAGGGCAGCCTCCTCTTCCTTTTCTGGGTTTGTGGTTCACTCGTTATTCCTCAACCCTACCACAGTTGCGTTGGCAGCAACACACCCTGGGGCCTGCTGGGAAAATTCCACACTCTGATTTGGCACCTGTTCCTGGTAGCAGACAGGGCTGCACTGCTGGGAAAGAACACAGGCATGATGAATTAGATATTGAACTGATTGGGGCAACAGTGGAGTCCCTTTACATGAAAGTGGCCTGCAAAGCAGACTTAAGGAAATGGCTTCTTTTCTTCCTTCTCTTAGTAATAAATCTCTCCACCCCAGGATGGCCTCAGCTTGGCAGGTTGACACCCAGATAATTTCTGATGGCCTACGTGCCGACCGCAAGGCAAGCTTGAGCACTGCCAACTCAGCCCCCACAGAGAATCCCTTCTCTGGGGATGAGAGGTGCTGTTCCAAACCCCAGCATGCTGGAATGTATCCACTCCTACCCCTTGCATGCAGCTACAGTGAATAGTGGTCAACTGAATCAAGAGAGCAGAGGGATGGCCTGTCTATGCGGGAAATTTTAGTCCATGCTCTGAAATCTGAGACATGAAGAGAAATTTGGCTATGGGAGAGCTGTGGTTCCAAAACTGATAAAAATGTTCCAAAATCTTGCTCTGTCGTGTGCTTGATTACACCAATCTTCAGGATGGTAAATGAGCTTCCATCTTAATTATAGCTTGGGAAAGGATGCATAGACAGTTCTTTAACTTCTGTTTTATTCTGTCCATTCCAAATAGCTGTTCCCAAAAGGAGGAAAGAAGAAAAGACATAAATAACACTCCATGGACTGTCTCATTTGCTCTGGAAAATCCCCTAAAAGGTTAACCTTGTGCCTCATGCTTCTGGGCATGTGTGGGTCACATGCTGGGAGCCGGGAAGCAACTCCAGACTCCTGCTGTGGTAATGCCCAACCAGGCGGATAGGGAAGGATACCAGGCAGCACAGACATAAGCTTTGGTAAACCAGTGTTGACTTCAGGATTATGTCCGTGACTAGAAATCACATGAGGAGAGAAATCTCAGTTTCCTCCCCTGGGAGAAGGATGGAGCAAGAGAAGGAAGGGCAGAGTGATTACAACACTTTCAAGGTGTCTGAAGGGAGAAAAACCCTTAGACAATGAGGAGATGGAAGACATTGTCTGCTTCAGATGATGCTTTAAGTATCGAGATCCCCAAGGAAAAGGTGCACCTCAATTCCTGGTTGGCACATGATGGATTTCCAGTGCCAAATATCATCACCAAGGCATTTTGTGGCAAGGAGAGAGGAGAGGAGGAAATAGGTCAAACCCCGCTGGAGACTGCCTCATGGGAAAAAGCCAAATAGCTGAGTTACTCTATATCCCTGTAGTCTCAGAATCCTCACACTACAAGGCAGGGAGCCCAAGTCTCTCATAACTGCACAGGCAATAAGGTGCCAGAGGCCCTGGCCAGAATGTTGCATTGCCTGGGGGTAGAAAGTGGTTATGCCCTGCTAGAAGATTTGGGACAACTTTTGGTGAGGATGTCAGTGGAGAAAATATAGAACTCACCCCAAAAGAGGCAGAGATGTAGGTTGCCTGGGAAAGTGAGGCAGAGAATGCAGCTGGAGCAGTTTAAAGGTAAATATGACTGTAAATACAGCTTCCCTAAGCAGGCTAGTGGAGCAATGGACCAAAGTCTCTGAAGGCAAGAAAAGCAAGATGCAGTGCATTTGGCACCAGGATGGTCTGGGCTGTGGGAACTAATACCCAACTCCCCTCTCCCCGCCACTTCCCCAGCCTCCTATGGTTCTCATGCGCCAGCAGAGGCTCTTGGATCCATGTGAAATCTGCTCCCACTGGTGCTGGAGGTGGGCCACGTGCCCGGATGCCCTATGAATCACCTGCAGCAGGAGGAGATCATCACTCTCCCATCTGCTGTCCCTGCTCTCAGCCTCCAAATAGAGCTGGCAGCTGGGAATGGGCCCAGGGCCCTCAGCCTCCTCCCCCTTTCCTGTCCTGCCCACCGGAAGTGAGGGGGCCTCCGATCACTAACCTCAGTCCTCTCTGGCTCTCTAGGGTGGGACCACTGTAGCTGCTAAAGACTCCCAGCAAATGCAATTGCTTGTAAGTGACATTGGACTGGGTCCCTAGGAATCAGCAAATAAACAGTCTGTCTGGGGACTCTGGGACCAGCACCTCAGGGATCAGGTGAGCCTCATCTGCCCTCCTGGGACACGTGGCTGGGGATGTAGCACTGGCATGGCCATCAGAAGGAGCCTGTTTTTGTTTGTTGTTAGTTTGTTTTTAGCCATTTGGGAGGGGGAGGCAAATTCCTGCTGTCCTTTTGTTTATATGGATATTCTTCAACCTGTCTACGTTTATTTATGGAATCCTATAACCCTATAGATGCCAGCGACCTCATGGGGTCTTCTGGCCCAGTCTCTTGCGTCCAGGGAGCTCTATGCCTTGAAATCATTCAAGACAGAAGAGGAATGATGTTAGCAGCAAAGGTTCGTCCTCCTCCCATCTCCAGCATCTGTCAGATGCCCTGAAAATTTCACAGGTGAAAGAGTCGCTCTATTAACAATAATATGTACTCAAACTAAATAAAATTTATAATGGAGCTTAGGATTGATTTCTTAAAAAAATTTATTGATTGCTTAGTATATTCCAGTCACCAATGAAACTGAAGCTTAGAGAGATTTATTAGCTTCCCTGTAGACATAACTAATATATAGGAGGATCAGGGTTGGAACCCACATCTTCTCAACTCCTCGTACAGTGCTCTTACCATAATGCCATAAGGAGGGGAAAGAAATAAGAAATCTGATTTAAAAAGTCTTCATTATGGAATTTCTTTTAAACAATACAGTTTCAAGGAAATGTATTTCTGACTTTGCTAAAAATATCTTAGCCAGTACAATTCATAAGAGACCTAAATTCTATATAATCAGTGCTTCTAAAACTTAAGAAAACATTTTCACAACAAGGTGAGCATGGTCCTGATAATTTGATCTTCTGGCACTGTGCTTAGCAAAACCCTTTCTCCTGGCCACTCTCATTTTAGTGAGTATGAAGCCAAATAAGTGGGATCTAAAGTAAGGAGGCTTCTAGAAGATGAGGCTTGAGGGCTGTCCTCTGATGAGGTAGGCTTGCTATATGGCCACTTGATTCACTGGCACACTTTCTTCAAGAATCGGAAAGCACTTATAATTTCCCCTGTTGCAACTTTTGGGAGATGAGATTAAAGGCTCTTTCCTAACTAGTCCTTTTGGCATGCCTCCTACCTGGGAGTTGGCAAATTGGGGAAGGTAGGCTGGTATTCTCCCATCCCTCACCCATGGCCGTTATAGCTAATCTGGCATGGCTCTCTTTCCCACTGACCTTTGATGTGACTTAGAATCCTTCTCAACACAGCACTCAAGACAACAACTACCAACAGAGAGAATTCACATGTGAACTGACACCCATTTCCAGAATGGTTTTACCTGTTCCTTTTGACTCAGAAGGGTAACAGAAGCTCCCACTGTTCTCTTCTTTTTGCTCTTTGCTTTCATTTAACTGTAGTGGGGCCACAAATTTACTGAGGGTACAGTGAGTTGTGTAGATAAAGTGTAGTTTCCTACTGTGCTGTAGCTGCTCTGTACCTACTGGACAACGGAGAAGGGACTGGGAAGCGTTCTGCACTTCAGACTAGCACTCTCAAACTTTTATGTGCACGTGAATGAATCACCTAGGGACCTGATTAAAATGCAGATTCTGATTCATTAGGTCTGGAGTGGGTCCTGAGTTCTACATTCCTAAGGAGATCCTGGCTGAAGCTGTCCATTTGGGGCCCACACATTGGGTAGTAAGGCTTTTTGACACTACAATAAGCTTAGTCTGGTGTTATAATTTAAATAGTCTCCTTATGTAACTCATTAGTCTCTCTTACATAAAATACTTAGTCCTTCAGAGTTCTGTCTCCTCCCCTTGCTTCTGTCAGGCAGAATGTCTGGGTATATGAGAGAGAGGTATGTCTTCAGTGACCTCATGGTAGAATGGGAAGATGGGATCTATGAAACCTCTGGATCATCCCTAGCCTCTGTTGTGAAGTGGCTGGTCTGGGCTGCTCTATGGACTGATGACCAATAAGGTTTAAATGGTCTCTTCTCTGGGCCTGATTATGTTCAGACTCTCAGAAATGAATCTGATAAACTGATATTGTGAAGACATTATGAATGACATTGACTTCCCTTGTCAACAGAGAGAACTATAAGCATGCGGAGAATTGTAAGCAAGATGGCAGTCTGAAGTTTGGGGGCAAGGGAGCTTTCAATGCCTCTCAAATCACAGGTGGCTACCTAGGGATAAGACTACACTACAATGCTCAATGTCTCCAAGCCTTAGTTTCTTTTTCTGCAAATCACACCCATACTATCGGATTGTTTTGCCCTACACATGCAGTATTTGTTGGTGTCCTCACACAGCTGAATGAAGTGTAGTGACTCTGCTTTTGGTTTCATCTCAATCCAAGCAAAAGCTGAGCTCTGTTACAGTAAGAGGATGGAAGTTAACATCAAGGATGCCTGAGGATCCTAAACCCCTAATCTTGAGAATTCCAGGGTGGGGTAAAACTTAACAATAGGTGACTATTTACTAACTATGATTTAGTCATCCATTCATCCATCTATCTAGCCAGAAACATTTGTTAAGCATTTAGATTTGTCACAGGCGGAGTAGTGCACTAGATATGAGTCAATCTTTTGAGGTAACTGAACATATAAAGTTCAAGGCCACAACTCAAAAACACAAATTTCCTGTTGCCTTAGTTTGCAAAAAATATATAACATAATTTCGTTCTCACATAAAACTTGCTTCAAAGTGGTCTTGAGTTAAGTCCTGTTGAAAACCCCTTTAAGTAACACTCTAAAGAGTCCCTGACATTTTCTCTGGATGCAGCAAAGCAGAGGCTTTTAGAATGCTCCACAGATGGCTGCTGAGAGCTCCCATTTACTTGCAAATCCACTTGACTATCAAAAGTGAAATGAGGAGAGGAGCCAAAGTCTTGTAAATAGAAAGAGGTCATTATTGCACCGATGGAACCAAGTTGCTCAAACCTTTCTACAAACTGATGAAATCTCCCAGCCCGTTTGCAGTTTGCTTCACATTTTGGAAAGAAGGAGCAGACAGACTGAGTGACTTGCCCAAGGCCACAGAATGTGCCACCACTCTGGTTTGGAATGAGACATCTCGTTCCTGGCTCTCAGGACCTTTCCCTCACAGTCTTACCTCTTTTTGGCTACAGGGATACCAGAGTTGCTATGAAGACAAAAAGAAATGAATTAAAAAGTGTTCTGCAGCTGTGGTATTTTTATAGCTAGCCCTATTGTATGTGACATCTGCCCATTGTGAATTTGCTCAGTAGTTGAGGAAAGCTAAGGATTTCATTATTCAGATAGCGAATAAGGCCTGGTCACCAGTTCTGGAATTGACAGGAGGGCTGCCAGTCCTTGAGTCTTTGTAAAGGGAATGTTGATGGGCCTTGCCTGCAGCCCTGTCTTGGCTTGAGCCAACCCTGTCAAAGGCAGGCAACTTAGCCCTCTAGTGTGGAGCAGGGAATTAACTCTTGATGTCCATAGTCCCATGTGTGGTGAATGGGCAAGCATATCTCATCCTCAGTACCTCTGCCTCACCCCAAATGTTGACAGAATGACAGTGAGTTATCTTGCCTAGCATCCTCATAATGCACTAAGATGGGAAGACAGTCCTAAACCTCAATTCCTTAGCTGGCTCTTGCCAACTCCCAGCCCTCAGGGTCAAAGGGCACTGGATGGATTCTCTTCTTCAGCCAATCAGCCCCTGGCTGGATCTGGGCCCGGAGTGGACAGTCCAACAGAAGCCATGCTGCTCTTCACCTCCCTGCACATCACTCAGGGTCTGGAACTCCCATTGTGAGCACAGCCTGAGGGATGACCTCTCCCAGGCACCTATGTGAACCATACTTGTCATTCCAACGCCCATCGAAAACCCACTGGACCCTGTGCATCAGGTCTATGACAAACCTGGTTGAGGTAATCCTCTGCCTCTGAGTTGCTTCCCTTTCACCCAGGCCTGCATCTTAGCGTTCTCCTTCCCACCAATATAAATTCTGGCAACTTAAGTTTTAAAAGGGTGCCCACTCCCATTATGACAAGATCAGAATGGAGAAAGGCGCAGCATTGTGTAGCAGAAACTGTAGGAGTCCAGGGGTGGCAGAGTGAGTTATATGGCTCCCTTCCCAGGGCCTACGTATCAGCTGCTTGGAGAAATGGCCTTGATTACCCTATGAATATAACATGTACGGAAGTTTACCCGCAGATCCCGCAGTGAGAGCCCCTGCCCTGTGTCCTGTGCTTCAGAGGTCTCTGCTCTGACCGCTACCCAGATGAGTGAGAGTCCACAGGTCTGAGGGGACACACCTACCCAGCACACATGCTGTCCCTTCTGACCACTCTCCAGAGCCCCGGAATTCCTGTGCAAATGGATCAAGGCCCATTTTCAAGACCTGCCTGTGGCCTTTTGCCCAGGTTCATCCCTGACTAGTGGACAGTGAGTGCTGTGTGTGGAGGCAGGTGGTGGAGATTGGTGGCTGTGCACAAGTGGACTGGGGTCTCCACACAAATGCGCATGGGACCCCTCCCGATGTGACCTAGAGCCTCTGTGTGTATTCCTGCCCAGGGGCCCATGCAGGCCAGGGCCTGAGCAATCCCCAAGCAATCTTTTCTAGAACACTTTTCTACTCCCCATCTACTAGATCAGCTCATCACTTCTCATGGGTTCACATACTAGCTTCACGCTAATGACATCTTAATTTATATTTTTTCTCTGCTGAATTCCAGAATATCTACTTGATAGTTCCACTTAGGTATATCAGATATCTCAGACTTAACGTGATTAAAACAAATTTTTTTGTCCTTTCCCCCAAATATTGTGCTCCCATCTCCAGTCTTCCTCATCTTAGTAAATGGCATCGTTATCCACCCAGTTGCTCAAGCTGAAGAACCTGGGCTCATCTTATTTGATCTCTCTCTTTTCCCCCTCTGATATCAAACCCATGAGCAAATTCTGTTGGTTCTACCTCAGAGCTCCATCTCTCCCTTTCTGCTACCATCTCTTTGGCTCAAGCCAACATCGTCTCTTGCCTGGACAACTGAAGTGACTTCTTCACTGGTTTTTCTGCTCCCACTATTGACCTCCTGCAATCCATTCCCCCCAGAGTGACAAAAGTGCCCTTTTATTCCTTGTCAGTTAGATCATGCCTGTCCCCTGTGTAAAACAAGGAAATGATTTCTCACAGCCCTGTGGACGCAGCCGTTGCCTGCCTCTCCATCCTTATCTCATGTGCCCTTCACCTTCTAGTCAGGCTGGCCCTTGAGTTCCTCTAGCTCCCTCGCTTTTCCACACCTTGCATGGCCAGCAGCATCTCATCGTGAGGTCTCAGCTTAAGTGTCACTTCCTAGAGAGCCTTCCCTGAGCAATCCAGTGAAAACTGGTCCTGATCCCCCGCCCCCTGCATTGACTCTCCTTCTCAGCCCCTTACTTGTTCCCAGCATAGCACTTATTGTATTTGAAATTACTATCTTAAATGATATGTTTTCCGGTCTGTCCTACTAGAATATAAGCTCTTTAAAGGCAGGGTCACATCTGTCTGGTTCACAATACTGTCCCCTGTGCTCAAGGCAGTGTAAGGCACTGGGGAAACATTTGTTGTGTGTATGATGAAGGCCAGCAAAGGATTGATGGGTGTGGCTGAAACATAAGTAATAACATTTTCTATGTCCCTCAGGGACCCAAGCCTAGTCATTTTTCCACACTCCAAAGAGTCAACCTCTGATGTTTAAAGTTCCCTTTTCTCCTGATCACTCATGCTGGTTTCTAGATTCTGTGTCTGTGCCCTCAGAGGGCCCCTTCTAATCTGTTTCTATAGAAAGAATTTAAGACCTTGGCTAAAGCTTAAGCTAAGAAATTCCACTGAGCCTCAGCTATTGAGAGAAATCACTTCCCACACCGAGAGTGACAGGTTACAGCTCTGTTCATGGGAGCAGTCCGTCCTCAGAGAGCCCTGTGGGGTTGCTTGGGCACAGAGATGACAGAGAGCCTCTCTGTTTGGGGTGGGTTTTCGTCGCTTTGTTTTCTTGTGTGCTCAGTGGCTTGTTCCTAACTCGCAGCCAATCACCACACTGCCAGATGGTGCGAAAGATTTACCGGAATTTCGTTTTCAAATAAACCACAAGCTTGGATGAGCTAATGTTGTTCCACAGAAAAAAGCCACAAAACTGGACAAATTAGCGTTGTTTCAAGAAAAGAAACTTGTCCAAGCCATCAGCTCTGCCCTTCTCCAAAAGCTCTGATAGCTGCATTAAGACACTAGGGGATGGGGTCATTCTCGTGTGAGGTCACCACACCAAAGGATGGGTGGAGCGGGAGCACCTCCTCCCTTTACCACTGACTCCACAGAATAAGTTGGCAGTGCCATGGAAAATTTCATTCTCCCATGGAACTGATTGTTTCTGTCAAGTTCGTCTCAGTTACATCAAGAACCCAAGGATGGCAACAGCCTCTTCCAGCCTGTCAGCAATGGCCACAGTCTCTCCTCAAACACAGGCTGCCTGTGAGCTTCCCTTGACAGCAGGTCACCTGATGGCTGCTCAGCAGAGGCATGAAGGTAGATAACTTAAACACCACAGCTTCAGGGGGGGTTCCATGTTGGCCCCACCCTCAGCAGTAATGGCAATGGAGCCTAGTGGACAATGCTTCCAAGATCAGAATCCTAGATTCTGGTCCCAGCTGCACCACTTATCAGCTGTGGGATCACGGGCAGGTTGCAATCCTGTATACATGGTTTTATCATCCCTAAAATGGAGATAACAATATTAAGCCAACAGGATTGTCTTAAGGATAAAATTGAGATAAAAGTCCTTTGAGCTGTTCTCGACACATATAGTAAGTGCTCCCTCAATGTGAAAACTATGTGTGGTGATGCTGCTGCTGCTGCTGTTGATGATAATGTCGATTGTGTGGCTGCCCCCCTCATCCTACAGCACTCGGAGCCAGTCTCAGAGGAGGTGTGTCATCTGCTTCCTGTGGTCAGCTGAGTTGAACAAAATACCATGAAGTAAATCCAGAAAAATCAATCAATATTACTCAAGCAAAAAGGGCCCTTCTTAAAGAATCTAAAGAATTGCATCATCTTTCATCTTTTCTTTTCTGGACCAAACACGAGAATAGATCCCTTATGAACTTGGTGTTAACTTAGATTTCTATGAATTTGCCTCATTTTTGGAATTTTATATAATAAATATGTGTAGAGATTCTCTAAAGGGGTGTCTGTGATCTGGGGGTTGGAACTTTGTTTTGCTCCATGGTATAAAGAAACATGAACTTATTTGAGCAGAAATTCAGTCCATGGACTTGATAATAATAATGAAAATAGCTACCATTTGTTGGGTACTTTTCAAGCTAAGCAACTTTATATACTTTATTTTATTGAATCTTTGCTATAAATTTATAATATTTCCCCATTTTACAGACAAAAACACTAAAGAAAAATTTTACTAGTTGCAAAAAGACCATATCTGCTTGACCATAAGGGCTGCTCATTCTATTCTATCTCACCAAGATATTTTTGGGTAGAAGTCACTAGAGATGAACATTAGGCTAACATTAAGTAATAATGATAATAGTAGTAATAGTGATAATATCACTATCATTACCATTATTGAATGCTTAAAAAATACTCAAAATGCTTTATAAGTTTACCTCTGACCTCACAACCACCCTGTGAGGTAGAGACTTTCATTGGCTCCATTTTGCAGATGAGGGAACCAAGCAGAGAAGCTAATTGTATGTCAAATCACACAGCTGGTAGTAGATAGCAGAGCAGGGATTCAAACCCAGGCAGTTTGACCTTGACCTCTGTGCTATGCTACTTCTCACAGGCAGAGCCAGCCTTCTGAAGCTTGTGCACTGAGGAAAACGTTCCCCTCATCGAGCCAGATGCCCCGAAATTCTTGCAGCATCCACCACAACACAGGGTAGACCCATCAACTCTGTAGGGACCCTTGTCTACACACACAGATTTGGGTTGTGACTTGGTAAAGACAGACAGTGAAGTCTGTGACTTCTTGCTGGGCATTCCAGGAGTTGGGGAAGGGGATTATGAAAAATTATTTGCTGATGTGATAAAAGTCTATAAAGTTTGACTGGATTCCTGAGAAACAAGAGGGACAAATAATTTCTGGTCCATCTTCTTACAGGGCTTAATTTTGTTTTCTCTGGGTTTTATTTGTTTTACCTCAGAATGTGATGAATAAGAGAATATCTTTATTTCTTTTTTTCTTTCTGGCTGAAACCAAATCTTTAACTTCTCGATTGATATAAACATGCCCCTCCTCTCTCTCAGACTTGTTTCATTTCTTAAGGTTAAAATGAGATTTGGAGAAAGCTCTGTCCATTTTGAAGCCTCTGTCTTGACCCCCGACACTCCTGGATCCTGGCTGGGGCTATGTCTGCTCAAGACAGGAAAACCCCTGTCAGGTCAGTCACAGGCCTAAACAAACAGTGAATCTCCTCATAAAGAACCCAGCTGAGCTTCAAAGGTCCCCAAAGTCCCCTTCAGCAGCTTGACACGTGATCCCTTTGGGGGCCTGCATTTCAGAGGCTTCTGCGGTGTTTTCCCTTCCCAGGGCAGGCCCCACCAGGCACTGACTCACTGCTTATCAATCTTTACTAGAAGTTCCGGATGAAGCAATGCAGGAGAGAAATTCACTGTTTCTACTCCCTAAATCTGGCCATGACTCATTATTCAGCAAACACCAAATGGTTCCACATCCTCCTCCCGGGAAGGAGGCGCAGAGCCCATTACATAAGCAGCAGTCTACAGCTGCTCTTGGGTAATTGAAAGTGAAGCCTTTCTGACTGGAAGCCCTGCTGGGAGTGACATGACTCTTTCCTCACTCCATGATACCGATCTTTATGAGGGGAGAAACCCTCTCCAGGAGAAGGCCCCCAAAGCCAGGGTGTGCTGTGGGGGGTTGTTTTTTTGCACAGTAGGCCTGATGTTTGGAATAGCTGTATTTTCTGCCTCGTTAAAACACAGCCCTTCCACAGAGTCTCTGATCTTATCTCCTGATGAGCTGGAGCCGAGCTTCGTGAGGCGGAATCTCGCCTGGCGCGCCAAACAGCCGAGGAAACGTGGCCTGGGGTTTCGGTGCCCAGGGACCCACCCAAGAAAGACCACCCAGGAATGATCATCTTAGGGAGAGGATTCACAAGAGCTGTGTTTTGTAATAAGCTCAGCACTGTGATCAGAGAAAATAGAGTTGAATTGCAAAGCCCGGAGTAAAGGAGACAGTTGTTTATCTGGTTCAGGGAGAGGAGAAGTGACTTTAAATTGCTCTTCGAAAGAAACAGAGGGGTTAGTCAAGATCATCTCTGGGCTTAGTAATCCTGTCTTTTTTCCCAGTCTGCATTACCAGGGAATTCCCAGTGGTGGGAAGCAGAACAAATTCTGAATATCCATTTCTGGAACCTGTTTCACATAGAGAAGTCCTGCTTATAGATACCACAGGAAGTACAAGCTGATGAAGAGAAGACTATCTTTTTGATGCCACCCCTAGGGGCTTAGGGTGTGTTTATATACCTGGTTACTTGGGCAAGACCATGACCCTCCTTAAGTGGACCTTATTGTCTGCTTGAGCTGAGTTGGGAAGGGCCTGCTTGGGAGGAGTGGTAGCTGAGGGATCACGTTGGCCTCCAGCTTGGCAATGCCTCAGTCCTCAAGGGGAATGTTCCAGGAAACATCCCCCAACATCACAGAGAAATGAGATCTTGAGAAGACTGGCCTAAGTAGCTCGGGAAAGCCTACAAAACTGGAGCATTTTGGTGAGAAATGCAGGTGGAATGGCATTGTTATGTTACCCAAAATTGGTATTGCCATGAATGGGGCATTGCCTTGAAGTTCTCAACCTTCCTGAAAGTCATGACATGGTGTTATAGGCTGAATTTTATACCCCTCAAAATTCATATGTTGAAGTCCTAAACCCCAGTATCACAGAATGTGACTGTCCTTGGAGACAGGGCCTTTTAAAAAGATAATTAAGTTAAAATGAGGTCACGAGATGGGACCTAATCCAATATGACTGATCTCTTTATAAGAAGAGAAGATTAGGACACAGAGACATACAGACGGAAGACCATGTGAAGACACAGAGAAAAGATGGCCATCTGCAGCCAAGGAGAGAGGCCTCAGAAGAAACCAACCCTGTTGACACCTTGATCTTGGACTTCCAGCCTCCAGAACTGTGAGACAATAAATTTCCATTGTTTAAGCCACCCAGCCTGTGGTACTTTATTGTAGCAGCCTGAGAAGACTAATGCGCATGGTGACTCTGCAATTCTCCTAAATTTGGAGACCTTGGCTTTTCTTTGTAGCTCTAATCCTGTCCCTTTCATATGTAGTCTTCAGAAGACAAGCTAGGACGTGCAGAGAGACAGGTCTTCCTTCTCCAATTAAAATCCCTGAGTATGAATGGAGCTGTGGATACTGGATTCCTGAGTTCTTTGATAAAAACACAAAGGCACAAAGGCCCTGGTGAGGAGAAGCACAAGAATGTCCCAAGGTCCTGGCAAGGAAATACAGTTCCGTGGGCTTTCTACTCCAGGACACCTTAACCAGCACTGTCTGAACAGTGTGCCCAACCTAAGAGGCATTTTCCCTGAGCCCCACTTTATAACTCCATTTACCTGGAGCCTGGCCAGGCCTCCAGCAGCTCCTACTCAGTTAAGAAACTGCCAAAGGAGCGCTTTATCCATATGCCTCGATTGTATCAAGGGAAACTGATCTTAGGCTTAGGCCAGGAGGGCATCAGCGGACCCTTCAGGAAGGAATCCTGCCGGATACATAGTGTTGGATAGTTGGCTGTGAGCTTTGGTAGAGCTTAGTTTCGTGTTCTTTTTCCCACGATGCAGGTATTGGACACCAGCTTCAACAGGATGGTACCCCTGGAGGGTTAGTGACTGGACCCCCTGCTCCCCTTTGTATCAATTGCCCCAGTTGTAGCCTTCTCAAACCTTCCAGAAATCTAATGTTTTAACTGAATATTCTGGTTTTGTTTCCTTTCTTCCTTCTTTTCTTCCTTTTTTAAAACTCTATTTTAATTAAACGCTCTTTGGTTCTCTGCAAAGCTAACCTCAACTGTTAATGTCCCTGGTGTGGGCAGGAAAGGTTGGGTTCCGGCGGCCTTTCAAAGCTGTGCCAATCCCTTCTCCCTTCTATGACGCCTACGTGAAGAAGAGGACAATGGGGCACTGTGGGCCAGCGTCTCAGGACAGTTCCTTAGAGCCGCTTCCCCTAACACTGCTCTTCCTTCAGGGCTGTCAGGTACGGGTGGGGCCTGAGAGAACCTCCCAGCCTCATCATTTCATTTGAGACAAAATTTAGAGAGGCCTTAAGAAGAAAATTAAACACAACCAGCATCTTAGCACATGCTGCAATTCAGAGATGAAGTGTATTTTAGGGGAAAAATTAAACCCTAAACCCATAGGTAACAGCTAAATCCTGACATAAACGCCTCATAAACTTGGAACTTCCAACGCAGCCCTGAGAATGCCACTGGCTCCCACGCGCTGACGGCAGGCCTGGCCCTCCGCCAGGGAGTTCAGTTGCAAAGTTGGAAACTCCCTGACTTAAAACAATGTCTGGGTGTTTTCTGCTCCATTGGACCTCTGAAGGAGGGTAAAAAGTTTAATAAATTAGTTGTTTAATTTGACTTCTCCTGCTCTGCGTACCTCCCTGTTTCATCTGCCTTCGTTATCACCCCTATTACAAATGTGCCCGCCATAAAAGGCAGGGCAGTAAACCCACTCAGTGAGCCCAAGGAAGGCATTGCTGGCTTCACGTTTATTGTCCACAGTGCAGCAGTGCACTTGGCTGTTGTGTAAGACAAGCCAGCCCTCCAAAAAATAGGACACAGTCCCTGCTTTCTAGTTTATAAACCAGTGTTCCCGATAGAAGACCGGTCAGCCCTGCTCCTTGTCCTCTTCCTCCTCCAGGTCCTCCTCTACTGGGCTAGAGGTAAGAGCACACAGCCAATCTTTCACTGCTTTCAGGGTCAAGGGTAAAAGGAGTGATTTGGAGTTGTCTTTGAAGTAATCTTCCCTTCCCAACCCAACTTCTCTTTGCTGAATTTGACTTTTAGGAGGAGTGAAATATGAAGAAGGGAAAACAAGTGGACGTGGGAATACCTTATCAAAAAGTATTTGCTAGCAGGGAAGAACATAAATGAATACACAAATGGGAAATTACAGAATTGCAGAAATGGAAGAGGACTGGGCGCTGGCAAACTTATTCCCTTACTTTACAGAGAAGGAGAGGGAGATGCAGGAAGACTGGGGACCTATGCAAGGAGAGAGAGTAATCGTTGAAGAGTGTAATACTCACTCCTTCTTGTTTCTAAGTCAATGCGCCTTCTTGAGGTAGATTTCCTCCTAGATGCCAAAGAAACCTATATGATTGGGGAGGCCATCCATGGGCCTAATCCTACCCTAGCTTCATCTTCGCCTGCAAGTTCTTTCCTCTCAGCCCATGCCATTAAATGAAACTGCCCAGGGATGTCACTTTAAGCTGCTGTCTGTCAATTATATCTCCATGTAAATGAGTAATTTGAGAATGGTGGAATGAAGAGAGCACTGAGTGAGGAGTCATGAGTCCTGAACTGCGTCCAATGATCCAGGCAGCCTTGAACAATGCATTTAGCCGAATAATCTAGACAGCATTGTCTAAGAGAATTATTATGCAAAGCACAAATATGAGCCACGTGTGTAATTTTGAATCTTCTAGTGGTCATATTTTTAAAAGTAAAATGAAACAGGTGGGATTCATTTTAATGATGTATTTTATTGAACCTAGTCTATCTAAAATATTATCATTTCAACCTGTCATCGATAAAGAATGTATTACTGAGATATTTTATGTTCCTTTTTTTTGTGCTACGTCTTTGAAATTTTGTGTGTGTTTTGCACTTACAACACACTTCAGTTCAGACTAGCATTTCAAATGCTCCGTGGCCACATGTGACCAGTGGCTACCACATGGGACAGGGTAGATCTAGAGCTGTTTTCTCATCTGTAAAATGAGAGACTATCAAGCTGTCTCCACTCAGAGTCCTAGGAATTCTTTAGAGGTACCTCAAAGAGTGTGTGTGTGTGTGTGTGTGTGTGTGTGTGTGTATTATGGATTTGGGAGGGTTTGAGATGTCCAGCTTTGGATCATCTACTTCCACTTCATGCCAAATACATCTAGAGTTAGCTGTTCTAAATATTGGACTTTGATGTGAGATTTTTGTTGGGCGAAGAGTTTCCATGGCTAAATAAAGAAGCTAAAAACCCTTGCACAGCATAACCCGCAAGTAGAACCAAAAGTGCCAGGCCAGCTTCTGGAGCAACGAGGAGTAAACAGTCACCTGCCAAGAAAGAAAAGGTCCAGGTGACAAGTATGGGAGTGGCCCTACGCACCAGGTGGCTGTAAAAGACATATGGCCTCATAGCTGTGGCTTGTAACCTAGTGTGTCAGGCATGGACTGACTTCCTCCCGCTTGGTCAGGTTAATGGATAGTAGTTCCAGTTATTGGCTGGGGCTCTGACTGGTGGGGCTGTCGAGGGTCTCTGACCTTTTCCATAGGCCGGTGCATCTGGAATCATGGCTGAGTGATACACATAGGTAACAGAAGGAAGGACTTTCTGCGGAATACAGAGTGTTCTTGGCTCTCTTGCTCCCTAAGCATCCTAGCTGACAGAAACTCTGCCCATGGGGGCTCCATATGTGGCTCCAAGAATTTTCCCTGCTCTCTTCATTTTAAACTGTTACATATAAGAAATTACACACAACAGCAAAACAGCTGCAAGATTCAAACAGCTATATCAGCAAGGGATGCAGCACTGGAGGATGTCATTAAATCCAGCTTCAAGTCCAGCAGCCAGCACACCCACTCACTTCCCAGGCCCAAGCCAGTATGAGATGGAGCTGGTGGCTGCAGTCCTCTGAAACCCAACTGCTCAGGAAATTCACACATTTTTGTTAGATTATTACCTTTCATTTAACGAGTTATTAAGTAGCTCCACTGAGTTCAGTTAGACACATGGTCCCCACCCTTACAAAACTTCTTAAATGTCATGGTAAAATGAAGATGTCCTCCTCATTAGTTGGCTAAGGATTCCCAGAGTCTTAGACAAGCTAGAGATGAGTAAAAAATATAGCAGTCTCTGACATGTTTATATTACCAAGGAGACAACTACAAACATAGCCTGGAAAGGCTATTTCTTCAAAAAATTAAAAATAGAACTACCATATGATCCAGCAATTCCACTTCTGGGTATTTATTCAAAAGAAACAAAAATACTAACTCAAAAAGATATCCGCACCCCCATGTTCATTGAAGCGTTGTTTACAATAGCCAAGATGTGGAAACAACCTAAGTGTGAAAATGTGTAAGAAAGGTGAATGGAATATTATTCAGCCACAAAAAAGAAGGAAATCCTGGCATTTGCGACAACATGGAGGGACCCTGAGGGCATCGTGCTAAGTGAAATAAGTCAGAGAAAGACAAATACTGTATCACCTCACTTGTATGTGAAATACAAATCAAACAAACAAACAAAAAACCAAATTCATAGATGTAGAGAACAGATTGGTGGTTGCCAGAGCTGGAGGGTGGGTGGTGGGTAAAATGGATGAAGGGGCTCAAAAGGTACAAACTTCCACTTAGAAAATAAAGAATTCCTGGGGACGTAATGTACAGTATGGTAACTATAGTTAATAATACTGTATTGCATATTTGAAAGTTGCTAAGAGAGTAGATCTTAAAAGTTCTCATCACAAGAAAAAAATTGTTTGTAATGATGTGAGGTAATGAATGTTAACTGGACTTATTGTGGTGATCATTTCACAATATATACAATTATCAAATCGTTATGTTGTAGACCAGAAACTAATATAATGTTATACCTCAATTAAGGAAAAAAGTGAAATCTACTCTCAGATCCATCTCTAAAAAACAAAAGAAAAATTGTAATATGGATGTTTCTAAGGGAAAAAACCCAAAACAGCCTGTACATTCCCTACTTTCCAACTCTTCTCCATTTACTTCCCTCTGTTTAGTGGTATTTGGGTCTTTGGATTGAGTATAAACAGAAATCCTCAGAGAGAACTCTAGCTCTTTCTCCAGGTACAAGGGAAGATATAGTCTAAGTGTCTGGCAACATACAAATTATAACAATAGATCTTTCAATGTGCCAGACATTGTGCTGTGCACTTACTGTGGCACGTAGCTTTATTCAAGTTTACCACCACCTTCCTCAGTAGCCCATGACTTCTAAAAGAAGCAGCTGTCTTAGTGAGGATCAGACACTTTCCCAACATCATAAAGTTAGGCTGTGCTAGAGCTCGGATTATAACTCAAGCTTAAGGGATATGCCTTAAGAGCCTGTGAACCTTATGTACAGTATTTTCTTGCTACTTTTTGGTGGCCAAATTCATGCATTCTTTTTAAAAGAAAATCCTATAGAAGTTCATTGGCTATAATAGTAGAGGAGAGAACAAGTGTGTTCCTGCTCAGAATTTATTAATTTGAGAGATGGTATTAATTAAACTACATATACTTACGTTTTGATAGACACAGAGAAGGCCTCCATAATTGTAATGTATTATTGGTCTGGAGCAGCTCCCTGTCTCTTGTAGGAAGTTCCTTTCCTCCTATTTAAGAACAAATGTCTTTCCTTACCTCACCTCTTTGATTCCTACCAAGGGCCTGGACTTATGTCTTACTTTCATAGGGAAAAAAAATTGGGGGCAAGTGGTTTGGTGAATTATTTTTCTACTATGTGAATTTAATTATATTAAATCTTGCAAAGCTTTTCAGATGAATTATACTCAGTTCTATGTTTAACAACTTACTTTTCTTGAAAAAAATAAAATGAGGTGAAATTTAGATTTTCTAGGAAAAATAGAGTAAAAGCATCATGACCTGAGCGATCTTACTCTCAACTGTCTGACAGCTGAGATGTCTTCTGATACAAGCGTGTTATCCAAGAAAATCATCTGAAAAGCACTGGGGTTTCTAAGTATTTGCATTTTAATAGGGGCCTCTTGCAAACCAAACTTTTCTAGACCCAAATAATGAGACTGTTATGATGGAATGACCTATGGTTGGGCTAATGTTTTGGATAGTAGTCCCCATTTTCCTAGACACTCATTTCACACCGTCACTCTCCTCAAAACTCCAATACTTCTTCTGAGCTTCTCTTTCAGCTTATGATCTTTTTCCTATTTCACTGAGAAAACAGAAGCAATCAAAAGAGAACTTCCACAAACGTCAACCACATCTCCCCACCTAATTGCATCTCCCCCCATATATCCTGCCTTCTCTCCATTTACTGAGGATGAATTGTCTCTGCTTCTAAGTCCAAGCCCAGTGCTTTATCATCCTCTCTCATCAACTCATCGACATCACTTAATCTCCTTTCTCCTGTATCAACATTTTCTCTTTTTCTACTGAACCATTTTCATCAGCATACAAATATGCTGTTATTTCTCCCATCTTTAAAGCAAAACAAAATAAAACCCTCTCTTGATCCTTTACTCTTCTGTGAATGCTGCCATTTCTCTATTCCTCTTTGTAGAAAATGCCTCAAAAGAGTTCTCTTTATTCACCATCTCCTATTCTCCTCCTTTCGTTTTCTCTTGAACCCATTGCACTCAAACTTGCATCTCTACCACTCAAGGAATCAGCTCTTTTCAAAAACCTATAAATAAATTCTCAGTTCTCTCTTACTCAACCAATCTGTAGCATTTAACACAGTTGCTTGCTCCATTCTCCTTTAAACACTTTCTTCACACAGCTTCCAGGATGCCAAGATCTTTGATCATTCTTCTGTCTTCTTTGACAGTTCGTCCTCATGTCCTCATATTTAAATGCTGGATGGCCTCCAGGATGGTCCTTGGTAGCTATACTCCCTTAGAGATCTCATCTAGTTTCATCGTTTGTAACACCATCTTTCATGAGGAGTACTGAGTGTATATCTCCAGCCCAGACCACTCTCCTTAACTCCAGACCAGCATAACCAATCACCTGCTTGACATCTTCACATAGCTGTTTCAATCCTGTCAACCTGAACTTATCAACTTGAACTGACTCTTCACACAGTCTTCCCTCCCTCAGTAAATGACAGCTCCCCCCTCCCAGCTCCTCAGAGCCAAAACCTTGGAGGCAGAAAAGGAGGACAAAAATAATTCATATTTTATAGGGCTATTGCAAAGATTAAATGAGTCAATATTTGTCAAGAACTTGGAACAGTGCCTGGCATATAATTAGTACTACATAAACTTTTGTTAAATGATTAAAATATATAATCACCTTTGGCTCTTCTTCTTCTCTCCTACCCTATATCTAATCATCAGCTAATCTCATTGGCTCTTCCTTAGAAATATGTACAAAATATGGTCACTTCTCATCTCCATTGCTAAGACCCCAGTCTAAGCCATCATCACCTCTTGCCTGGATTATTGCAATAGCATCTTAACTGGTATCTCTGCTTCTGTGTCTGTCTTACTATTGTCAATCTCAACACAGAAGCCAGATTAATCTCTTTAAAACAGAAGTCAGATTGTGTCATTTCTTTGCTCGAGATCCTTTGATATCTCCCATTTCACTCAGAGTAACATCAAAAGTCCCCACAATGCCCTGTAAGGCCCTTCATGCTCTATAAGCCACACCATCTCCACCTCTCTGAACTTACCTCCACCACATACCTCCTTACACTCTGTGCTCCACCCACACACTTGCCCTTCTTGCTCTGACATGAATATATCAAGTATGCTCCTGCCTACAATCCTTTGTATATTCTGTTTTCTGTGTGCCTGGGTTGCTTTTTCCCAAGTTGGCTGCCTGATTCTTTCCCTCATTTTCTTTAGACGTACTAAGTGTCATCTTGTTAGAAAAGTTTTGGCTATCCACTCCACATTCAGAGGTAACTACCGCTTCCACAGTTCCCATTTTCCTCTTTCCTGCTTTTCTGGGCGTTCCAAAGCCCTTACAAGCTTATCGTTAGGAATTATTTGTTTATTGATTATCTCTCCCCCAACTACAATGTAAGCCTCACGAAGGCAGGAACGTTTTTTACGTATAGTTATGTGCCGCTTAATGATGTTTCAGTCAACAACAGACCGCATATACGACGGTGGTCCCATAAGACTAGTACCATATAGCTTAGGTGTGTAGTAGGCTGTACCATTTAGGTATATGTAAGTACACTGTATGATGTTCACACAATGACAAAATTGCCTAACTACGCATTTCTCAGAACATATCCCCATCGTTAAGCAACGCATGACCGTACTGCTGTAGCTCCAGTACCTAGAACTGTGCTTGGCACAGAGCAGGTGCTCAATAAATATTGGTTGAAGAATTACAAATGAAGCCCCATTACTTGTGCAGCTGTCCACTTGCTCCCTTATATGACTGGCTTTTGTGTGCACATAGCCCAAGAAACCCAGATTTTGGAAAAATTCTGAAACATGAGATCTTTCATAGTCAACTTTGCTAAGGAAAATAAAAAGATTTATTCTATGAATGTGAGTTAAAGTTATGTAATTATATCTGGTAAAGGCCCTCTTCAGCTTGAGACTATGCGACTAAGAAATGGCCTGTTTACAGAATGTTTCTCCCTCTCTTAAACTACCCTGAGGTCTCCTGGATAGCAACAAAGCTACAAGTGCCAAAAGTACCACCTAGTGGATGAAGGGCACAGCATGAACAAAGGCACAGAGATGAAAAAGTGGGTACAAAAAGCTGCACTGAGGGAAATAGAATAGATAAAAGAATAAGTTGTGGCAAGGACGTGTAGCAACTTGAATGCCAGGCTACAGGTCAAATAGTCCACATTAACATGGCTAATTTTTTTTTTTTTTTAAGATTTTATTTTTTCCTTTTTCTCCCCAAAGCCCCCCGGTACATAGTTGTATATTCTTCGTTGTGGGTCCTTCTAGTTGTGGCATGTGGGACGCTGCCTCAGCGTGGTCTGATGAGCAGTGCCATGTCCGCTCCCAGGATTCAAACCAACGAAACACTGGGCAGCCTGCAGAGGAGCACGCGAACTTAACCACTCGGCCACGGGGCCAGCCCCAACATGGCTAATTTTTTAAAGCTCAATTGAATAAATTACTAAAAATTGATTCAGCAGTCTTAATGAGCTGTGCTCTAAGGAGAAGATAGTAAAGATACACTTCCTGCCTATAGTGGCTTCTACAGATAAGAATTAAACACCTTACACATTTTTCATTTCTTATAATAGCTGTACTGAGATATAATTTATGCATAATAAAATTTACCTATTGTAACTATACAATTAGATGATTGCAGTAAATTTATAGAGTTGAGCAAGCATCACTACATCCACAGCTTGAAGAAGGTCCCTTCTGTTCCTAGTTTGTTGAGAGTTTTTAATCATGAATGGATGTTATGTTTTGTCAAATTCTTTCTCTGTATCTACTGAAATGATCATATGGTGTTTGTCCTTTATATTTTAGATTGATTTTCAGATCTTAAACCAACTTAGCATTCCTGGGATAAAGCTTACTTTGTCTTCATTTTATACATCACTGGATTCAATTTGCTAAAATTGTGTTGATTATTGTGTCTGTGTTCATGAAGGTCATGTGATGTCTTTGTTTGACTTTGGTGTCAAGGCAACATTGGCCTTATGAAATGAATTGAGAAGTCTTCCTTCCTCTACTTTCTGAAAGACTTTTTGAAGGACGGTTATCATTTCTGCAAATATCAGATAGAATTCACTAGTGAAGCTCTCTGCGCCTGGGCTTGTCTTTGTGGGATAATTTTTAATTACTAATTCAATTTCTTTGTTTTTTGTAGATCTCTTCCAATTTTCTGTTTCTTCCTGAGTCAATTTTGGTAATTGTGACTTTCTGGAAATTTGCTCATTTCATCTAAGTTGTCTAAGCTATTGGCATACAGTAATCCTTTTAATTTCTGTAGGGTTGGTGGTGATGTCCTCTATTTCACTCCTGATTTTGGTAATTTGTGTCTTTTTTTTTTTTTTTTTTATCTTGGTCAGTCTAGCTACAGGTTTGTCAGTTTTCCTCATGTTAAAAAAAGACCCCAACTTTTGGCTCCATTGATTCTGTTTTCTGTTTTCTATTTCATTGATTTCTGCTCTAATATTTATTATTTACATTTTTTTGTTTACTTTAGGTTTTGTTTGCTTTTCTTTTCCTAATTTCTTAAAGTGGAAACTTAGGTTATTGATTTGAAGGCTTTCTTTTTTTCTCATACAGTTATTTGAAACTATAACTTTCCCTCCAAGCACCACTTTAGCTGTACCTCTTAAATTTTGAAATGTTATATTTTGGTTCCTTTCAGTTAAGATATCTTCTAATTTTCATTGTGATTTCTTTTTTGAACCACACATTACTTAGAAGTGTGTTGTTTAATTTCCCAATATTTGAATATTTCCCAGATTTCTCTCTGTTGTTGATTTCTAATTCTGTTGTGATTGGAAAACATACTTTGTACGATCTTAATCCTTTTACATTTATTAAGGCTTGTTTTAGGTCTCAGCCTTTGGTCGATCCTGGTCTAACCATATGTGCTTGAAAGCAGGTGCATTCTGCAACTGTTGGGTAGAATGTCTCTATACGTCAGTTAGGTTGAGTTAGTTGACAGTGTTGTCAAGTCTTCTATATTCTTACTGGTTTTTTGTGTGGTATTTCTATCAATTACTGAGAATGAGGTATTGAAATCACCAGCTATAAATGCTGAGTTATCTAATCTCTTTCAATTCTGTTAGACTTTATGTCATATAATTTGGGGCTTTATTGTTAAGTGCATTTACATTTATAAGTTTTATATCTTCCTGATGCAATGGCATGGAAGTCTCATCATTTTCCATTTTAAAGATTATATCGCCCTGACTGTCTAGCTGTTGCCTCCATTTCCTTAAGAGCTGAATATGGTTAATAATATCTATCCTGTTAGATTGTTGTAACAATTAATAAGGAAAATGGAAAATCTTTAGCACCTTGTTAGTCATGTAGCAAGTACTCAATAAATGTTAAGCCCCTTCCCAGTTCCCCTTGTCTTCATGTTATGTGATGTGGGTACAAAGTTGGCTTTGAATACAATTCTAAAAAGAGCAGTTTCTAGTGTTACTTTTGTTTCTAGTAAATATTGTTATACTCCATAGGAAAGTGGCATAAAAAGCATCAGACAAACCGGTAGCTGGGAGCATGGCTTTATTTTTCATCACTATGAGCCGCTGGAGAGCAAGCAGTATACTACTTTATTAGTTTCTGTACATTCCGCACATTATGTATCTTAATAAATATGAAATCAACCCAGCAAACTTTCTTGGAAAACTCATAAGTTATCTAAGTCTTGCTAGAGCTATCTCTCTTTAGGTGATAAAACTAAAAAACACAGTCGAGAAGCGTTTACCATATAAGTTCAGAAAATTAAAAATTAAAATTAAATAGCAGTTATCCTTAAAGTGGAAAGAAGTGTTTCTAATGGGGAAGAAGTAAAGGGGGACGGGGAGCATGGCTTCTAGATGCTGGCAACGCATTTTTTAAAAACTGTATGTTTGTTATGTATGTTTGTATGTTGTTTGTAGGTTTTCTATTATTGGTTGAACTGGATGTTTATATTTTATGTGCTTTTTATGTGTTTTCTATTCCAGAAATTAAAAGATAAAAAGAAATAATTGTTGTAAATGAGTTAATTAAGTGCTACGAGGGTGATTAGCTTCAGTCCTTGACTAATGATTATATTTGATTATATGATCATGATTATAGCATTTAGTAAGAATTCACTGTTCAACAAGCATCACACACGGAGCTTTACACTCATCATCTCATGTGATCTGCTGCATACAGAATTACCAGCCATGTACCACGATCATCATTCTAAAGATGAGGACACTGGGGGTCTGAAGAGTTAATCATTTGTCTGAGCTCCCACAGATAGGAATTAGATTAAATTAGGATTAGAATTTAGGAGTGTCTGTTTCCAAAGCTGGTCTTCATCCTCATGGGACTGCCAACAATTTGCGATTATCATACGGACAGAATTCTCCAAGGAACTGTACTTTACACAACTAACTTTGGTTTATTTTTACTGATAAATGGAAAAAAACTTGTTCAAATTTCTACCATAAAATCCCAGGTTTGTTGTTATTTCACAGCTTCAAGAACTAGTCCAGATTGGAGCTAAAAGATATCTCTGAAGAGAAAGTAGATTCTTGCAATTTCTTGAAGTATTAAAGGACTGGATAGTTTTGAGGTACTATGAAAGAAAATTTTTTGTCAAGAAGAGAAAATAAAAAATGAGAAAGTCATTGTCCAACACAAAGTAAACTAAAATAGGATAAATTTTCAAGAAATTGATAATGTATTAAAAAATGGTAAACATTTGACCTTGGTGCTAGAAACATTCCTTCAAATAGTCCAGAAGTTACGAAATTGGCAGATAAAGATACTTAATGCTAACACACTATTTGACAGTGCTGTGAAAAATACCTAGTCCTCTTTATGAAAATGCAATTTGCTGTTTTTCATCTTTTAGAAGAAACGTATTCAAATCACAAAAGTGTAAACAAAATAACAGTAGCAATAAAAATAGCAATATTTATCGAGTACTGATGATAATGATGATGCTGTGCTAGTCATTCTTCTAGGCTCTTTACAGGCATTGACTTATTCATTTCTCACAACACTATGAGGTAGGGTCTATTTTTCTGTCTCTATAATACCGATGAGGAAACAGCCACAGAGAGATTACTTCACTCACCCACATTTAACTAGCAAATGTTAAGTAGAACCAGGTTCAAGTGTAGCCAGTCTGCTACAGGTCCTGTTCTCACAACAACATTCTCACTGTTACAGAACAGACTGTAAATGTATCAACCTTGAAAAGGTGAAAGTAAATGCATGGTTGATAGAAACTATGATTCAGGAAAGAGAGAGGTGGTGTTAAGCAAATAGTAAGGGTGACTATATCCTCATCTTGCTTGGTTACTACATTAGTTTTCAACTGCTGGATAACAAATTACCACAGTCTTAGCAGCTTAAAACAATACCCATTTATTATCTTATACTTTTTGTAGGTTAGCAGTCTCGACATGGATTAGCTGGATTTTCTGCTCAGAGTCTCACCAGGCTGAAATCAAGGAGTCAGCCTGTCTGTGATCTGTGATCTGATTTTAGGCTGCAGTCCTCTTCCAAGCTCACTGGTTATGGTAGATTTCAATTCCTTTCAGTTGTAGGATTGCCGTCCTCCATGAAATACTCAATGGACAGTTCACAACATGGCTTTTTGCTTTCTTCCAGCCCAGCAGGAGAGCATCTGTTTGTTGCCTTTCCTTCTTTAAAATGACTCATCTGATTAGGTCAGGCCCACCCAGGATGTCTCTCTTTTAATTAACTAAACTCAACTGATTAGTAACCTAAATAAGGGAGTGATATTCCTTCATATTTACAGGTACTGTCCACACTTAATGGAAGGAGATTACATAGGGTGTGCACACCAGGGGGTAAATTTTGGGGGCTGTCTTAGAATTTCTACCTATGAAGAGTTAGGAATCAGAAAATAGCATCTAAAGTTAATGGCAACAAATAGATATTTAACCATATTATTTAAAATAAAGACTAAATGGATGAATATTAACACACTGAATAATGCATAGCTGTAAGAATGGCCAAAAAAGAAAGAAAATATGTAATGTAGCTAGAAAATATTGGAAGGAAGGAGGGAAGGAACGTGGAGGCTGAGTTTGAGCTGAATTAGTAGTTCTCAGCCCTGACTACAGCAGAATCACCTGAATGTCTTCAACAATGCCTGATGGTTAGGTCCCACTCAACATCAATGAAATCAGAACATCTAAGGGTGGGGATTAGTTGTAGGCATAGTTTCAAAGCTCCTCAAATGATTTTAATATGCAGCCAAATAAAAATCCACTGAGCTAAATCTTCATCTTTCTTAATGGAGACTTAGCAGTTTTTTGTGTTTTTCCCTAAAGTTGATAAAATAAAATACTAGAGGTATAATCATGTTATTCAGAGTTGTGGACATAATCCAGAAGCAGTGAAGTCAGAAAGGATTAATTTGGCTGCCTCCGAGGAGAACGAGGGGGACTGTGAAGACAGAGGGAGGAAAAGCAGCTCTGAGTGTAAACTTCTCTGTACTATTTGATTTTTTTTTTTTTTTACTATGTGCATGTATTATGTTGACATAAAAAATCTGTAAGAGTTTACAGTTCCTTCAACAAGTGAAGAATCAAAGCTCCCTATACGGTTAGTACTAAAACTTTACCAGTCTAGATATTACCTGCTCTTCTTTAAAGAAGTCATGGTACTACTAAACAATGAAATAAGTACTGTGCTTTATTCTTCTGATATAGAAACAGATCATTTTCAATGCTACTTTATTTAAAAAAATTCTCAGCTATTTTTACTCCCTTCAAGATGCCAGTGAGTATTAATTCACTATAGCTTTCTGTATTAGTTTCTTATAGCTGCTGTAACAAATTACCACAAACTGGGTCACTTAAAACAACAGAGATTTATTCTCTCACAGTTTGGGAGTTCAGAAGTCTGGAATCAGTTTCAACACTCCCAAACCAAGGTGTTGGCAGGGCCACGCTCCCTCTGAGGAGAACCCATTCCTTGCCTCTTTCAGCTCTAGTGGGTGTTGGCATTCCTTGGCTTGTGGCCACATCATTCCAGTGTCTGCCTGGTGGTCATGTTGCCTCCTTCTTTTCTAGGTCAAACGTCCCTCTGCCTCTCTCTTATAAGAATCATGTGATTACATTTAGGGCCCATCCAGATAATCCAGGATAATCTCCCCAGCTCAAGATCCTTAACTTAATCTCATCTGCAAAGTCCTTTTCCGCTATATAGGGTAACATTCATAGGATCCAGGGATCAGAATTCAGATATCTTTTGGGAGCCAATATTCAGTCTCTCATCCTTTTATTCTTCAGATTTTTAATTACTGAGCTAACTTCCCTTATCTATTCAAATGAAAGAACTATCTCTGAGGTAAAAATGAAATTTTAAAAACTGATTTATTTAGGGTTCTGCAAGCACTGTGAAAGTAGAATATATGATGGCAGAAAGTGTCCACATTTTCCAGAGTTAAGCAGTTTGCTTAATTATAGTTGCTTCTCCTACTACTTTTTGTATACTCCCTATCTTATTTAATATTTGATTTCTGCTTTTTCACTCTTTGAAAATATTGTCTTTCATTACGTCTTTAATTTGGCAGACGATAAATGTGATGAAGTGAATAAAAATATATCTACAAGTAATTCATGTTTTCATTTGTTCTTTATTAATAACTAGGCTGCTCAAGTCCATCGCAGTTTTCTTCAAACATTAATTTTGTTTTTTAAAAAGGCATTTGTTTGACTTTTGTACATATTTGCTTTAAACAACAAGAAATTTTGTGGATACGCAGTCTCTGTTTATTCGTAGTCTGAAAGAACACCTTTAATCACTAGGTGTTTAAAACTCCATCCTTTTGCAAGAATAATATCACGTAATTTTAGCCATATTAGACGTAATCACGGAACTCATAATAAAAATCATCTCCCTTTTCTCTCAGGTTTTCCTTTCCTTTTCTTAAAATTCTTGAAAGAAAAGAAGGAAGGAAAGAAAGAAAGTCACATAGAAAAGGAATATTTGAAGGAGTTTCATAGGTCAACACCCCAAAACATTGACTTGCCCAAATCCTTTCACTGACTGGGTCTTCCAGAGTGGTGCCAATGCCTTGGAATAAAGAGGGACCATTGTGGTTAAAACAGTGGGTAAAACTGAAGGTTCTCGTCTGGATCTCAGAGGGAGACCTGGTACTCTGTGCAAATATGGATAAACCATGTCACCTGTAAATTACTGGCTATTGGTTTCTTAAACCAAGTCATGCCTTCTCTTAATGGATATGTAAGTCCTGGGGACTTAGTGAGAAAGCTGTCTACCTTTCTCTTCCCTGTCGTGTCCCTGTTCTGGCCGTGACAAAATATCTTAAAAATTGGCTTTGAAAGTTTAATGTCCAGCATGACCTGTGTAGAGGTGATGCTTTTCTATTTCAAGTATCATTTTTATAAAAGTCTTCAAAGAAACACTTGCCTTATTTTCCAACCTAGCCCTTCCTCTTGTGTTTCTGAGAAATTGTTCAGCCTTCTAAATATCAAATCTGAAGTAACATCCGATTATGAAAACACAAAATATTTTTATAACCCAAACTCAGTTTCTACCCTAACTACATATCTTTCCTGTGTGTGTGTGTGTACGTATGTATGTATCATATGTGGGGACGGAAAACAGAAAGAATGAACTTCATGTCACTCCACTGCTTAAAACACTCCAGTGGCTCCCAAACTCCTTCCCGTGGGCTGCAAGCCCTTCTGTGAACTGACCCCAACTTACTCCTCATCCCCACCTGGTGGCAGCCCGCCCCTCTGACACCTTGATCAAGCTTCCTTAGTCTTCTTTCTGTGCCTCTGATTGCCTAACCACATTCCTGGACCTTAGCACTTGCTGTTCCATCTGCCTGGAATGGTTTTTTTCCCCAGATCATTGCATGTCTTGCTCCTTCTCATTAGTGAGGTCCCAGATCAGATGGCATGCCCTGAAAGAGACCTTCCCTTGGCATGCCACTGTTGCCCTTCCCCTTCATTCTCTCCCATAAGACTCTCCCATTAGATATTTACCACTATCTAAAATGTTCTATTTATTTGCTTATATTTTCACCGTCTGTTTCTCCAACAGGAATGTAAGCTTTATTGATTTCTGTGCATCCAGCTTCTAGAATGATGACTAACACAAAGCAGATATTCAATAAACTTGTACTGGAATATTGAGTCTTTTACATTTCCTTTCCCTCTTGCCCTTGTTTTTTATCTTGTGATCAAGAAGTACAGGCGTTCTGGAGAAGCACAGAGCATTCAAAGATCTCTAGACCCGGCTAAGTAAAAGGGAGCAGATCTTGGGGCAGAAGATCAGGGCAGGGCTGGGAGTCCTAGGATCTTGAACACTTGGGGATTTGAAGATGAGAGCTAATGGCTGCCCCTCTACCCACCGCATTCCCAGCCATCCACCCCAATCTCTTCTGGCCTAGCACAGACAAAAACATCTTCCTGGTCACCTCTCCCCCAAAGGACGCTTGGAGTATGGAGTACATGAATAATTTAATGATCCAGGGGCTGGTGGCCATTTCTACTAGACGTGCTTCAGGACAGTGTGAATAAGCAAGCTGGAAAGATGGCGCACACTCCTGCAGCCACGTTACAGACGCCCTGCCCTGTTCCCACCCTGGAAGGGGCTGCTTTGCTGAGTCACTCTGGGCTCGGGATGAGACCGGGCAGAGGAGACAGCTGCAAGGACGGCCTCCTTCTGGAGCTGTGTTTTCCTTGCCTCCGAGGAGGAGAGCTGAAATGGAAACTTCTGGCTAAACAGAATTGGAAGGTGGCAAGCAGGGATAGTGGTGGTCCTGTCTTTCTGCCCCAGGCTGAACTACTTTCGTTATTGCTCCATTTGAGTTGAGTTAAAAGCAGACAGATTGTCTTTTTAGTCTTTTTTCTCCTTTCAGTAGGTATCCAAAAGTCTAGAAATTGATATAATTTAAAGTTAATGAAAAGAAAGTTCAGCAGCTGCATCGTATTTCATGCCATTCTTTCCTTCTACTGGGTCCGGCCTCTCCCAGCTCCTCCAGCCTTCTGTTGTGTTGCCAAGGGCACCACACAGAGCCGAGGAGTCTGTTCTGAGGCCAAGGCAGGCTTCCCCACGGCTGATTTCACATTAGTCACTTACTCCGCAGGAGATAAGCTGGAGCCTGGTTCCCTTTTTCAACCTGAGCAGGTGAAGAATGTTTCTAACTATTCTGGCATTGTGACCAATGATGGTGCTTATATCTGTTTTACCTACCGACTCCAAAGCCCAATGTTTTTAGCTTTAAGTCGCATATTTGATTTCTCCTTCAAATGTGGTAGGGAGGAATAAGACCTGATTGCTTTGGAAGGAGTTTATGCTGCTCACCAGAGTCTCCAGCCGTTGTGCATGTCACGTGTCTATGTTGGTGGTTGTACAAAAGATGCAGATAAAAAATCAGAAGCAGTGGAAGGTTCGCCTGCAGCATGATTCCGCTAGCATTGTCAGGGACTCCCAGATCACTGTTCTTCCAAGCATAAAATGGCCTCCAGAATCTGTGGGTGTCAGGCCAATTAATTGCCATTGCCATTTCCAAATTTTCTTTAGAGCCCCTCCCTACCTTTTCTTTGTGTGCTGGTAATCACATGATATCTCCTGAGTGGTCCATGGCAACCCCACTAAAGGTGAAAGGATTGACACAACACTGGAAAGATTGACGGTCTGATGGGAGAAATGTCTCATTACTTGCACATGGAAACTTTTCACGCTGTTACAAGGGCTGACTCTGAAATCCTGGCACTCTTTAGAAGTACTAGCATGCAGCTTCCCAGAGGATGGGTCCAGCTTTGAAAAGGACATCACCAAAGGCACAGGAAGGTGACCGGCAAGGACTATCCAATGCACTTTGGCAATAGGAGCATTTGGAGCAGAGTCTAAAAGTAATCCCACATTCAAAGACTTGGTGCTGGTGGTGTCATTTCCTGCTGCAGATCTGGTCCCACAATGAGAAAACTTGTGCTTAGTAGGTACAGAGGCATGTTATGTTAACCGGAAACCAGACTCTAGTCTAAAAGTCTGAAATCTACCAGACAGTTCTCTAAGAAAGCACATTCTGGAAACTGCTCTCTATTTTGAATGTTAATTGCAGGCAAGTATGCCTTAACAGTTAAAGCTGGGTTTAGGTATAGGAAAAGGGACTTTTCACTGTCAAGCCATAACAGCATTGTTTTCCTGAGCACCTGGTAAACATGATAAAACAATTCCTGGGGCCGGCCCCATGGCCAAGTGGTTAAGTTCGCATGCTCCACTTCGGAGACCCAGGGTTTCACGGGTTTGCATCCTGGGCGCAGACATAGCACCGCTCATCATGCCACGCTGCGGTGGTGTCCCACATATCACAACTGGGAGGACCCACAGCTAAAATATACAACTGTGTGCTGGAGGGATTTGGGGAGAAAAAGCAGGAAAAAACAAAAAAAAGATTGGCAACAGTTGTCAGCTCAGGTGCCAATCTTTAAAAAAAAACCAAAAAACAATTCCCCTCCTCTTCTGTCTTTGGCTCATATTTTCAGATTCAAAGATGGGCTGGGAAACAGCATTGATAACAGGTAATGATAAGGACAAGCATAGACTGTGCCCTTAGAATGTTCCAGGCACTCTTTCCAGCACATTGCAGATATAAACTCATGTAATTTTCACAATGACTCTGTGAGGTAGGTGCCTTATTACTCTTATTTTATGGATGAAGGAACTAAGTATAGTTGAAGAATTTGTCCAGGTGTCTACAGCTAGTACAGATACCAAAACCTGGACTTGGACCCAGGCAATCTGACTAGGTCTAGAGTGTTTGTAACCGGACCCCCTCCGGGATTCCACTCACCAGTGTTATTGATCACCACCAAGGGCACGTCCTCAAAGAAAGAGGCTGCTTTGGTCGGCCCCTCAGTATTTCCTAGTCACACTTACAGCTACTCCTCTTCAAATGGACTCTTGGGTCCCTGAATCACCTTTTCCATTCCACTATTTCCATTCACTCTGGGTCATTGAGGTTGGGAAGCGGATGAGTAAGTTTTATTTTGTTTTGTTGTGTTTTATTCTAAAAAAGTGCAGGAGAAATGTCCTGGGATATATTAGCAGTATGAATGTGGAGTTTTCGCCCTGTTCCAGAAGAAACAAGACCTTGCCGAGCATCCTCGAGAATACAGAGCAGGGGCTTCTAACTGGTTGATATCAGAGTGCGTGTAACTGCAGATCCCAATCAAAGAGAAAAATACTTTAATTCATATGGCAAAGAGTAAAGAAAAAAAAATGGAAAGAAAAACTTGTGCCAGTTTTAAGCCAAACATTTATGTTAAAAAGGAAAGGAGAGAGACAGAGAGAAATCGAGTCGAGTGACCTTGAGTGAGTCACTCACCCTTGTGTGGCCTCAGTCTGCTCTTCTGTAAAAGGACTGAGTGGGACTAGAAAGATTCTTTCCAGATCTGACACAATGATTTTAAGATAAGTAAACATTAGAGAAAAAGGCTTGAGAATAAACTAAAAGAGATTGTAAAACATTTTCTTTCCCTTTTTATAATTTTTCCTTATTACAGCAAAACAAATGTAGTAAATAACTTTTGACTGCAAATAATAAAGACTCAAAATTTAACACTTAATGACAGAAAAACATTTCACCCTTTTGCTTTATGTCAAGGGCCATGACTGCTCTTGGAGAGCAATGCACAGACGTAGAGTGTGGATGGGAGTATAATCCGGGGGTAGAGAAGAGAAATATGACCTCTAAAAAAATATTTAAAACTCTGGTAATTTCATTAAAAAATCCACCTGAAGCCTAATTCTTCTTACAAAAAGTACGTGAACCTTCAGTAAATCCTACGTTTTCACAGAACATAGTGTGAAAAACCTGGTGCTTATCTTTAAGTCCCTCGCATGTTTATTCACTCTGACCTTCTGACTCTTTTTCATCCAGAACTGCTTTGGTGCTATAGGAGGAAAGAAGACAAAACTCTGCAGGCAGATTTCCAAGGGCTTTCATGCTAATGCCTCCTTGGCCCCTTGCCCTTGGTTGTGGTCCTTCTTCCTCTGCCTGAAAGAAAAGCAGAAGAGAGTAAACTTGGGGCAGAAGGAGAGGTGGCTTGGGGTCGAGTGCGAAGTTGGCCATGTCTCTTTTTTGACATCATAGTTCTACTAGTGTCAGCGCAATGGATGTGGCTTGGAGTGTCTGCCTGTGCTCAGATCAGATCCCATTACATTTCTCCTAAAGGGAAGGCAGGCCTCTCTCCCCAACGGGACAGTTTGATCATGTCTGTATTTAATTTCTATTTTTAATTCACAGGCATGCTGCGAGTCTAAATCTTGTCTCTCTTAGCTCTTCAGAGTACCCAAGATGTCAATTTATAGAATCCTGCATTTAGGTCTGGACAGAGGACGCCTGCGTTTTAAGCCCACTTCAGGGACCAGCCCACAGGGACCCTGGGGCAGGCGATGTGGCCTGGAGAGAACAGCTTTGGAAAAGGCCTCTGTGGGTTTTATCTCTTGGATTCTAATGCTGATGTTGGCTATCTGGACATGGGTCCATAAAATTCAGGGATCCCTGTTTGCTATGCACCATCTTATTGTCATTACCAGGGCTTTGCTAAGGTCCTGCCCTTGCATGGATCCTGAGTTAGTGGTGCTGGGCAGAGCCTCAGAGTTGATGGATAGGGTAGGAAGAAAATAACTCTGCCAGCACTTTGAAGAAAGAAATCATACATATCTGTGCAAACACTTAATTCATAGACCCGCCAGTGTCTACAAAGCAGAGATGTTGGGTTTACCCTCCCAGTGTATACTGCCCACTGCTCAAAGCTCTTTGTGACTTTTTGACTCCCTTTAGGCAATGGGAGGTATTTATTATAGCCTGTATCTATGGGGGTAGGGAAGTGGCCCACAGGATGGCTCTGAGCTCTAAAAGTCTTACTCTGGCCCTGGCATGTCATTCCCCTAGGCCAGTGAGCCTCAGGGCTCTTAGATGCCAGGACTTTGCAGCCCTGATCCAGTCTGCCCACTGAGGCAAGATCGCGGCTGGGAAATAAACACAAGAAAACCATCTGCATTGCACTCCCAGTGTTTGCGAGGGGCAGAGGTATTACTGCTTTGTACTTAGGTTCCAGAAGATAGAAACTATTAATTTGTGTGTTTTTCCAGAGTCCTTTGCTACAGGAATTTTAGGTGCTAACACTGTCTTCCTGTTTTCCTGATGTGCCCCTGAGTTTCAGCTTATTGAAAGTTTATACTCACCATCATCATCAAACACTTACATCGCATTGACCATAGGCACTGTTCTAAATCTATTACAGATCATTGTTTATTCATTCATTCATTCATTCTTCACAAAAACTCTATTATTATCCTTCAGATAGAGAAACTGAGGCAGGGAGGCACCGAGAGGGTAGGTGGCTTGCCCAAGGCCACACACTGGAATTCAAGTCCAGGTAGCCTGGTTCCAGAACCATACTCTAATGACCATAATATATGGCCTCTCAAACACATATGGACACTCAATTCAAAGGATCCTTAAAATATCATTCTGGAATTTCCCAAGTCTAGTTAAAGAGGACTTTATTTTTCATATTATTTTCATGTACGTACTTAAAATATGTAGTCTATTCTTAAGGATTTTTTTCCTTGAAATCTCATTTTTATTGCTCCTTTGAAGTGATAATTTATTGATATTTCAATTCTACTCCTTCCTACAGTCCCATAACTTCCCTATTTTTGATCCTGTCTCCAAAACTCCCTAAGCCAGAAGTATTTTTAGACATAGAAGAGGCCAGGAGGCAGAAGGAGGGACAGCGACGTGACTGGAAGTCTATTGGTTTGGTAAATTCCCATGGTTTCCAGCTGGAAAATTTTTTTTCTTATAGTTTTTGGGTAGGATTCGAATGAAGCCATACTAGAAAAAAAGTTGTGCACTACTTTCTTAATAATCTTAAGATAAGGTTATTTAATATTCTTCAGAGATTGGGATTCTACAAGTTTCCCTAGTAATTTCTTCCATAATTTACATATTCCTAGTTAAGAATTTCTTCTTATGTCTATACTAGATCCTTCCTACATAGCAAGTTGGCATTAAAAAGGAAAACAGATTTGCCATGACACTTCCATGAGCTATGTTGAGCTTTTAGAGTTGTTCTTGCAGTGCAAGTAGTCCCCACCCATTCTTGCAGGTAGGTTGTATTCAAATAAAATGGAAACTAACCAATTTTCCCACTTGAGGTGGACTTGAACTCCACCTTGTCTTCCGGAAAACAGAAATCAAAAGAAGTGATTTTTTTCCTTATTATTTCAAGGTTAGCAGAGTTTTCAGATTATATACCCTAAAATTTTTCCCTGTAATGTAGGCAACTAGGTCCCGCAAGAAGCTTGGGCTTCAGAGATCCTTCCGGGAAGCACTCTTGTGAAGCCAGAATGGAAGCCTCCCTCTACTTGCAGCTTTTTCTTACTCAGCAAGCTGAATATGATGAGACCTGAGCCACATTTGCACACAAAATATCAGCACAGCGAAATTTCTTACATGCTCAGTTTGGCTGCTGCTGTCCAGAGAGCCATGCGTTGAACTTGGTGGCCTGGTACATGATACGGAGGCGTTAACGGAAGTGGCAGGGGCAGCTGTAGCAAGGGCAGAGAGTCCCTCACCTCCTCTCTCCATGGTGCCCAGGACACTTCACAAGGCAGCTGGAGATGACTGCACTTCACCAAGTTCAGGGACCCTTTCTGAAGGCTTTGCTGTGCACTCACATGTCACTGAGCACGAAAAGAAATGTGCCTCCACCTGAAACTAATCACGTAGCTGGTCCCAGATGAGCAAACGTCTGCTGCAGAAAGAAAGAAGTAAGAGTCTTGCGGGATCCTTGAAAGACTATAAGGTCCGTGGGGAAGAGAGAACAGGCTGGAGCAGGTTGTCCCCCACTCTCTCTCCAGCTCCTCTCCCCAGGGCTGCTCTGGCAGCAGAACCAGATGGAAATGTCACCTAATGCGGAGTGTTTTATTCATCCTGGTCTACACCCCTGCCTTACACAGTGAAAGCTCCTTGGCAACACTGTGCAGAGGTTCTTTTCGTTTTTAATTGAATCCTAAGAGGTATATATTTTTTTTCTAGAGGTGCCAGCTTAAAGTAATTACTAGAATTCCCAACAGGGCTAATCAGAGATTCATAGAAAATAAAGATGGAGGAGAAGACCTTACCCGGTGGGTTTCTCCCATTCTGCTCAGAAGGCTCTTGCAGTCCAGGGCAGCCATCACAGTCCTTGGATTGTGGGCTATTAATAGGAGCCTTGAAATAAATCTCTGCCTAGAGAGATAAACTGAGTTCACTGCCTGGGTATCTTTCCCCTAGTGACCAGACACCTTCCATTTTCATCAGCTGTTTATCAAAATCAGATTAGTAAAAGAATAGTCAGATCAGAATTGTTTGTGCCTGTCTCAATCTTGAATTACCAATGACTTTCATGTGCTGCTTGAGCAAAGTACTGTGACCTATAGATGAACTAGACTTTGTATTTCCTGCTCCTTGTCCTGAACTTATAATTCCCCAAAGACCACAGTCATTAAGTCTCGTTGTTCATTATTGATCTAAGTAAGATAGGTGAGGCTCGCTCCTGGGGGCTGTGGGTATGTGGGTAATAGATTCTATCTTTGTGATAAGTCATAAGTCACTAATGGGTTATTTTGAGCTCTTGCAAGTGGAAGACAATGGAGCATTTAGTAGGTTGTGCAGTTACGTAAGACATCTCTCTCCAAACAAAGAGGAGGCAGGACACCCAGCCAAAGGATTGAGCACAGGAGGCTGTGTGGTCTGGTGGTTCCAGGGAGAGACGTGGGGCCAGGGCTTCCTGGGTTCAGCTACCAGCCGAGACTCTGACTCAGGGGGAGCAGAGCCAAGTCGCTTGGCTTGAGACAGATAGACTGTGAAACCGAGGAGAGAGAAAACCGCAGGTCTGTGCTCAAGGACTCTGGGGGAAAAGCACATTTTGGAAATTAGAAAAAAAGATCACCCTGTTAAGTTACAATTCGGGACTTTTTCAACAAGAAATGAGCATTTTTCTTTCTTATTGCCTGACACGTCCTCCTCTGGGCAGCAACGTGAAGCCAAGCCAGTCTCTGAGGGTGTTCTGTGTGGGATGAATAGAGAAGCCTGGGGGTCTAAGCAAAGTTAGTCAACCTTGGTGAGTTGTCAGTAATGCTCAGGGAGCTGGGCACTGGGGGCAAAGAGGTTCTGCATGAATTCTTCCCTTTCTTACTCATTCTGCCTTCCATAATAAAATGCCCTCTCAAATCGTGGGAGGAAAAACCCCTTCCCTCAGACTTCTGGATGCTTCCCTTCAACCAATTTGAGCAGAGATTTGCTCAGCTGTAACCAGCAGCCTGTTCAGCTGCAGACCCACACATGCTCCCCAGCCGCAGCCAGGGCTGGGGTTGAAGGGAACTGTTCTCCAAATCCCGCCAGCTCTGAAACTACGAATCTTCTGACCAGACAGAGTACTTGGCTCCCTCCAGGGTTGGGTTTGAAGGACCACTGGTTAGGTCTCCCCTCCCTGGCATCATGCCTCACTTCTCTGGACCTGCAAAGTTTCTGATCTTTAGGAATACCTTATTAAAATGAAAACAATATTTATAGGGATCTCTGTATTTAAGGCTTTAACTCCCAGCACCTGAGTTAATAATACCTTAGTCTGGGACAGGAGATGAAGGAGGGGCAGGTTTTGCTCTGGAATGAGGTATGGTGGGGAGTAGACTCTTCTCTGGAAGAGTAGAAAGAGCCCAGGAGAGAGATAGATAAATCATAGAAGTGGACGTGGCCTTCTTGGTCATTTTACACACACCTGTCTGGAAAGACTTTAAAATCTGGTGGTGGGAAGATATGAGCATTGTATCGGGATGTCTGCTCTTATTCCAACCCAGGCTAGGCCAAACGGAATTCTGGTTTTCATTTGTGGTCACCTGACCCAGCCCCTAAACAGATTCATGGTGTCGCTCCTCCCTGCATTTACCTGCCATTGGTTAAATAGGCAAGATCAATGTCCCACATCCTAAGCCTCTCTAGGTTAAAATAAAGAGCTCTCTCTCTCTCTCTTTTCAATTGTATAACCACCCTTTGGCCACTTTTGTTGCAATCTAAAAAGAAAATTTAATAAGAAATTGTTTACTCTTGCCCATAAAGGTACCTGAGAGAACATTGCCTATTTTGTAAGAGTACATGAATTATATCCTGAATGAAAGAATTAAAAATAATCCAGTGAAGTTAGTGACAACTCTACTCACATACTCTTCAAACTCTGGTTCCTTTATATTTGACGATTCGCTATGGCCAGCACACCTCTCTCAGGCCTCCCTTGGGTAACCCATGGTCTAATAAACACACACCTAGGAAGATGCAGGACCCCACTGGGGATGGATTTCATGAGATTACAGGTATCTTCCCTGGTCACAAGTGCCACTGCCCCCTGTGGTCCTTGAGAGTCATCCTCTTGTTCTTTACAATCCCACTTGGTCAGGCAAAGACAACACAGTGAGTTTCTGGGCAGAAGGGTGTGGATAGGAAGTCAAACAGAGTAAATGGAACCCGCCCCCACCCCCAACGGCGAGAGAGGCGTAGTCCAAGGTCTCCAGGTTCAGAGACCCCAAGCTGCCCACTGACATCTCATTGCTCAGCCCCCTCCCCAGGTGTTATCTTAGCCTCCTCCACAATTCCTGGCAGCAGCAGGTGGGCCTGGGTCCCATCTCAGGGACATCTGCCTCCTTCTCCAGCAGGCTTCCATGTGGACGAGGAAGAAGCAGCACAGGTCTCACAAGTGAGTCTTCAGGCCTTCTTATCCCCCAGTCAGAGAGTCTCAGCAAACAGAAGACTTTGTCTCTCAGTTGAAATCTTTATATTTGGATTATTACCCTAGTATCTATATTTTCCCAAGAATAACAGATGAGTCTATGTCCCACATCCCTTTGATTAAAGGATCTTTCTGATGACCTTCCCAAAGAAAAGAGTCTTCCTCTAAGAACCCATACTTTGGAAGGGATCAGTAAACATATATAAATATTTGTTGGAAAGAAATAAAAGGATGAATTGTTGTTCCAACCTGGTATCCTCATATATTAGTTTTATTTTCTTTTGCTTACAATCTGAATTTTTAAAAAATACAATAGCCAATATGAGCCTACACTTCATAAAGGCTAACTTATAAAAGATATGAATGTGTTAAATGAAAAAGTAATTTATAATAATTTATCATGAACTATAAAGATAGATAGTCTCTATCAAGGGAAAAAGTAGATTTCCAGCTGTATAATTTCAATAATTAAATTTGCCACAAATTTAAAGATTCATGTAAGTGTTTTCATCCTGGTTACTTCCAGCCTGGAAAATGAAGCTCCATTTGGTATTTTCGGACTATGCTCAGAAATAAACCTTTTTTATGATTCTTGAATGAGAATCAGTGCCCCGCAAAGTCAAGCATACTAAAGGTGCTTGATAGTTTTTAAATAAATGGGGAGTTGTACATTACAACCTAATATACAGCGGACTGATAATGTATCAAAGCCCAATAAAGTTTTATTAAAGTTGGTGGTAAACATGCATCTATGACATTATATTAGAAGTGATATGAAAATCAGGAGAAATGTCTCAGTTTCCACTTCTGCCTGGGAGAAGAACTGAGAGAAGATGGCCACATTCAAGAAACATCCAGATGGCTCTAAACAGGGATCCAGCCAGCACACACTTCTGTATGCTATCATCAATGAATTGGTGCTGTCCTATCTAAAAACAGAATTTCTGTTTGAGGCTCATTTGATAATGTTTCTGGTTTATAAAAAGGAAATCATAGAGGGGTCAGCAAAGCAGAGCTACTTTTCTGGTTGGATGTGGGGACAGGAGCCTGCATCAATGCGAAGTGTCCAGGCTGTGTAGAACCCACCTAAGAAAGGAAGAAGCAAAGGTTTATGATGCTTCCTCTATGAGCCAGTCTCTTTGCTAAGCGCTATTTCACTTAACCTTCCTGTGATGCTGTGAGGCAGTTAGGTTTTCCTCCACTTTACAAATGAGGAAACTAAAGACTAAATGGTTTGTCCAAAGTCACTTGGCCAGAAAGTGGCAGTCAGATTTCCAACCATAGGACTCACAGCCTTAACCCAAGGATAAAAAATCCAGTTCAGACCATGGTCCTAAATCCTTATCCCTTTCCTTTCACATTCTACAAGCTTTTCTAACTAAATTAAAGAAAAAAGAACCACTGCATCTTACAGTATGATCAACTATTTAAATTGCCTCAGAGTTGGTAAGAAGGAGTCCTTGCATTCAGACTTGAAATGAAATAGGCCGTCTGTTTTTCTACACAATTAGATGTAGAATATGATTGAACATGTGACACTCAACATGTGTCCCATTCTCTAGGCCAAGCTTTCCTTGAAATTAATACATATAAATTAAGACTCAGCATTCCAAGTACTTTTTGCAAGATTTTTTTCCAGCTCGAGCTCTCTTTGCCTGGGGAGGATTGACAACCTTGACTCCTCTGACGGGTGCAGTGCACCAACATAGAGACAGTCCCTGGAACAAAGGAGTAAAGATGAAAATGAGCTCTCCTCTATTCCAAAACCAGATTTTTGAAGTAAACACTAATCTGAGAGATTTTATGTATACCAGTACATGTGCAACATACCATCACTTTAAAGCACATCCAAACACGGTGTTTTCAGAGATTATAAGAATTTTATTGACAAAGAAAATCTGCATTATACGCATCCCCTTTAAAAACAACCACCTCAAACATGGAGGAAACACTTTGTTCTCGATTCACGGTATCATCAATGCCAGAAGAATGAAATTGCAACACCAAAGTACAGACCAATATTTTTGACAATGAAATGATTTCTCAATATTATTTCAGATAGTAAAGTGCTAGAAAATTAGAAGAAATGAATCAAGGTATTTATTTCACAGGCTGAACTACTGAGCCTTCATCCAAATGAATGTTTCCACCGTGGCTCAATAAATTTGGCCATCAGCTCTTTTTAACACCATCCCAAATATACAGTATACGTCTAAAAACACGATAGAGTTCTTCGAGTATGGTGAGAACCAAGAGTCAGCGCGACTTACAGAAATTTATGGCCACATAGCAATAGTTCAGAGACAAACGCTAGAAAATATAAACGTTTGCTTCATGGTAGTATACGATTGGTTTTTCAGGGCATCTTGTAAATTCCTTTCCGATTATCCTTAAATAACCACTCCACTGTTGTCCCTCAGAATCTCCCTGGTAGACCCTCTACCTCCCCCCCTTTACTATAAAACTATAAACATATTCCAGATATACTGCAGCGCAAGAATATCAAAAGATTCTGATGTTCTGGACACAAATAGAAAACACACATACAATGGGCTCTCACTGTCAGAACAACACATTAACGTGTGCAGCTGGAAACCCCTCAAAAGAGATCATACAGACTTTTAATCCAAAGAGGGAAAAAAGTTAGGCCTGTTCCTTGACTACAGTTTCTAGGGCCTGGTGTAGCTATATTTTTAGGCTTGGCTCCAAGGAGCTGCCTACACAAATTTGGATGGAGCAAGGGAGGCACAGATGGTGGTCACGTGGAGGCACAGACCGATCGAGTGGGCTCGGTTACAAAGTCTGTACATTTAGGCTGCTGTATTCCTCCTATTTCAAGTACTGCCAAGTCCCGGCTGTTCCCCCTCTTTCCGAAGTCTTGATTCATTTAGTTCTCCTGAAGGAGGTGGAAGAGGAGGAGGATTGCGCAAATCTGACTGCTTTATGGTTTCGAGGAGACAGTCACCATCTTGGCTCCTTGTCAGATTTAAAGTGTAACATTTTGCTAAGTGTAAATCTGTGTGTCTGTTCCTTTTCTGTTGCCGTTATTGTAACTTCAATATTTGCAAAACACAAACTCAAAATACTTCAAATCCAGCCCAAAGCAGTTTGTTATTCATGCAACACAATTCTTATGTGTATCAATACACAGCGAGTCTGCAGAACAGGAATCTTTTGTTTCTTTCCCGTTTTTCTGTTCCTTCTTTCACTTAGGATTTTTTTCTTTCTTTGGAGATTTAAGACTGATTCAGTTACACAGTAGCAAAATCCCCATTTTATATATTGCATGTATATATAGACATAAACTGATTATTATCACCATGTCTGTTCTTATTGGTTGCATTATTTTAAAAAAGGAAGCACATAAGCTAAAGTTATTCTACCACTTGACATACCCTGTGAATTGCTTGTAAAGCATAAAGCACCTTAGAGATGTGTAGAATTTCAATTTTCTAATATAAAAATCTGTAGCATTTACTATAAAAAGTTGTTAAAGGTATTCAGCGTGTGTTTCTAGTAGCGCCTGATTCATAGTAATTAGCATTAAAGCACTAGTTTCTCATTCTTTAAAGAACAGCCTACAACCTTTCAGATTTTCAGTCATTTTCTTCTTTATGTAGGAAACTGGCAAAATCAAAATGGATTCAGTTATTGGGATTTGTTTTTTTTTTTTTAATGGGGCACAAAGTATTTTTCAGGTCATCATCAGGATGTCTGGTGTTCTGTCAATGTAATTTTTGTTTGTGATCAAAACTGCCCCAGAGTCTTATCCACTAAGCATTCCAGTGTGCCTTCTTGGCCTGAGCCAATATGTAGGAAGGACACTTTTAAAGCAAGACAATACATAAAAAGATTTTACCATCTGTTAATCAGGTGTTTTATCTGGAGGACACAAAAGATATTTACAATCCTCCAATTAAATGACTTCGCGTTATCCCTTTTATTTGGGTATGTGTAGAAATTGACACTATTATCATAATCAATGGAATTATTCATCTATCTTCTAAGGCAAGGAAGAAAATGATTTTCTTTTAGGGTAGAATTTCATGATTAGTAAAGCATATCAATAGGCAATGTGGAGAGGCAAATCGAGTTCAATTATCTTGAATTTCTGCTTTCAACAGAGGATACTAATAGAGAAAGTTCTTGATAACATTTTCGCTGCATGAATTTGCATTCTAAGCTCCTTCCTTAAAACATTGATATTGTTCAAAATTTAATAATAAAAACAATAAGAGAGAAAAGACTCCTACCATAGGGTATGCGTGCTTTTTAAAGTTAAAGTCACCTAAAAACAAAACAGTACAAAACTACCCCCCGAGTCAACGGGCATATGCTCGAATCAGGACTTCAAAACATTAGTTGAAGTCTGTAGGTTGAATGTGCATACAAATCAATAATAGGATTACATATCAGATACAGTTTCATGAATGGAACACATCAGCATTACCCAATCTTTCTCAAAAGTACTTAGCTGCCAAGAGAGAGACTTCACAACATATCACAAATGTGCTATTTGTATAAACGTTTCCCATTACATATGCTCTTGTTTTCACTTAAATGAGTATTTTTAACCTGAGCTATTATTAAAAAAAAATTTTTTTCTCCCTTGTAAAGCTTGGCTTTCAGAAGAAAGAATCTTTACGCCTCCTCTCTTGTGAGAGTAATTTCTCCTAATACCGACAGTGCTACACAAGCACAGCCAGGGCTCATTAAATAGACTTCTGAGCATAATTATAATTAACAATTAGCTAGAAATTAGTTTTAATGATTTGTTTTAGATGATAGAATAGAAGCATAATGTAATTATTCTTAAACCTTCTACATCATTAAGAATACAGCTACCACCAACTTCCAATTATTGAGAAGCAGACAATCATCCAAAGCATTAAGCAAGTGATCTACTTACAGAGCCAACAACGGGAGCTGAGGAGAAAAGGCCCCCGCCCCACCCAGGCGTTTATAATTATTTAGCCTTTTGCAAAGTCTCTTCCTTTTCCACTTTGCTCCTTTAAGCTGTCTCATGCCTTGAAGACACGTCTACCAGGGAAAATAAAGTCAACCTGGCTGTCCAGAAATTCCCCAAAACATACTGAGGATAATGGTGGGAGGTGGGAAGGCCTGGGAAAGACTACAGAATTTAGCAAGTGGGCCTGGAACACCAATTCACACCATCAAACTGGGCTAACAGGAAAGAAGATTATATCAGTAACGGATAAAATGAATGTTAGGAATAAACTCCAGACTGTGAAGATAGATGTATGCCATTCTTTCCCTCTTCAGTGTCCTTTGAATATCTCAAAGTCAATTTGGACCTTATTTTCCCCATAAGAATTTTTGAAAATACTATAGAAATGCTCTTTCATTTCCTGAAAAATATAAAAATATTCATTTAGAATGGTGAATATTAATTATTGTCAAAAGTTTTATTTTCTTTCTTCCTTTTCTTTCTCTCTCTCTTTTTCTTGAACCTCAGCTAGTTAGTGTGTTTTCTCTCCCACCTTTGAGAAAGAATGTTAGACTGTTTGCTGCTGGCCTTCGGAAGTTGTTAGGGAGCATATCCTGTCACCCACATAAAAGACCTGGTACCTGTGTTTCCACATCACAAAGCAGGCCAACAAGCACACAAGGCTGCAGACCACGTTAAGAATCATCTGGATGAGTAAGAACAGTTTGAAAGTGCCAGTGATGCTGGCACAGTCAGTCACATCCTGGTACACAAAGGTCCTGCTGAATGTCTCTGAGGAGAACAGTTTGCACTGGCAGGAGTTGAGTGCGGTTTCACAGGTAAACCGTGTGAGCTGCGAATAGTGGTGGGCAGCAAACGCCACAGCCAGCACACAGACCGTCAAGCCGAGGGTGCTCAGCAAAAAGTACAACAGCTGCAAGAAAATAGAAGAAAACCTTGCCAGTTACAAACAACATTGGATGGCTATTGACAAAGCTAATTAATAGAAGCTGTTTTTCTTCTCTCCCAGGAAGTTCCCTGATGAAGGGACTGTCTCATCAGAAATGTAATACCAAAGACAGGGAAATGGTTCCATGTTTATGTGTTAGTGAGCAATCCTTAAACCCTGTTCATATTTTCATTTGCCATATAGATGTTGCGTGCTTTTCATGAATTGAACCAACAATACTAGCTTGATGGTGGGATATTTGTGTTTGGATGTAGCAAGCTGCTTAGATGAATCCCAAACACAAGAGAGCCAGCCCTGAAAAGCATGCTGGGCTTATTTTGACCTCGAGAACTGCTGATACAAAGACTGAAACGAGACTAGGAAGTAAAGAACAAGTTTCTGCAATGTAAACACTCTTTTGGCCAAAATTGGCAACAACTGGTCAACCAGCAACATGGGTTAATAAAAAAGACTATGTTCAATGTAGTAGCTGCCAAACTGTGTCCAGGAATGCCAGAATCACCAGTAAGAGGCTGCTGGGAGAAAAACAAATATGGCTGCCAAAGGTAGACGACTTGATGTCAGCTTCATCACCTACAAGTCTCATCCGAAATCCAACTATGCTCATGTAGTTCCATGTAGTTCCTGAGCATGCAAATAAACTCTAAATGGTTCCTCAGCCACCAAGGTTCTGAACGCTGTCGGCCTTTGAATGGCAAAGTTTGGTTAAAGTTCTAACTCTGCTGCTAAACAACCATGGAATTTCAGAACAATTTAGACATTTAGCCTACACCTGAAATACTTTGATTAAAAATTGTGAGTGCTCGTTGACATGGCCACAATCTAAACCATCCTACAGAGCAAGAAATGTTCTTGTGATTGGGCTCATCTACTGGAAATGTTTCTCTTAATGGTCTTGCCACTGGGGGGGTCTAGATAAGGAAGAGAGTCCCCAGCTGTTGGGACCAGTGTATTGAACCCAGTTCTTAGTGCAAGATTTATATTACCACAGTCAAAAGTTGCTCATAGAGCAGTTCTGGTGAATGTGAACTCCCCAAACTAAGATTAGTTCCAGTCATGGCCAGGTTCAGATTAAAGCAGCTCTGAAAAGATTATGCCCTTTCCCTACCTCCAACTATAGGTAATTCAAAATAAAAACATACATGCAAAATTACGAAATATATGCACAAAGCTCCTCCAAATTTGTGATTTTCTACACAGTGACAATTTCAGTGTTTTCAAGTCTTAAATATAGAATAATTAAAAATTTATTTTTTCTTTCATGAGTGTAGTGTGTGTGTGTGTGTGTGTGTGTGTGTGCTGGTGCCCTAAGCATGTGCTGGTTTGCCTGGAAGCTTGGCTGAGCACAGGAAGAGAGTGGAACTGGTTAAAGCCATTTTGTCTTAATATGGGCGGACAACAAAGGAGTGAATGTATTCTTTAGATCTTCTCATCAAAGATATCTTCAACACACACACTATTTTTCATTTTCAAATAATTTGAAAGATTGTCAAATATAACCCAAGTGGCTTCGTCTGTGAAACAGTTTATTGAAACATCTTATATCTCAGGAATATAACAGGGATAACACATTCAACATGTTTAGTCTCCCTTGGAGGAAGGGAACGAGATAAATACAAAGCGGAACACTTATAAAATTTAAAAAGGAAATATTTAATTTGTGATTTGAATGCAGCACCTTGGTCCTGTCTCCCAAACTTTCTGTGGCCGTATTTAAACTGTAGTGTTTAGGCTAAAAAGTATGGTCTTATTTTGTGGGGCCATTGGGGCAGAATATTTGAAATATTCTGGGTTGTTCTGAAGTATTCAGGCTTGACAATTGACTTCAAACTCTTGATGCCAAGAGCCAAATTAAATTGTGCTGTCTGTGTTGTGCATGTGTGGCCATTGTGGCTTCATTTCAGTGCAGGCAGCGTAGAACTGGGAGCTATTTGCTCTGGGAACATGAATACATTGGTGACTTTACCAGCAGGGAAGGCCCAAATTAAGGGATAATTTCTCACCTGAGAGTCATCTGCTTAGTAGAATGGCTCCAATTGGAGTTTTCTCTGCACATTTTATTGCCATCAGCGGATGGATAACCCTCCTACCTCCAACACACACCCCCACACATCCTTAGATAGCAGATTTCTATAACATTTGTCAGGGCAATATCTTGAAGCAATCTTTAAATAATCTTTAAATAATTCAAATAGGTGCAAAAAGTATTAATCTCTCTAATCATCACAAAAATCCATTTGCTTAAATGAGAATTTTGTCTATTTTTAAAAGATGACCTTTTGTCACAGAGATCCAAAGATTTGCCCAAGATTGTTTAACAAATAGAAGGGTATTGGTTAGGAACATGGACCCGGAGCCAGACTCCCTGAGGTGGAACCTTCTTTCTCCCCTCATTGGCTATGGACCTTGGATGAATTAATCAATCCCACGTGTACCTCCATTTTTTCATCTTCAAACTCGGAATGATGATCATAATAGCACCTACTTCATAGGATTATTACAAGGATCAAAAGAGTTGATATCTGTTGGGCTTAGAATAGTGCCTGGCACATAGTAGCACTATTTAAGTATTTCTGAAATAAATAAACAAATGAGTAGAGATGGAAAGAGCTGCCAGTTCTCAGGACTCTTAGATTATCAATTCTGCTGGCTTTGTCTTATTCTCTGTCATGTGGGAGTAACAATGCATACTTGGCTTGTAGAAAGGATGTAAACATTTACAGAAACACAGTGATTGCTCAGTGTTAATTGAGCATCTTAAATATGCTAGAAGCCAAAGAGAGCACAAACAAAAGCCATACCCCTTTGCTCCTCTGAATACCGGTACCTTTTCATTGGCGCATATCTCATGCATTGTGATTCTGCTTCTCCCACTCCGTGAAAGCATAAACAGGAGTGAGCCACAGAATCAAGTTTCTTAGCCATTTTAAGACATAAATATATACTTGATCCCCCAAAGCCTGTGGGCTACATCTGCAGCGTTGTAGGATTTTTCCTTCGCTGCTTTTAACTCATCTGACAGCAACAAGCTTCTGGGTTAGAATCTGTAGTTTAAAATCAAGTGGCTTGTTTTACCTACATGGCACGAATAAACTATCAATGAAAGAGTTTACGATGACCTTGGGAAGGCGAGCAAATATATCTTGATAAAAGTACGGCTCGGGAGGCGTTTGTCTCGCCTGTGTCAGCCCGAACGTCTGGCGCTGGGCAGCGGGCGGGCAGAGGCGCGGTGGCCCCAGCGCTTATGCAACTGCAGCGCCCAGACGCTGCTCCGCTCGCTCGCTGCCTCTAATTGGTACCCAGCTGCAGCTTCAACCTTCGGTGACTTCGGGAGGAGGGCGGTTCGGCTTCGTTTTAATTACCTTCCCCGGTGGCAGGAATGGTAAGGCCCCTCTGCAGCGCACCGCGCAGGAGGAGACGGCAGCAGCAGCCCAGGGGCCTCCTGGACGAGGGCACGAGGCAATCGCGCCTTAAATGCCCTCATGGGGAATGTGTTCTGGAGTGTTTCTGCCAGCACATGAGCCCGACATGTTTCTGAAAATCATCAAAGTGAGCCCCGATAAAGCAGGGCCACAGGGAAAGGCAGGCGGCCCAATTCAAGGGCGAATGGCCCCCCAGGTTCAGGAGCGAGTCCAGGGAGAAAGAAGGAACGCGCTGGTGCTGTGGAAGGCCTGCCAAAGGGCCGCCGCAGAAGACCACGCTAACTTGAGATGAAAAGACAAGTCTCCGTGGCTATTGTCTCTAAGAAAAAGGGAAGGGCGTGTGTGCGCAGACTACACTGAGACGCGGTCATCACCATCTGATTGCTTGCCCCTGGCTCTCTGGGCGATCAACAGGAGGAAATAAATTCTCAAAGAAAGCTTAGGCCCGGGTATCAGGACTGGGGCACTAAAAATGTGGTTATGCTAGTCAGAAACACCACATGAAGATGCATTTTATTCCTTCCCCCCCAAAATGGTGTGAGAAGCACAAGGGAAGTCTGCTGTAACCTGTTGTACCTTTGGAAAACCTGGAGATTGACTGAAGCTCATTTTTGACCTGAAGATAAAGTAGCGGGTATCTTACAGAGCGAGCAGCAAGCATCATTAAAGGTCACGTTCAGGAGAAGAGAAAAGTGCCTCCTATTTGTCAATGTCTATCATAGGTGGGAAAAAAAGATAGTTAATGAGATCTTCCTAGTGGGGAATTCTCAACCTGGCTGACATTGGCAGTGACTTTTTTATTTTTATTTTTTTGCACTTGCTCCTTATTTTAAGTGCAGATGTTGAGATGGCTTGGGGGCCTCTGTGAAGCTGATGCTTTTGCCTCTGCTGTTTCCTGAGACCATCTTGGGGGGAAATGAGGGCATTTCACATGCATTGATGAATCTAGTTTAGAGCATTTTTTACCTGGTGAATGAAGTTCCTGTAATTTAACGGGCCATTTTTTATTAGGCTTTCTGCCTTTTTTTTTTTTTAATCATCACCAAGCCTTGTGTTTAATCAGACCTCCAGGAAAAAAGTAAACACAGACTGATGTCTGCTCTATCCGGCCTTCTTTTAAGGAACACCCTCAGAGGGAAAAAGTAAAATTCCCAAATGTAGGTATATCCACCAAAATACTAACTCTACCATTTTTTAAAAAATAGCATCCATTAATTTTTTTAATTAGAAAAGTTATGTCTCATTAAGGAGAATGTTTCAAAATTAGAGAAAAAACTACAAAACACAGCTATAATCCCACCATTCACAGATAACTATCTTTTCTATGCACATAAGAGCTATTTTTTTCTTTTGTAGGATCGTATCATATATTTTGTGTAGGCAGTTTTTTTTGCTAGTTAAAATAATGAGAATATTTGAATTTCATTAAATATTCCTTTACAACATGATTTAAAATATGTATACATAGCAGCACATTGCTTTTCTATGTCCATAGCTTCAATTATACTAGAATATGTTAACGTCTTACTTTCTGCATCTTTGTGATTTCCAGATACTTACTCTTATGCTTATGCTTCCTTGTTTTAGTGAATAAAGGAGTATCCAGTTTTTATGTGTTTTCTTGTAGAAGAAAAGTAAACAATGTGAGTGTACAAAAAAAAATTACAGAAAGCTTTTTGTTCTCTGCTACAGTAGTTAAAAGAAAATGTAGGAATTTGATTTCTACTAGCTCTGATTGCTGAGATGGGTGTTTGTCTCCCTAATCTCCGAAAGGGTGTGTCTGTGTTTCCTTTTGGAGTAGGTTCTACTGTGCAGTGAAAATGCTGTGCACTTGAGTTGGCTCCAACCAAACCACTGTCTCTAACAGAGAAAAAAATGTGCACATGAAACACACACTCATGCTAAACCGTGCGTATCCCAACCCCCACCCTTTGCCCTCAGACTCTTGGCACAGATGATTTGGATGCACCCAATGTTCTTTCTCTGTCTAAGCGATCCCGCCTACAAGAGGAAATATACTTAGACTGCTTCATTATTAAAATATTCTAAAAAACCCCCAAGATATGGAAGTGGGCACTGAAAGAAACACCTTTTCCCTGGCCAAGTGTTTTGCTGAACTGTTGAATTTTCAATATTCCTTTTAAGGGCATTGAAGGACAGACTTCATATGCTCCATGCCAACCCAGTTCATAGAAATTAAGACAAAAAATAAATCAGTGTTACCTTTGGAGTCTGGATGAATGCCTTCCTAAAACATTTTTTGGCCAGCCTAAAAATGCAATTTCTAGAATAGTCAGATATGCAACCCCTTAAAAAGCACTTCTTTATTTTATACTTGTGTTTCTATGCAATGATAAAAGAGAAAGAAAAATGACAACTTACTTTCATAGCAAACTGGATACATGTCCGTTCGTCAACTTGATATGAGACACAAAGCATAAACAAACCAAGATAGGCCACTAAGCAGACCTGCAATGGAGAACAGGGACGAAAAGATGTTATCAGGGCAAGTCGTGCATTCTAATGACATCAATCTCAGTGTCTTTCTCCAGTAACATCCTCGTTATCAGGGTGTTCATTTCATTTGCTTATCTTTATGTGCTCTTTTTTTCTCAGCTTGTGGAACAGAGTTTTAAAAATAGTAAAATCAATTTATTTCAATTTCATCAGTCCTTTTGATATGCCAGGTGCTATACAAGGCCCTTTAGAGTATACAAGGATGTATAATATTTCCCCCACCTCACTAAGTGTACAGTCCAGTGCAGGCCATGATAAGTACACACACTATTCTAGGGCAGGGCATTATACATCAAATGCTATTCAGAGAAGTACAAAAAGAGGAAGAAATAACCTTGAATACGGCAATTAAAAAAGGCATCACTAAAGAGCTGGATTTGGAATAGTCCTTGAAAGGGATGATGATAATAATAATGATCACTAACATTTACTGAATACTTACTTTGTTCGGGGGCCCTTCTAAGTAAGGGCTTTGCATGGATTTCCTCATGTAATCATCACAAAACCCTATGAAGCAGGTGCTATTATGATCCTCACATGACAAATGAGGAAACAGAAGCACGAAGCTAGTAAATAAATGGAACCAGCACCGAAACCAGGTAGCTTGGGTGAAAGAGCACCAGCAACAGCACAGAGGCAGGACTGTACATATTGTGTGGAAAGAGGAGTGAATATGTTCCTGTAGCTGAAATAACAAAATATAGAGCAGAAATGCTAGGTTGAAAATGTGGAGTTGTAGGGTTGATTTGGTAATTAGTGGGGCTCCCTTGAAACTTTTTTGAAAAGGGGAATGACACGATTCAAGAGCTGTTTCAGGAAAAGGAGCAGCGCTGTTGGGTGGGTCAGCAGTGAGAACATCAGGATATTATTTTACCAAGCAAAGCAAGATTAATGTCTCAGGTGGGCCAGAGCTCAGATGGTGGCAGGCTAAGTAAGAGAAGGAGGCGGGGAGAAAAGGTGGAGCAAAACCAAATCTATACATCCTGGCTATTGCCTGAGTGACCAGAGAACACTGAAGAGGGAGAGAGAGAGCAATTACCAAGGTCTTGAGTGTCAGTGATGGAAGGAGAGGTGTTGTTCCTGATTGAAGGAAGGTGGGCAGGAGGAATGGGGACTTTGAGAGGAAAGATAACTCCACTGGTTAGTGAAACTGGACTTTCTTTTCTAGTGCACTGGAGTTTTTTAAACTGAGATTTAGAGCTTCCAATCTAGGCATATCCATTGACACTCAATTTTAGAAACCTTAAAATGCTGGTAAGGTCTACTTTAGGATAGAAAACACAAGCAATAGAATTGCAGTTTCTGATAAGCACAATTTTCCTAGAGACAGATGTTGGAAGGGTGACTGAGAGTCACCTAGCAAGTCATGAAATGACTGGTTTGGTAATAGTCATATTCCTCCCGCTAGGGCCAGCTTCAAACCATCAGCCATCCCTGGGACGGTGGGAGAGCTGTTTACTTGCAAAGCCGATAGCGCACATTAAGGTACCACCTCTATCCTAGTCTCCCCTTGACCATAAAATCAGTGAGTTTCTTATGCCTTCCTGGGTTCCCAAGCTGAGGGTTGTTCAGATTTCTACTGGGCTGTGAAACCAAAAGCCAAACCTTCTTTTAGTACAGCCTGTTTGCAGGGTTTTCCATCATTAGGACTGGCTGCATGGTCTAATAGCCGTGGATGACATTCCCGGTGGAGAGACACAGCATTAAACGTGTGAGCAAGGCATGGACTGGAGAGGTCTGGGGAGGACACAAAGCAGGGAGGACCCAGGGAGGCAGCTTTCAGCAGAGGGACTGGCAGATGCGGAAGTAATGACCTTGAAGTCATTTATGTAGCTCACAATGTGGCTGACATTTCCAAGTCAGGGATGAATTTCTTTCCCATAGCTCATTTTTTAAAAATATCTAATTGAGGTATAAATTTGATAGGGCCTGCAGGGGCTTACCATGTCTGTAAATTCTTTACAGAACTGAAACAATGGAAGAAGGACCTCCTTTTTTGTTTATTGGCGACAAACCAGATGGAGGCTTCTAAACCTGCTTCTCCGGGGATTGTTAGATCCCTAAGCACGTGCCTGGGCTCCCTTGTTAGTGTCTGTCTGCAGGTGCACAGGGTTGGGCTCTCTCCCGCATAACTGTCTTTGTCTCTGGAGGCCGCTGTGCTGAAGTTGGCAATTGCCAAGATTTTCCTCTTTGTCTTTGTGAGACACATTCCAATAATCAGGCCTAACTGACCAGCATCTTTAAAATCTGACTCTGTGCCTTGCTTGAACAAATTTTCCCACTTCAGGAGTATCTACTTATTTGTAGCCTTAATTTGGCCTGGTTTCCAGCAAGAATTTGCACAGGTACATCTGACCTCAGTCTAGAGCATTTCATTTTGTCAATTGACAGAAATTTTTTGAAGACATACAATAGCCAGACCCTGTGCAAAGCTCTGGAAACTGAGAAGTGAAAAGACAGAGTCTCAGCCTTCAAGGAGCCCTCAGTCCAGTGGGGAAAGAGAGGAGAGTGAAGTTACAAGACCGTGTAAATACTAGGACCATGTCTGCTGTAATACACAGAAGGGGTGATTAACCCAAAGGTGACTTGGAGAAACTTCCTGGAGGAAGATTGGTTTTGAAGGATAAGCAGAAATTAGCTAGGAGAACGATGTGAGGAAGGGTAGAGAGAGTACCAGTGGGTACAAAAGCATGGAGAAATGCAGAGTAAACATGAAAGATCCCTATAGCTCCAGCACAGAGGATGAAAGAAGAAAAGGAAAAAAAATGTGCTTGTAGAGATGGACAGGAAGTAGGTCACAAAGATCTTTTATTTCAATCTAGTACATTTGAAGCAAGGGAATGATGTGGTCAACTTTGCCTTTTAGAAGGGCCCTTCTGGCTGTCTAGAATGGATTGGGACGACCAGCTAGGAGGCTGTTCTTCATTTACAGAGAAAAGAAGAGTACCTGAGCTTAGGTAGCGGCAGGGATAGAGAATTAGTGCGTTTGAGTGAGAGGAAGGAAGCAGAATCCATAGGCTCTACGGACACACTAGAAGGAGAGGGAGGGGTCAGCAAGGTGCTCAGCTACCTGACTTGAGCTGCCAGGCGGATAGTGTTGACGTTTAAGGAGACACAAGATACAAGAGGAAGAGCAGAATGGGAGTGGAAAATGATGATGCCCACATGGACTCAAAGCTCAGCCACGTGGACTCAAAGCTCAGCCATGTGGACCCAAAACTCAGGAAAGAGGTCTGCGCTGGAGATAAGCACTTGTTAGTCATCAGCATATGACGCAACTGAAACCGTTGGAAATACTGGACCATCTGAGAGAGTCTAGCGAAAACAGAAAAGGGCCAAGGAAACTACCCAGCTGTGAAGAACCTTTGAATCTTCTGAAGAGAAAGCATCTTAAATATACTTCTTATAATTTTGGTTGTACACCGTGACGTGTCTAAAGATGAAACTGATCATCCTTTTGGATTTTTGAAAATTTTACTTCTAGGTCCTTGTATATGGTATTTGCTATAAAGCCTGAATCAATTCAACGTATTTTAATTTCTTGGCCTTCTAATAGACGTAGACTCAGGGGTTGGCGGCGGGGGGGGCTTCATTTTCTTGCCTACAGCTTTGCACGTTAGAACAATACTTCTTTATCAGAGAGTTTATTGGTGTTGAGCGTAAGGACCTTCTAGAAGAGTAGTATTTATTAAATACTTAAAACTGAAGGCTTTATGGCCATGGGGAGGAAACCAGATTTCTCATGCCAGACTAAGGGTCTTGTTTCCTGAGCTGGCAGGACGTGGCCGCGCCAGGAAGACAGGGTGTTCTGGCTTCCCAGTAAGGGAAGGGAGAGTTCATGTTAATGAGCAGTGAGACCCGCCAGGCCTATCTGGAACAACATTCCTGGATTCTGGGCCAGAGCTTCCATTAGATATGGTGAGGTGAGGCCTATGGCACCGGAAAAAGGCAGTTATGTAAAATTTTCAAGAAGGCACCCTTGGACCAGACACCCAGGCCTGGGGTGGACAGTGGTGTCACTGTGCACAAAGCCAAGTAAGAACTGAGTGGCATTGGGACAACGAGTGATGGAAGAGCAGCTAGCCTTTAAGAGCTTGTTAAGACTTAGTTCATATTTGGATGGATAATTATGTTGATAAGAAAAGCCTGAAATGACTTTTTTTTAATAGAAAAAAGAAAAAGACAACTACCATCATTTTTGACCTGTTTGTGGATGTGTGTTTCTACAATTTATTTAGCATAAAGAGAAAACCCAAGTCCTGAATTCTGCATTCTGTCTAAACATATTCTTTGTCTGCTTAGAGTAAAGACTGCATTTTCTCCTGTGAGTTAGAAAGTTAAACAGAGTTGAAATCTTCTCTGAATGTTAAATCCTTTTCTAGATGTACGAGTCCTGAGTCTTGTCACACATCGTCTTTGTTTTTGTTATTCAGCCTATGGTAGCTACAGTGGTACCTTTTGAGGGTTGGTATTATGAATAAAAGGTGAATGCCGGACCAGTGTCTTGGAGATTTACCTACATATTATTTTTTCCCTTTTCATTTTGGTACAGCTAGAAGGTATCACCCTAAAACATTTTGTGAGAATGTGAATTATTGGTATTTACTTCTCTCTGTGTCATACGTATTTATATTCTGGTCTTGTGACATTCACACAACCTCCAATTTATTTGTTTTCTTCTTTTTGTTGTCAACAGAGCTGCTTGACAGGGCTATCTGGGGAATACAACCTTCTCCTGTCAAATGCCTTTCAAGGTTTCTCTCCTTCCATGCCCCCATTTCATTTGTGTACCTGAAATGTGACTCTATTTCTTTAAGTTAACCAACTTTCACCTTTGTATTTAAAGAGCTTTAATTCAGTCAATATAGTAACAAGATGAACTCTCTTCTCATGTTTGCACAGCCAATCGATCAAGAAGAGATTTTGCAGAACTGTAAATGTTTCTCTGGATATTTCTTAAGAGAATTTCTATGGATTTTCATCTATTTAATAGAATTTAAGGTAGAAGATTAGAAATCATTTTCAACAAATGATAAATATATTGCAGTCTGTCAACTAAATGCAGTCTCACTCAGGAGACTTGCTGATTAACACATACTGTACCAGAGATTTAAACAATATACAAAAGAACATTTCACGAGGATCTGTTAAAGGATGTTTATTGGACCAAGATTGCAGAAGGATGGGAGAGAATATTTTAGCATAACTTAAGCATTTTTACTGGATTCTCATTGCTAGTGCCTTATGGGAAGACAAAGTCGAAGCCAGTGGTTCAGAATCGCTTGGAGGGCTTGGTAAAAACCGGCTCCATCCCCAGAATCTCTGATCCAATAGGTCTGGGCTGGAGACTGAGAATTTACATTTCTAAGAAATTCCCGGTAACGCTGATGCTGCTGGTCCTGAGGTCACACTTTGAGGACCACTAGTCTAAGCTGAAAACATAGTCTTCTAAATGCTGATGCCTGGCGTGGGGCTTATCTGAACGGCTAGGGGTGATAAACTAGAGTGATACACTGACAAGCGGAGTTTCCTATAGAAGGGTTGTTTATTGTAAGTAATAATGAGATGTAACAACAATAGTTTCCCCATAAAGAAATTTAGTCTTTACTACGTAGGAGTCCTTAAAATTGGAGAGAAAAACCCTTTGTCTTTATTGCTACTTAAATACAACCTCATTCCAGAGCCTGTAGCCCCAGTGTCTGGCTGGTGGTTTGGGAAGCATCTCTATATCATCAATGAGTGTGATGTAGCACTCTGCTCCTGTTGACAGGCATCACTCACTCCCACTCCAAGCCAAAGCAAAGCAATCACCTCCAGAATGGGACCACCCCTACAGTGATGTGTTGGTAAATGTTTAAAAATCAGCTGCAGGGGCCAGGGCTGCTGTTTGTAGCACTTGCTTATTTCCATGGTGTAAATACTTCTATCATGGCTGATTTCAAGCTACCAAGGTGAGGTCACTGAGTGCAGAGTTGGAAAGAGAGATGCACAACCAGCTTTCACAAGCCCATCAGAGATGCTCTAGCACACCCTTGCACCTCTACCACCTTTTCTGCGTCCTCTGAGTTCCTTCTCTTACAGAATGATCTGGTTACCAAGTGGGATTAGTTTATAACTACACAAGAGTGAAGTTTGGCACATTCCTCTTTACTTATTGGAAAGACTAGTTTGGAATCCCTGAAACTAAGCTATGGAAGCAGTATAAAGATGCAAGGGAGAGAGCCAGGGAAAATCCTAATTTGTGGACATGGAGTGAGAATTGTTACAATGTAATTACTGAGATCCCGTTATTAATGGCCACGCCAATCCAGGTATCACTCCCCAACTGAGTTTGGTTCAACAACCTTTATTGCAGTAGGCACTGGGAATATGAAGAAGAATAAGATATGGTCTTTTCCCTTTAGAAATTTACAGTTTAATTCCACTTTGCAAAGGAACTGATGCACAAGAAAATTAGTTGCTATGGGTAATGTCATTTGACCAGTGTAGGCCAGGTGTGAAAATGAGCAGCCAATAGAAGCTCATACAAATCCTTCCTTACTGATCGCTGAAAAACCTTCATCCTTTCTATAATGGAAGGGACATTGAATCAACTATATTTTTTTCTGCTGTGTATATATATCTAATTTTTTTTGCTGTGGAAGAGTTACCCTGAGCTAACACTTGTGCCAATCTTCTTTTATTTTGTATGTGAGTCACCACCACAGCATGGCCACTGATAGACCAGTGATGTAGGTCTGTGTCTGGGAACTAAACCTGGGCTGCCAAAGCAGAGCCCACTGAACTTGACCATTAGGCCATGGGGCCAGCCCCTGCAGGGTTTTTGCTATTGTTTTTGGAAGACTGGCCCTGACCTAACATCTCTTGCCAATCTGCGTCTTTTTGCTTGAGGAAGACTGTCACTGAGCTAACCCTCCGTGCCAAGCTTCCTCCATTTTTTATGTGGGATGTCACCACAGCATGGTTTGATGACTGGTGTGTAGGTCTGTGTCCAGGATCTGAACCCGCACATCTGGGCTGCCAAAGCAGAGTGTGGTAAACTTAACCAGTATACCACAGGGCAGGTGCCTGTGTATTACTTTCTTTAAGACAATAAGTTTTTGGTGTTAATCAAATAGTACTTAAATATAATAGAATTACGGAGTTACCCCCTTCCCACATTTACTATTTTTTAATTATATTTTTAGGTAAAAGCAAGAGAAAAGGACTCAGAAATACATTTTCCCTTAATTCAATGAAGTAACAAAGGTGAAAACAACACTCAAAAGTATGAAACATTGAGTAACAGTTCATTCAACAAGCGGTAACTGCTTATTTAGTTCTGTTAAAATGAAGTATAGAGGGGCCAGCCCCGGTGTCTAGTGGTTAAGTTCAGCACACTCCACTTCAGCAGCCCAGGTTCGGTTCCTGGGCACAGACCTACACCACTTGTCAGTAGCCGTGTGGCAGCCGGCCACATACAAAATAGAGGAAAACTGGTGACAGATGTTAGCTGAGGGCAAATCTTCCTCAGCAAAAAAAGAGGAGGATTGGCAACAGATGTTAGTTAGCTCAGGGCAAATCTTCCTCAGCAAAAAAACTAAAAATGAAATGGAGTATAGAGCCATAATTATAGGTAGAGAAACATTGCTGCCTAGTGAAAAACTGTGGGTTTTAGAGTTTCACTCTTGACTCTATTACTTTACTAGCTAAATGATATTGAAAAAAAATTGTTTATTTCTTCTTAGCCTCAGTTTTCTTAACTACGAAACGGAGACAGTACTGCCTTCTTTTGATGGTTAATCCAAGGATTAATGATAATATAAATAGAGTGACCAGGATTATCCTAACATAGCTGGAGAATAACTGTAGTGATTAATCTCATTGTTATTATTGCAGTTACAGAAGTTTATTAGAGTAGATCAAATATATTTAAGCACTCATTAATGTATTACCAACTTAACCATATTTGGAACTGGTACACATGTATTATCTTGGTTACAAACATCACACAGTCTACTTTGTGTTAGCACCAGGGGATACTTGGCATGATCTTTATATTTACATAAGGAAAACTAATTACCAAGTCTAGAGGGTTTGACATTTTAATGCTAATATTGAGCAGTTTTATATACCAGGCATTAAACTAAGCACTCTATGTAAATTATCCCATTTGGTCTTCACAAAAATCCTGTGAGGTAGTTGCTATTATTAGCTCTATTTTATAGATGAGGAAACTAAAGCCCAGAAAGGTTTTATGCTCAAAGTCACATAGCAAGTACAGAGCAGAGAGCCGTACCTTCCAGAGTACGGCTGGCTCTTAACCGTTACCTAGCCTGGCTGCCTCCCTGGTGGAATCTTTCCAGCACTGTAAGTGAAGTGAAAACTGCAGAGATTTGGGGAAGAGTCCACCATTTGCTCCTCTCTTGTGCTGAAGGGCATGAAGCCCCATTCCTGTGGCATAGTGTAAAGAACTGTCTTTGAGATCCACACACCTGTCCAAGCTGGGAGAAGGTGACACAGTCTTTGAGACTCAGCATCATCATGTAGAAAATGGAGAAAATAATACTTTATAATTTGTTTGAAGGATCATAAGAAATGTGCCTGGAATTGTAGGTATTATTTTTTCCATCTCATATGATCTCAAACTGTGCCAGTATAACTTACTCTGCAATTTGAGCTGAAATAAACAATATACGTAAACGTAACCCTCTATCATATCCTAGAAATAATCTCATTCTGTTCATTTAGTAAATATTCACTGGGTACCTATCATGTGCCAGATACTCTTTGGGGCTCTAGAGGCATCACCGTAAACAGAAGAGACAAAAATCGCTGCCTTGATAGGGTCGATGCTTTAAAGTGGAGAAGCAGACCATAAACGCGTAATTAAGTAGATATATAATATGTCAGTTGTTGAGAACACAGCACTTATCATCAAAGTTTCTTTTTCCAACAAACATGACATATAGTAATTAGAAAAATACAAACAATAAATCCTTAAAGTGATATATTCCCCAAGAAAATGATTTGGTAATGCCCAACAACCCCTTAAAAAGAGATGGTATACTCACAGTTGTTTCCTATGAGACCCTCCCGGTTCTGTTGTTTCGACACCATGTATCCACTTTAAGTTATCTAAGACCTCACGGGCTCCATAAAAGATAATATATACATGCCCCCAGAGAAGAGGCAACACAGGGTAACTGCACAAAGTTTTACATTAAAATGGGCCACATATGTAAAGACGGACAGCGACGCAGTCTATCTTAGCTCTGGATCTGAGAGATCTGGATTCAAAACCCACCTCGACCACTTTCTAGCTTTTGGTCTTGGACAAGTTAACCTCTTCGAGCCTCAGTTTCATCATCTGTGGGATGATAACAGCAATGCCCACTTCACAAATTTGCTGTAAGGATTATGTAAAACACCATATGTAAAGGGCTTAGTATAGTACCCAGCACATATGTAGCAGTCAAAACATATCGGTCAAATAAATAAATAAGTCCATTCATTTCGTGACTTGGGCTACTCTTGCTTTCATAGCAAGGCCCTACTTTTCAAAAATCTTCCTAACAATGTTGATGTAAATACTTTGCCAATACGTAAGAGATACAAAGCTTCCTTTTCTGCTTCTTTTCCTTTCTGCTACAAGCCTGTTTATTATCTACTACCAGGAAATACAAACCTTAGTAACCATGCCAAGCTGTATATGTTTCTTTGATTATACTTTTGTGGTTTTACAAAGATAAGCATTTAATTTCTGAATAAAACGCTGTTAAGCTAAAAAATATTTTCTGTCTGGATAACAGATCCAAAATTAATATTCCTTTTTCTTAAAAAAAAGAAAAATTGTTTTAGTCAAACTTAGGGCACAGATGTTAATGGGAAATCCCAAAAGTGATAGGCATGTAAATAAATATAAAGATTCAAAATCAACCAAAGAGGCTATGGCAGAATTGAACATCAAAATGAGGCGGGAAACTGTAACTATTTATCTCTAAACACTACAGACATTAATGTACAGGCATTAAAACCCAGAACACTAATTATAATTTTGAAAAAATGTTTTTTCTTGTTTTTTATTAAATGAAGCTCAAAGTAGTAGCTTCTTTTCCACTACAAACAACACTATAGCTGGAAACAATTTTTTTATAGCTAGCAAGTATTGTTAAGGAGGGTTTTATTTGGCCTATCATATATCAGGAAGATGTTCAAGGCCTTTTCATTTGCCTTAGGATTCTACAACCCCAGAGCTTCACTCTTTTACTCTTTTTATATATATATATCTTTTCGTTAGAGTAAAAGCTGCCAATGGAGAGCTCTAGCACAGAAATCCTCTCTTCATCTAAAGGCTAAGTTTCACCTGGCCCAGGCAGTTTGAGTTATGACACACAATCCCCATCTGTGCATTTCACATCTTTTTTGGTGAGGGGGTTGGGGGGAACAATTTGTAATATTTACTTTGCAAAAATGACCAAGGAGATTATTCTTAAAAGAAGCTAGTAGAGATCCAGAACAATATTTCTCAGGAAAAAGGCAATTCTAGATGACCAGTTCTATCAAAGAAATTATTTCTTTTCAGGGTCTAAAGAGAATAGACACTTATTCAACCACACCTAAGTATAGCCCATCTATAACATCCACTCAATCTTTTTCTCCCCCTTTATTATTACAATTGTCCTTTTGCCTGAGGAGTTGATATCTGACAGATCTGTGTCTGAATTACTATTAATGCATAGGCTTTTCATATATGAGTGTGAAAATACATTAAAATTGAACAAAATAAATGATCTATGTGCTAATTAATTAAATTGAAAAAAGCAGGCCTGTCATCACCTAGAACTTTGCTAAATCCACATCTCTTTGGAAAATGAATTCTAAAAAATAAAATTTCTCAGAATTTATGATGCAATTCTTAAGAAAATTATTGTTCATGCAATTGCCAGCAATGAGAGTGGATTCACCTGCTCCATTGTGATAAGAGCTCTGATTGGTTAGTAAAAAGTATGGAGTATTAAGAAGCACTTACACACTAGGCTGAAGTCTTTTGTATGGTAAGATCATCCTTTCTAATTCAAAGTGGCGGGTTTTATTATGATTTGAAACTATCTGATAACCAGATTATTATATACCAGATATAAATATATACCATATATATAATACCAGATATATGTATATCTTTGATTTGTTTAAACCAATGTTGTGTTGTAATTTGTATTGCTGTGTGGTTTAGCCCGATCTGTTGTACAAGCACAGAAAGAGTGAGAAGGAAAATGCACTTGTTAAGTGATTGCACTAATTTCTCAGCACACCTTGTGCTTTGCAGATCTTCACTTGTATCTCCTATGTTGCTTTATAAGATATTAGATAACTATCCTGATGGAATTAACAAAAAGGAGTTAGAACTTGTGACCAGCAGCTGGATGAATGGAGCACGAATCCCCGAAATCCTATGGATATAGTGTACTTTCATTGATGTTCCTGCCAAAGTAAGGCTGGAAAGAAAGATAGGGAGATCGAGAGACGTGCCAGCACAAAGTTGTTACAATTCATAAGTTCCAAAAACCTTGCTTGAAAATGATTGCAAATAGCTCCTCATTTTAAACCAGTGAATCCCACAGCTGAGTGTTTCATCAATTCACAGAACACTGAGAAGAAAAACCTGACAAATAGTCTAGTGTATGACTTCTCATGAAGACATTCAAGTAGAATCTCTCAGTTTGGGTCTTATTTTAAGATTATAACAGATTTGTGTTTCTATGTTAAGATTCATATTATATAGGAACTGCTGGGAATTTTTGCAATTTCTTTCTCAAGACTGAATAAGCACAAACAACAGAATTGTGAAGCAATAAAGTTGGTTGTGGATGAAAACTAGGCTTCATAGTCATGGGACATGAATTGTGCCTTTGACCTAAAACATCTTTTACTTCTTTATCCTCCTGGTATAGTACTCCTCCTTCAACCATTTTGAATCCAATAATACTCATTCTTCAAACTCTGTTCAAGGAGATCCTCCATCGAGAAAGGGTACTTTTTAGGCATCACCCACTTTGTATACATTATCTCATTTATTCCCTAAAACAATGCAATAAGTAAAAAATATTACCCCATTTTATAGAAAATTGTGACTCAGAGAATTTAAGAAACTTACAAGTTGATCCAAGAAGATTTTTAAAAGCATCAAGAGGTTTTATTTTTGCATAATATTAAAGACTAAATTATATGAAGCCCTTCTCCCTATAAAACAATTTAAAATGCTCTGAGCTTCTACAGGCAAGAGATGGAGCTAAAACCATGGCACACAGGTAGGCCCCTCAGATAGCTACGCCCTTACATGGCTAGATAACAATTAACCCCCAGCACTGAAAATCATCAAGAAAATTGTTTTGTCTCAGGTGATGGCGGGTGGAGGTTTTGAGGGTTTTCTACTACTTATATGGTCCTGAGATCTCTTCAGATGGAAAGTAACAAAGAACAGATCCTGAAAAAAAACCTCTGGTTTTTTCCAACAAAAAATATTGTAAGTGAGAGAGAGACAGAATGAGGTGGGGGAGGGGAATAGAAAGGAAAGAGAAAGGGTGAATCTTTGAGTAAAGGAGATGTAAGAAAAATATGAACCAATTGCTGTGTATAGATCTTTTTGGGAAACTGTGAAGAAATATTCATGAGTTAATCATGGATATTTGAACACTGATTTGATCCTATTAAGAAATTGCTAACTTGTTAAGCATGATTGGTATTTTGATTATTTTCAGTCTTCATCTTTGACTTACATACTGAAATATTTATGGATGAAATGATATGATATCTGGGGTTTACTTCAAAATGATTCAGTGTGTGGTGTGTGGGTGTGGAGGGACTATAGGAGCAGACAAATGAAGCAAGACTGATCATGAATTAATAATTACTGAAGCTGAGTGATGGCAACATAGGAGTTTACTATACTATTTTACTGACTTTTGTGTATGCTTGAAATTTTCCGTAATAAATAGATTAAGAAAAAAGGGTGGTTCTAGGTTCTTGATGCCATTGGGACAACTGCCAAGACAAAACCATCTAAAAGTGTTACACCTTCAAATAGGCCACACCAATTATCACATACAAAGCCTCTTGGAATAGGAACTCACAAATCAGTTATAGCAAACACATGAGGAATCAATTCATTAGTGAAGGCCATCACTTGTGTGCATGTAAGCATGTCTAAGAATTATACTCTGTCTGAGAATTAGAGCCACATTAATTTCAAATAATGGAACTAATGAATAGAGCCTATAAAAAAGTAACATTCAAAATAATTAAAGACACAAAAGAAGGAATGGAAAATATGAATAAAGAACAGGGCACTTTAAAAAACACCAGGGATATATTTAAAAGCCATCAATAACAACAAAATAGAAGCTCTAGGGGCCAGCCCAGTGGAGTAGTGGTTAAGTTCATACTCTCCACTTCAGTGGCCTAGGGTTTGCAGGTTTGGATCCCAGGCATGGACCTATACACCGCTTATCAAACCATGCTGTGGCAGGCATCCCACATATAAAGTAGAGGAAGATGGGCACAGATGTTAGCTCAGGGCTAATCTTCCTCAAAAAAAAAAAAAAAAAAAAAAAGGAAGCTCTAAAAATGAAAAATAAAATCATTGGAATTAAAAACTCAATGGATAAGTAATAGGCAGACTAAACTCAAATGAAAAGAGGACTAGTGAACTAGAAGATTGATCTGAGGAAACAATCCAAATACAGCACAGAGAGGTAAAGAGAGATGAAACACAATACAGAGGTTAAGAAACAGGGAAGATAAAAGAAGGTCTAAAATACATCTGATAGCAGTTCCAGACAAAAGACTTAAGAGAAGAGAGAGACAATATTTGAAAAAATAAATAATGATCTAAATTTTTCCAGAATTGTTGAAAGGCACAAAAATCTTAGATTCAGGAAACATAACAAGTACCCAGTAGGATAAATTAAAAGGTGAACCCACATTTAGATACATTGCAGCTGTGATACTGTGATTTACAATAAAAAATATACATTTGGTTTTTATCCAGTTTCTGGCACAGAACTCCTAAAACCCTAGAAATTTCCCAAGTGACCAGAGTGATAAAAGTATCTTTTATTATGTTAATGAGGTGACTTTTGGACAAAAGGATGGAGGCTGGTTGCCAGGAGAACGAACCATGTGATTAGAGGGTTGGAACTTTCAGTTCCACCCACTGACCTCTGAGGAGGGGGGAGGGGCTAGAGGTTGAGTTCAATCACCAATGGCCAATGATCTAATCAATCAAGCCTATGTAAGGAAGCCTTCATAAAAACCCAAAAGGACTGGGTTAGGAGAGCTTCTAAGTTGGTGAACATGTGGAGGTGCTGGGAGAGAGAGGTGCACCTGGAGAGGGCATGGAAGCTCCACACCTCTTCTCACATACCTTACCCTATGCATTTCTTGCATCTGGCTGTTCCTGAGTTATAGCCTTCTATAATAAACCAGTAATCTAGTAAATAAAATGTTTCTCTGAGTTCTCTGAGCTCTAAGATATTAATCAAACCCAAGGAGGGGGTCGTGGGAACTTCTGATTTATAGCCAGTGGGTCAGAAGTACAGGTGATAACCTGAGCTTTCAACTGGTGTCTGAAGTGGGAGGGAGAGGCAGTCTGGTAGGACGGAACCCTTAATCTTTGGGATCCGATGCCATCTCCACGTAGAGAGTGTAGAATTGGGCTGAATTGTAGGATACCTTGCTGGTGTCAGAGAATTGCTTGCTGGTGTGAGGAAACCCCGCTCCCAAACCACATTGGAATTGTGATCAGGAGACATAGTAGTAGTTAATCTGTAGAACATCAAAAACAAAGCAAAAATCTGAAAAGCAATCAGAGAAAAGGGACATGTTACCTCTAAAGAAACAACAATCAGACATCAAGCAGATATCTTAGCAATAACAGAAGTCAGAAGATAATGGAATAATATTTTCCAAAAAATGAGAGAAAATAGCTGCCAACCTAAGACTAGGGGAATATTTTATAATCATTAACTTGCACATAGCTACTAAGTAGACTAAAAATGTTAAATGAAAATGGGCAGAATTGTAAGGAGAAATAAACAAATTCACATAATATTGGGAAATCTGAACACACCTCTCTCAGTAATCTTTAGATCAAGCCAAAAAATACTAGTAAGGATGAGGAAGATTAAACAACATGATTAAGAACCTTGATTTTTAAGTTGAATATAGAACCCTAAACTCCAAAATGAAAGAATCCACATTTTTCCCAAGCATAAATAAAATGTTTATAAAAATTAATCACATACTAGGCCACAAAGTAAGTCTCATAAAATATCAAAGAATTGGTAGCATGAAGAACACATGAACTGAGCACAAAGCAATTAAGTTGAAATCAATAATCAAAAAATAACCCAAAAAAGGCATTAGAGAAGACCCAAATAGATGGAGAGAGAGTCTATGCCTATGTATAGAAAGTACAAATCCCATGAAAATACCAAAAGTATTTTTCTTGGAACTTGAAAAACCAATTCTAAAATATACAGTTGACCCTCTGTATCCACGGGTTCCCCACCCACAGATTCAACCAACGGTGGCTCGAAAGGCCTACAATGATTGCGTCTGTACTGAACACGTACAGACTTTTTCTTACCATTCTTCCCTAAACAATACAGGATAACAACTACTTACACAGCATTTACATTGGATTAGGTATTATAAGCAATCTAGAGATGATTGAAAGCATATGGGGAGATATATGTAGGTTCTATGCAAATACTACACCATTTTATAAAGAGACTTGTGCATCTCTGGATTTTAGTATCCGAAGTCCAGGTATCCGGGGAGACCTGGAACCAATCCCCCTCGGATATCGAGGGACGATTGTAAATGGAAGAGAATATGACTAAGATTCGTCAAGACAATTTTGAAGAATAATAAGACGGGGGTGGGAGGGATGGGGGTGGGCTGCTTATGCCATCATCTCTGTAACAAGAAGTATTATAGTGCTACTTTAATTTAGACAATGTGGTATCTGAACAGTGATAAACAAAGAAAACAGTGGAATTGAAGAGAATCACAGACACAATCCTCAAATCTAATATGGAAACTTGATGATAAATGGACACAGCAGATCAGTGTGGAAAGGACCAATCATTTATGGTATGAAAACAACTAACACTCCATATGAGAAAAAATGAAATACAGACACTACCTCACATCATATGCAAAAAGTTAGACCACTTACAGATATAAATACAAAAGGAAACCTTCGACATTTTCAGAAAATGATATGGCAGATATCTTTTTGGCCCTGGAGTAGGGAGAGTTTTCCTTAAAATACATCAAAGCATATACCATAAAAGTATCTGATAAATACAAACACACTAAAATTATGTCTTTTTTACAACACAGGACGAAAAAAGCAAAAGAGAGAGTACCAACTAGGAGAAGATATGTGCAGGAGTTGAAACCACAAGCTTAAGTAATAAAGATAACAAATCTTATAAATCAATTAGTAAAAGATGAACAACTCCTAGAAAATATTTTTTGAATAAATGATAGAAAATAAGATAAAATGGCCAACAAACATATAATGTATGTTCCTGCAGTAGTGTTTAGAAAAACATAAAACAAGATACTGCACACAAATAAAATAGGCAAAAATTAAAATTGTGTGCCAGTAACTAACGTTAGCAAGTATGTAGATCAGTGGGAATGCTGAAGTAGCGTTGGTAGGAGGGCAAATTAGTACAACTTTGGGTTCGTGGTACTGATTTGGCAACATCTGCTAAGCGGAAGACCCTATATCTTATGACCCAATAATTCCGTTTCTGGGAACATGCCCTAAAGAAACTGAAATACATGCAAAGGGAGCCACGGAACAGTGTCCATTGCAACACTGTTTGCAATTGCAAAAAAAAAAACCTTTTTTGAAAACAACCAAAATTTTCATCAGCAGAATGAATAATTGTTGTATATTTCTATAGTGAAATACAGTAAAGCAAAAATGAATGAATGGTACCCATGTACTATTGTGAATAAATCACAAAATAATGTTGAGCAAAAATATTATACTACCATTTATATAAAATGTAAAACATATAAAACACAATTAGTTATTGGTTATGGATATATACATATAAAAAAGTATGAAAACATAGACAGCCATGACAAATATCAAATTCAGGATAGTATATACCTCTGCAGAAGGAGGGTGGGGACGGAGAACGTGATTGAGAAAGGAAACAGGCAACTTCAATGTATCGTAATGTTTTCTTTCTTAAAATCTAACACATTTATGACAAAATGTTAAAACTTGACAAACCTGGGCATAAGTAGGTGGGGGTTTTTTTATTATTATTATTGTCTATATGCTATTACAGACTTGAAAATTTTCATGATTAAAAAATAATGATAGAACTGCCCATACTTGTTCAAACCCACACAAAAATGAAAATAAAAATCATAATCAAAAGTTTTGAAAATAGCTACAAAGCGGTAGAGACAGGGTTCCACCCATATTTCTTTTTCCCAAAGCTGGAACCCCTCCTACAATTTCAAGCCCCCTCTCCTTGCCTTTTCTGATGCCCCCAGGCAAGTTAATCACACTCTTCTCTGTACTACCTTCTCCAGGGCACCTCCTTAGCACTTGGTTTTTTAAGCTGCATTGTAGTTAGCTGTACGTGTGTGTCCTCTCCCAGACACTGAGCTCCCGGGGGCACTGTACCTGGCACAGAGAAAGACAAAGGGAGGGGCTGCATGTGGCAGAGTGGTTAAGTTCCCGCACTCTTCTTCAGTGGCCCAGGGTTTCACTGGTTCGGATCCTGGGCGTGGACATGGCACTGCTCACCAGGCCATGCTGAGGCGGTGTCCCACATGCCACAACCAGAGGCATACAACCATGTACTGGGGGGCTTTGGGGAGAACAAGAGAAAAAGAAAGATGAAGAAGATTGGCAAGAGTTGCTGGCTCAGGTGCTGCTCTTTGAAAACATAAAAGAAAAGAAAGACAAAGGGAGACCGGTTAAGGTGTGAAAAGTTTCTATTTTACTAGTAAGGATTCTTTTATAGGCTTCTGTTCTGTTGCTTTTCCACCACCTAACTCACTCTTGTGGTGATTTATCAGAAACAATTGACAAATTCTATAAATACCTACTTTTGCAAAATAATCCATTTTCAAAGAATGTAAGAGAAACAAAGACTGTGTTCCAGCATTTCTCGTGAATCAACAGGAGGGGGAGAATGATTACATCTTTGTGGGAAAAATAAACAACCTACAGCTCATGGGTTTCACTTTGGGATTTTTTAAGTCTTCAGAAGGAAAGGAATCTTGTAAACATGGATTTAGCCTACTCCAGCCATATAGTTAAGTAGGTTCTCAAATTAGGTCCCACTTCAGAAATGATTGCAGAGATAATTCCACATTGATACCCCTGGGTTCATATATCTGAAGTAGTACACTAAATAAAAATATATGAACTAGTAAAGCATATAGAAATGATGCAGTAAATCAATATAAAACTATATAACATTTTAACAGGAGCATAAATGACAGAACCATCCTGTTCAACCTTAAAAAATATCAAGTGGCTTTTCTAATTGATAGCACTTTTTACAAAAATGAAAAAGAAACAGGGTATAATGGAATGTTAAGTAATATATAGCAATATTACTTCTCCTTTGAAAAGTGTTTTGTCCTCTTCAACAGGAGGAGGTCAGTGTCCCCAAGCAGCCTGTGGCCTCTCCAGAATTTCTGCTCTTCCCTACCATGGCAACATGGGTTAGCTAGACACTGAGCTTTTTGTGATGTGTGTGTGAGGACCGAGAGAAGGGGAGCGAGGCTCCGGGGAGGTCTCGAGGTGGAAAAATTTGTGACGCACAAGATTCGGTGACTGAGTGAGAATTATTTATCGAGGGTTCTATAACACAATAGTTACGGTCACCTTATGTTAATTTTAAAAATTATATTTGGTCTCAGAGCCCTTAACTCAGATCGAAACCCTTTCATAGGCGCCCCACACTACTTTTTCATGAAAAGATTAGGAGAGGACACCAACCTGCGTGGGTTTGGTCCTCGTGTTTCGGAATCTGACTAGCTGAGAGCATGAGAGAAATGCATGAACTTAATGAACATGTAACGTGTTTACTAAAATGGTCGATTCTGTCTTTCATCTGTACGCAGTCACGGAGAAATTATTTTTCATTGATTATAATGTGTTCGCCTTCTGGAGTCCTGGTTGTTCCTGTCGCTGCCTTGGACGGTTCACCTTTCAGGAGGTAGGGATGGTCATTCTGCCTTCTGCTCCCTAACTGAGCAGCACCTCCACCTTCCAACAGAAACAGAGAAGACTGAAATGCCGTTTCCCTTATCTTGGAAAAGGCCTCCTTCCGAGCTTTCCTGGCACAGCTAAATGTGAGATAAGGCTCAGCCTGAGCCTAATGGCCTGTTATGTGTGCCACACCTGATACTTTAGAAGAAACCTGGTGTTATTTTTCTCAGCCTAAGTAATAAAGCTAAAATTCTCTCCCTAGTCAGAGTCTGGTTAACACATTAGCAATTCCCCCTCTTTTCTTGTCACCTGTTATTATCTTCCACACGAGAAAGAGAGAGAGAGAGAGGGAGAGAGAGAGGCCTTGATAATAACCTATCTTAAAGGGGTTTTTAATGACTCGTTACAATGAATGCTGAATCCAACACTTTCAAAACAACAGTTGAGTGCAATGCCACTGCAACAGCATCCTCAAGGTTTCTCGCCGCCTCTCCCAGCCCCACGGCACTCCCAGCCAGTAGGGAGTTGCTCATTTCTGCAACAACAGAAGCAGGCCCAACAGAACTTCTTCAGCAGACTCTGAAAATACTTATTTGTGAACAAACCCTTTGCTTTCTAATGTCCTGTCACTTACTGGCCTTTTGCCAGCACCCAGGAAAGCACTGAAACACGCACCTTCACGACTGGGTTAGGCAGGGAATACGGTTCTCACCACATTAGATCAGAGAGCGTCAACTTTATTTTTTCATTTATTTTATTTTTTGAGGAAGATTGGCCCTGAGCTCACATCCGTGCACATCTTCCTCCATTTTATATGTGGGACGCCTGCCATAGCATGGCTTCATAAGTGGTCCGTACGTCCGCACCTGGGATCTGAACCAGCAAAGCCCGGGCTGCTGAAGCCCAGTGTGCAAACTTTATCGCTATACCACCAGGCCAGGCCCAGAGAGCATCAACTTTAAATATACTTGAAAATCAAACCAGAGATATTACAGGATGCCTCTAGAACAACAGCCATGGCTATTGTTTGCTACTCATTTTGGAACTAGGATTAAACCCCTTGTTGAAAGGTGGCATATTGGACAGTCTCAGTCGGTCCTCTTTTGTCTTTCCCTCTGGGATGGTTTGAGTTTGTGCAGTACTTGATAAAGTAAAGCAGAGCCTAGGTCCAGATTTCTACCCTGGATGAACAGGATCATACGGGAAGCCCTTAAATGTATGCCAAACGTGGAGGGATCGATCAAGGAGGTGCAGCTCCTACTAGAGCCTGTTATATCATGAGGCCCAAAGAGGGAACACTCCAGGGTTTTATTCTGACCCATTCCACAGAACAAAGAGCATTAATCTAATTTTCAGAATCACCATCAAAAATGAAAACGGCTGCATATTATAAAAAAAGACCTTAGAAGTTGCTTTCCTTAAGTTCTAGAAACCCCAAACATGAGATCACTGCCCTTCAGAGGACAGCAAGCTCATCTAATTGCTGAAAATCTGAGCATCGCCCAATGGCACTGCTCAGCCAACCTCCCTCATTTCCTTGCCTCGGAAGCCAAGGTGTCATTTAGCTAGATCCTGACAGCGAGACACTCCCGCAGCAGTAAAGGAAGGCTGGGATTTACTAAATGGTGGTTCCTAAGCCTTAAAGAGCTAATGCAGCAAATGAAATGCCTAAGTTATCCTTAGAACTGTGTTCACTAGCTGAATCGCCTTGATTTTATTTTTAAAGAAATTTGACAAAAGAAGCAATCTGTAAACACATTGAAAACAACCTCCTCCTTATGTTTCACTGCTGGCATGAGCACAAAGCCACGCCACCGCGTTGCACCGCCACGTGTCAGTTTACCAGCTCGGAATTCTCATCAGAAACATTCAGACTTCTGGCTGTTCCATGAAAGCCAGAGGGCCTTCATGGATAAGCTGAGAAACAAGCTTAAGAATCACTGAGGTGGTTGTACGAATTTATATCCCTCCATGAAAGTGCTATGTACTGCATTGTGTCCCCCGCGCAAATTCACCTTTAAGCCCTAACTCCCAATGTGACTGAATTTGGAGACAGGGCTTTTAGGAGGTAATTAAAGTTAAATGAGGTCATTAGGGTGGAGTCCTAATCCTACAGGACTGGTGGCCTTATAAGAACAGGAAGAGAGAGAGATCTCTCGCTCTTTCCAGGCACAAGCATGGAGGAAATTCCCGTGCGCACACAGGGAGAAAGCAGCCATCTGCAATCCAGGAAGAAAGGCCTCACCAGAACCCTACCAGGCTGGAGCAGACGAAGACAGAAAGAAAAATGTATTTTAGTTATTGCCATATGTGTAGGTGTACACACATGAATTTTAAAATTAACCAGGGTGATTGAGTGAGCTGCCTCGCTCAGGCATCTGACAGTTACTCCTGCCAAGTTTTATCTCAATACACTGAGATCTGAAGCAGCATCCAAACCATTTGAAAGAGGATACGCCTCTGAAACAGGCTTTTATATAGTTTATGCTATAAACACTGTTCCCAACATCCATTTTATAAAAGAAGTTCACCTTCAGCTTATGAACTCACTGTAATAAACCTGGACTTGAATATTCACAGCAAGTAATAGCTACAGGGTTAAAAGATGACATCCTGAGGTCCCATCCAGCTCTGGATTTTGATGGGCTCTTTTGATCAGCATTTCTCTAGTGTGCCAGGATCTAGGCCCTAAAAATGAACTGTATTTTGCAGTGAAATGATATCTAATGAAAGTTTAATAATTAGATTCCATTCCTGTCTACACAACACAGAAATCTGTATACTGACCTCTTCACATACCCTGTGTGTATCCTCTAATGTTGATGCTAACCCTTCAGGATACAACACAGGAAAGTAGATCCAGTTAAAGAACACCCTAAACAGAAATGTCCTGGGCAAGGCTAATGGCAAGAAAAAGTCTAGAACATCCATTTCCTCAGGCCAGATTGAAAGTGGACACCATATTGGCAATCTACGAAACTGCTGGACCTACTGTTAGGAAAATCTATGCCATTGCTTTCTTTGTAGAAGGTAAGATTGATAATATTGACATCCAGCATTCAGCCACTTCAATTCTAATTTGTTCTAATTAGGAGAATGCATAATAAGTCAAATGACCTCTTCTTCCTCTTTTTTTTTAATCCTGCAGTCATTTTACAAGATGAAATAACACATCTCAGTAATGCCAATCTGTGTTCTGAATATTTCTGGAACCCAAGAGCCCAAAATGAAGTAATAAAACATTTCTTATTATTGTCTCTTAGTTCTTTCAAATGTTATTAATAAACTTAAATTTGTCTGTATTGGAAAACACAACCATATGTCATTTCTCAAACCATAGTTTAAAAATGGGATACACGAGTTCAACCAGAATCTCTGATAATGCCAAGTATGGAATAGACAGAGTCCAATTCAACACATACTGGGTACCCATTATGTGTCAAGGGATACAGAGAGGCCCCATGGACATATACTTAAAGACAACAAATTGCTTTATTTTTTATTTGATTATCCCCAAATTCTACATATGTTATTACTATTATAAAAAATAAAAACAAATGATAATTGACATCTCAAAAGTTTCTAGAGATTATCTTTCTGAATTGAATATATCAACATTACAAGATTAAAAAATATCAGGACCACCCCATCTCCTCCTCATTTTAAAAAGAGAAAGAAGATTCAGGGATGACTTCCTCATCATATAAGCACTCCCTTGGCCTTTGCATCTCTGGCTTCGTATAAGGCTAACAGTAGAAGTGAAAATATATTTCTCCTAATGATTCTGAGCATCTAAAGATTTCCTTCAATCTTGACCTTCCTTATTCTTTATTCTATATTCTTAAAATTGTTACAGGAAACATGTCACCAAATTTTTGAATATTCCCTTTTATGTTCATACAGTTATTAAAATTAATTTCTTTTGCCAAATTAATCAAATTACATTCCAATTTTATAGTTATAGGAGAACTTCATGTACCTATAAGATATTTTTCCTACCATTATTTATTATACATACTTACTGGAGATTAAGTTAGGCCATGTAATTATCACTCCTCAGTTCCTAACAATCCTGTGACAGTTGCTATAATAAAAATTATTCCCCAGTGGTATCAGACGTGCAACATTAGATTTTGAATCATAGCAAAGTCCTGATACGAAAAATAATGCAATAGTGTGCAATATATTCCTAAAAATATAATTCCAGATTAAATTTCTCAAATGTCAATATACCTATGGAGAAAATTGACACTTTTAGCTTCTTGACTTGTTTTAGGGTCTATCCAAAACCCCAACGCCAAACCTCCCTCACTTCCAGTTTTTCTTCATAAATCCATGATCAAATCATTTAGCCAAATCATCATATCTCAGTTTCGTTACTTACAAATTGTGGATAATAACAGTATCTGTTCCTTCCTTTCTATATGTCATATATCTACTTGTGAATTTCAGGGTATATTCTGTTTTAAAATAAATAACCACCAATTTCCCTTCCATTAAGTCATGAATTAAAAATAGATTTTTAAAATCTGAATACACCTGGATTTTGAATTCCTTAGAGTAAGTTAACATATGAAAACTGTTATTGAAATTCTTGACAGGACTCTTAATCATTACAGATTCATATGATGAATTTTATGAATGACATTAAGGAAAGGAAAGATTCTTCCTTCCTTTAAAGCCCTTTCCTTAAACTTTCTAATGTGATTAATGTAGTATATAGCTCAGGATTTTTATTCCAGCTGGGTGGGGTATGAGAGCAATGGAGAGAGAGTGAGGAAAGCCAAAAACCACAATAAGACAAAGAAATTCCCACTTTCTATGGGAATAATCCCTACAAGGGCCAAGAGACTAACACTAAACCCCCACTGGGGATGAGAGGTAAGAGTTTGCTCTTAAATTGACTTCAGAGTAGAGATGCCAAAGCAAATAAATCAGTTTAAGTGAAATACTTTGAAAGGTAAATGGGCTTTAAAAATATTTGTGTAGGTTAAATTTTCTAATCAGAAGTATTCATTACTGTCAGATATGATAATGGCACGTGTCCATCAGGATCTCTGGAGATCTGCTCCTAGTATATGCTTCATTATTTTTAGACTAATGCCTAGTGTGGTGGACAACCCCAACAAATGTTACTGAATGAAGAAAAATAAGCCAAAGTTCAAACATGTTATGCTTCACGTGAACCAAAACTATATTCGAGTACGAAGTAAGTAAAGGCCCCAAAGTTCTTAGATTCCTTCAATCCATACACATTTGTCATCAATAAGAATTCTGGAATGACGAGCAAACTTGAATGCCTATTTGACCCAGCCACTCAAGCCATTAATAGAGCAAAACTCAAAGCAAACTCCTATTTCGTAGGATCCCCTGCCCCTGGCCAAGTTCATCCTCAAAGCCCCTGCTTGACTTTGTATCTTCATTACAGTGTGACCCTCGAGCCCTTTATAAAGAATTTTGAGAGAAGAATGGCACTTTTACAGGTTATGGAGTCTCTATAGTGACTCCATTCTTTTTTTTTTATTTTACAGGAATCTTTTGTAACTGAAGAACTAAGACTTCAGTCATCTCTCTGATAGAGGGTGAGGGGAGTCATACTTATGGATAGTAAGAAATAACCTGTTTTCCTAAAATTCCACTGGACATATATCTCTGATCGTAGATCACTAAGGACTTTCAGTCTAGAACCAGAGGTTCGCTGAAGATTCATCAAGTCACCCAGACTCTAGTCAACAAGAACTTACCTAAGTGGATTTATCCATATACTCAGATTCTATTATGGGAATGGCGAGGCCCAAATCCCAAGATAATAGGATAGTAACCCTTGTAAAATGAAGTAAGTAGCATACAGTAAGAGGCAATCAGTATAGAGAGAAACAGAAAAGCGAAGCATGTAGACTGTTGATGGGGTCAGTGCATCAGTCCGGGGCCCCCCTTGAATTCAGCCTCAATTCTGGAAGCAGGTTTGACTCTCCCTCAGCCCCAGGGAGTGACCTGTACTGCCTTGGTTTAAAGGATTGCCCTTAAACAGGGCAAACTTTTCAGTATTCCTAGGGGACATACCAGACCAGAATGACTCCATATTCCTGGATAAAATGACCCTGAGGAGGCCCCTTTCATCCAAGTTAATTTGTATAAACCTCCAGAGAGATCCAGAAAGTACTGAACTAATCTAATATCACTCAGATTGCTAATAGTGACATGGCTGAGAAGAAAAAAAGGTGAGATGGCTGGCCAAACTGATACCTCTTTCAGGGTTCAAACTGGTCTGAAAAACATTTCAAGTCCAAAATGGCTGTTCTGCAAGACTAGAGATAAAATAGAGCCACTTCTAATTTGAAGAGTGACACCACCAATGATCGTTTCACTAATTGCTAATAAAAAGAGCTAACTCACTGAATGCTTACCATTAGCCAGCACTGTTCTAAGTATTAGAATGTGTGTTAACTAAATCCTCAGGACAACCCTAAGCGGTGGGAATGATTATTACCATTCTGAATTCAGAGAGGTTCAGTAACTCGCCCAAAGTTACTCAGGGAATAATGGCCTAGCTGGTGCTCAGCACCAGGTCCAGTGGTGCTAGACCGCAGCACTTCCCCATCCTGCCTCCCTGTCTTCTCCCTTCCCTGAAAGCTTGAAAGAATGCCCCAGGACCCGCCACAGACAGCTTCATGAGGACAACACGCACAGTGTTGGTGGGAGACAGCGACACACTGCCTGCAGCTTTGGCCCAGCTGGGATGAGGGCATTTCCTCACCTGGCTCCTCAGAGACCCTCCTCACTTGGCTCAGGGCATCTCCACTATCTGCTCTGCTCTACACATATTCTCTGTTGAAAGAAAACTTCAGATCACAGGATCATCAGTACAGATATCACTACAAGCAAACTTCCAAGTGCATCCTACACCATAAACTAGAAAACTGGAAAGAACAGAGACCTGCTATAGATAAGGCTCTTTGTACCACACCCAGGGACCTTCCAGGGCCACTGGGAGCCTGTGACGCTCCTCACAGGAGCTCAGGAAATTTCAGAGTTGCTCAGTTCACAAAATTTCAGAGTTGCGTGATTTGTATGTTCATGACTTAAACATGAAGACAAATTTTTTCCTATCTAATTTGCTTTTTGGGTACTGTGTTTTTTTAAAGTTGAAATAAAGAAACTAAAGAAAACAAATTCGCAAATGAAATTCCAAACCATTGAATGAAGGAATTTCATTCCTTTTTTTCTTTTAATTTGCCTAGGCTTAAAGGACAGACATTTTTTCCATCTTGACAGTCATTGAGGTGACTAAAATACCCAGTATAACTTAGTGAAAAGCTATTTTTAAAATCACTTGATTTAGAAAACCCCAATCATGATAATTTCATGGGAATTTGTAGTACACAAATTAAAAGTTTTAAATTACTCTGCAAGAATTTGTGAGTTCAAATAATCTTAATTAGAAAATACCTGCCTTGCTGCATATGCATCAGGTCTTTTTTACATCTGCCCTGATTCAAAATTATTTTGAGGGTGGTTTCATGAGTTACAGGTCCTGTGGTCAGTAATAGCAGTAATGGTGCAATATGAGACCCGGAGCCAGAAGTGTCGATTCTAGTCTTGCCCAATGCCACTACTTTTAATCTCTGGGCCTTGAGAATGTCATTTAACTTCGCTTAGCCTATTTCCTCAGGTCCAAAGAGTAATTACAGGTCCCACCTCAAAGTGTTGTTTGGTGGATCAAATGAAATAATGCACATGAAAGAGGTTTTCGTAAGCCACAAGGCACTATAACATAAAACTACAATGCAAACTAAATGTGGTGGCAAGTTGGCTCAGGGAGGAAAATGCAGATGTAGTCTGGTGCAAAAAGGAATCAACCTGGCTGATTTGCCAACCTGGCCAACTCATGACCCTGGGTGAGTCTGCCCTTGGGTCTCTCCTTTGAGAAACGGAATGATAAACTATCTCATAAGAATCATGTGGGGATTAGAAATAATATATGGAAGGCCTCGAGCAGGACAGGTACACTGTAGGCGCTCATAAATGGCACCCATTTCACATGTAAGAATCCAATTAACTAAGCCAAATAGGCTGTGTGTTTCAACACTTACAACAGCTGAGCAGTGTTCTGCTTAAAACAGTACATCCAATAGCAGACTCCCAAATATACTTCTGCTATGGCCAGTACCCCGGGTTTATCCCACTTCAGGCTCCAGTGGATTATGGCTGTGCTGGCCGTATTCGCATTTCCTGCCTTAGACCATTATTTTATAAAACTTGAACCTTAAATGTAAAAAATAAAATGAATACTATCCAACGTGGCAGCTCCAAGTACAAGCTTTTCCCTAACCTGCTTTTACTAGATGAACTTACTTCACTTTTTGTTCCTTATTTAGGGACAAGGGTGGGGTCCAGGGACTAGGATAAGAAAAAAGCCAAAGAAAATCTGTGCTGTTATGGAGGATGTTCAATTTAACCAAAAATAAGCAGACTTTGACTCGCCTCCCCAGCTCCAGCGCGTTCGAGTCAGGCCCATTTGGAGGCGTTGGGAGCAACAACAAGCAGGAGGGGGGGGCGAGTCCTACCGCGCCCAGCCCTGCCCCGGGCACAGCGAGTGTGGCAGGCCCCAGTCCCCAAGCAGAGCGTGAGTTAGAGGAGTGGAGCTGGGGAAGGGGGCGCATGCAGTTGGGTTAGTCTTAACTCCACCATGCGGATTTGCATTCCTGTTTGGCAAACGCTTAGGCAAAACAGACTTGATGCTTACAATGATCCCAGCCCAAAATGGAGTGTCTCTGACTAGCAGGGAGGAGCTGATGCTCGCCATGAGAAAGCCCACCACGGTCACGGCGATGCCCAGGGCCAGCTGCAGCAGGGCGGGCAGCAGCGGGAACCGGCAGCCGCAGCACGTCCGGGCCTCCTCCTCCCCGCACTCCTTGGGGGCCCCCTTGCCCTTCTTCGGCCCCATGTCGTCGGGCCCGGCGGCGTCCGCGGCCGGCGGCCCCCCCTGCTTCTTCTGGCCGCGGGGCTGCCGGTCCTTGCCCATGGCCGCCGCCCGGGTAGCTGCGCGTGCAGCGCGAGGGCCCGAGCGCGGCGGGGGCGGGCCGAGCCGGCCCCGGGCTTCGGATTACGGAGGCTGAACAAATATGGAAAACATTTGGAGCCGACTCGCCGAGCCTCCAAAGGCCACAGGGAGCCCGGAGCAGAGGGGGAGCCGAGGGGGGTCGCCAACTGCCAACGCGCCGGCCCCAGCGCCTGCTGGACCTGCGGGCAGGGTTTGCCCAGTGCCCGCAGGAGCCGGCGGGGTCCCTTAGCCTCCTGAAGCTTGTGCACTGTAGACAGGCTGCGTGTGTGCGTGTGTCTCTGTGTGTGTGGTGTCTGTTTTCCTCACTCAAAACCCCAGGATGTTTTTGTTTTTGTTTTCCGAGAGGTGCAATGCAAGGTGATGAATGTTGAAATCATTTGAGTTTAATTAATAGACAATTTAAATCCAAAATAGGCATTGCTGGGCTCCAAGCTGTGAAGTCATTTCCAGAAGTTAAATTCTTCTTATTTTCCAGCAAAAGCATAGGCTCTTCTCTTTTTAAGTTTTGCAACCCAGCTGACAAATAAAGGCATTTTTCCCGTTGAGGCATTTGCTTTTGAAATAACTGTTTATAGAGATGCTGGGCTAATTGTGAACTCTCACATGTATTTGTTTTTCAAGGATCTTTTAATCGTTTATATGGAGTCCCCAGCCAGTCTTCACTAATTCCACAGTAGTGCCTGGGGGATTATCATTCACCCTTGGACATGCACAATTTAACTCAGTCCACATTGGAGATATTTTTAAAGCACCTACTGTGTGCTGCAGTATAAGGATGTTCAGGAGCGATTTGGTCCCTGCCCAAAGTCACAGAACAAATCAATAAAACCGACTCTTCTCCTTCCCACATACCCCTACTCAGTAGCACTTAGAGCAAATTTCAGTGAAACCACTAAGAAATGATCCCATCACTTTGGAGTATTTATATCTACTTTGGTGTGGTCATTTTAACATTCAGAAAGCTGTATTAAAAAATAATTGATGTTGCCAAGATGCTAGGATAGATAAAGCCCACTCCTAGATTGTTCACAATCAACTAGTTTAAACAAAGGCTAACTGCCTGCTGTGTTTCCTCAGAATTCTGAACTAATCATCAGCAGCGCTCCTTGTAAATGGCCAAGTCCCCACGAACTTGGGCGTTCAGTGTTTTCCTTATACCTTCCTTTGGGATCAGCGAGAAAAACGTGGTCCATGGAACAAAAGTAGTAGCTTAAAAAGCAGAATCCAAACTGCACATTCCCGCGTTCCCCCTGAAAGCCGGTGAAGCAGCGCTGTCTCTCACACGGGGAGCAAAGGCGCTGAGGGGAGGTCATTGTCGGCTTTGGGGCCATTACACCATTAGGGTCTCTAGTGAGAACAAATAAAAGCTGGTGTTACACCAAGCTGCCCACCTGACTTGGGCCTGATTGACAACAATCCAAATGACAAAACAGAACAATAGTTGGTTTTTCAACCTAATACACATTTCTAGGATGCTAATTGACTACATGGAATTAATTATTTGTTGTTGTGAATAATATAGCCACCAACTGCTGAGGATCTACTATTCTGAAGCAAGCACATGCGAGGTGCTTTACATACTAGACTGTTTCTCCTTCCAACCACCTTTTAATTCTAGTTTCTACTTTTAAAGATGAAAAAAATTGAGTATCAGAATTATTAAGTAACCACATTAATAAGCCACTGTCCTAGTCAGGGTTGGAGGTGAGGGAAACCAAATGTGAGCTCTTGTGGATTACCTGCTTTATTAATTGCTTCCTATAGGCAGGCAGAACCGGCCCTGGTGGTCTAGTCGTTAAGATTCAGCGCTCTCACCACCACGGCCAGGGTTCCCTTCCCGGTCAGGGAACCACACCACCTGTCTATTGGTTGTCACACTGTGGTGGTGCTTGTTGCTGTGATGCTGAAAGCCATGCCACCAGGATTTCGAACACCAGCAGGGTCACCCATGGTGGACAGGTTTCAGCAGAGCTTCAAGACTAAGACAGACTAGGAAAAAGGACCTGGCCACCCACTTCCAAAAGAACTGTCTATGAAAACCCTATGAATAGCAGCAGAGTATTGGAGCCTTGTCTGATCTAGCACCAAGATGGTGCAAAACAGACCGGGTAGACTGGGCAGGGTTCTACTCTGATGAACACAGGGTCACTAGCAGTGCCATCAATTGGATGGCACTAACAACAAATATGCAAACAAGTGGATGGACTGCTTAAATTTTGATTTCAAAGTATAGCATCTATCACAGAATTAGCTAATAGAACCTAAAGCTACCTGCATACTTTATAAAAATATCTTGATTCACTACCATAATATATACAATAGTCAATGGAGACCGTTACTTCTATTACTAATTTATAACTAGATACAGGTTCTATTTGCTGACCATACTGCTGTGCTGTCATTATAGTTAGGAATAAAATATACCTCGCCCTTTCCTCAAAACCTTAAATTAGATGTAAGTTAGAATAGTTAAGCAAAATAATAGGATATTCCCATAGGTTTGTCTTCTAAGTTTCAGAACTCGTGTGGCTTATAGTTGTAAAAGAGTTGTACATAAATTCTTCTAATAAAGGCTTACCTTTAATTGCCTAGCTGAGACAAGTTACAAATGAAACCAGGAGCAGTGAACAACAGCCCAGATAAATTGTAATCCTTTTAGTCTGATTACAACTGCCCACTTCAATTTTCAGCTTCCAGACAAGGCAGTCGTATAGGGAATCTTACATCCGCTCAAATTCCCGACTGCATGCTTGAATCTGTGTCTGAGGGACCTCATCTTTGGCAATACCACGAGTCTGATGAGGATGGTATTTTTGCATAATTGATACAGAAAAGCAGAAACAGAGAAGATGGTGAAAAAGTAGTCCAAGGTTTAACGATAGAGAGTAACCAGGCTAAGTGGGATCAGAGGGTCCTTAAGGACACAAAGAAAGCTCCTCCCTTAATATGTCCTTTCCACGGAGAAAAATCACCATTTCTAGCTCGTCACATAGTTTAACAGAAAGGAACAGGGTTTTTTTTTTCATATTCATAAATTATAATATCTGTTTTATAGGTTAAGCAATAATCTCTTCAGATATTTATATTACCGGGGAAGAAAGGCAAAGTAGAAACAAAGTGTCTTTGGAAACTCTGTTGGCTGCTCCCATAACTCAAAACTGACAGAGACTATAAATTAGAAATTGCGGGGGAGAGGTTAATATATGGTTTTGGATTATTTTGATCCTCTAGGGAAAATAACAAAATTAAGCTTAGTATCTCTATCTTTGCTGTATCTCAAATTCAACATTATTTGGAAGTGTTTATACTTCAGAAGTTCAGAACCAGGAAGATGATAACTAGTTTTTTTCTTTTCCTCTCTCTCTCTCTCTTTTTTTGGTGAGGAAGATTGGCTCTGAGCTAACATCTGTTGCCAATTTTCCTCTTTTTACTTGAGGAAGATTGTCCCTGAGCTAACATCTGTGCCAATCTTCCTCTATTTTGTATGTAGGATGCCGCCACAGCATGGCTTGATGAGCAGTATATAGGTCCACGCCCAGGATCTGAACCCAGGAACCCCAGGCCACTGAAGTGGAGCATGTGAACTTAACCACTACAGCACGGGCTGGCTCTGATAACTCTTTAAAACTAGTGTCATTAACAAAATGTCCTTAGGAAATCCAACTAGAAATAATCTCTAAACCAACATATTTCTGAACACATGATCTTAGATTCACCAGGAACAAAAAAGATTTCATAGATAAATTATTACAGTACCCATGTCTGTGTCAAGTGTCTTTAATATGTAAGGAAATATATCAAAAAACATTCAATTAGATTTGATTTAAAGGAGCCTCAAATACTCTACAGAGAACAACTGAGAATTCATTTAGATATGCTGCACAATTGGCCTGTATGTCTAACTGGGTCCCATACAAAAAATGACCCTAGGAATACTGCTGATCCATTTGTGTGTGTGTGTGTGTGTGTATACAATAAATAAAAGAAACTTCCTGTTTGTTCCTATGTTATTTATTTCTATGTCATTAAATTCTAAAGACATATTCTAAATGCATCTTTTGGTTCAATTTTTTTTTCAAAAGAATTGACCCATTTATGATCTTTGCATGGCAGTTTGTATTTTCAAGTTAAATGTCATATGGGCAGTGTACTCATATGGGAAAGTGATGATTTTCTCATTCTACCATGTCTGTAGAGATGATAACTATAAATCATTTCCTAATGCAGTCCACCTCTTTATACGTTTTTACTTATAATGATATCAAATTTTTCTACATGTAATTTTTTTATTGAAGTAACATTGGTTTACAACATTATACGAATTTCAGGCATACAACATTATATGTTTTGATCTCTGTGTAGGTTACATCCTGTTCACCACCCAAAGACTAATTACCATCCATCACCACACGCATACGCCTAGTCACCCCTTTCGACCTCCTCCCTCCCCCTTTCCCCTCTGGTAACCACCAATCCAATCTGTTTCTCTGTGTTTGTTTGTCATTGTTTTTATCTTCGACTTATGAGTGAGGTCATACAGTGTTTGACTTTCTCCCTCTGACTTATTTCACTTAGCACAATACCCTCAAGTTCCACCCATGTTGTCAAAATGGCCGAATATCATCATTTTGTATGGCTGAGTAGTATTCCATTGTCTACATGTAATTTTGTTCACGTAGTTTTGTCCATGTAATTTTGATGTTTCCATTCAAATGATGAAATAGAAATAACTAAATTTATTTCAAGAAACGGAGAAAAATGGTTAAACAAATTGTGGTATATTCATACCATGGAATACTACTTGCCAATAAGAAGGAATGAACTATCAATATAGGCAATGACTTGAATGAATTTCATTAACAGTGTGCTGAGAGAAAGACACCACACACAAAATAATACATACTATATAATTCAATTTATATAAAAATTTTTAAAAAGGCAAAACTAACCTTTCATAATTGAATTTAAAAAGTGATTGTGAGGGGCTGTTCCAGTGGCATAGTGGTTAAATTTCCATGTTCTGCTTCAGGCACCTGGGGTTTGCAGGTTCGGATCCTGGGCAGAGACCTAGCACCACTTGTCAAGCCACTCTGTCATGGCATCCCACATAAAGGAGAGGAAGCTTGGCACAAATGTTAGCTCAGTGACAGTCTTTCTCAAGCAAAAAGAGGAAGACTGGCAACAGGTGCTAACATCTCAGGGCCAATCTTCCTGACCCCCCCCAAAAAAAGTGATTGTGGAGTTGGGACGAAAAAATCAACTAGAAAGGAATAAGAGGGGACTTTTTGGGATATTGAAAGTCTTCCATATCTTGGTTTGGGTGGTGGTTACCTGGGCACAAACAATTGTGAAAACATTGAACAACACTTAAGACCTGTGCATGTTATTGTATGCAATGGTATCTCAATTTTTGAAACGTAATAATAAGAAAAATACAGGGAGTCATTGTATATCCATCAGTAGTAACAATTGAAGGAGTTGGGATTTTTTAATTTAAATTATCTTATCAAACTCTCTTAATTTCTCTCTTGCCTTTCTGACTCCTCTGTATTAATTATCTATTGCTGCATAATAAATCATCCCAAAACTTAGTCGTTTGAAAGAACAATTTATTATTTCATGGTTTCTGTGGGTCAGATATTCAAATAGGGCACAGCAGAGATGGTTCGTTTCTTCACGTTATCTGAGGTCTCAGCTGAAAGACTTTGAGATTGGGGCCAGGAATCATCTGAAGTTTTGACTGAGGCAGGAGGATCTGCTTTCAAGGTGGCTCACTCATCCGGCTGGCAAGTTTGTTCCTTTCCACATGGCCTCTTCATGCATTGGCCTCTCCACAGGGCTGTTTGAGGATCATCACAACATGGTGGCTGCTTTCAACCAGAACGAGAGATTCAGAGACTGAGAGAACAGGGTAAAATCTATCCTTTTCATGACACAGCCTCAGAAGTCACTTAGCAACACATGAGCCACATTCTATTATTTAGGAGGGAGTCACGAAGTCCAGCCCACATTCAAGGGGACAAGAATTAAGATCCGTCTAGTGAGAGGAAGAGTATCAAAGAATCAAAGAGTATTGAAGACATATTTCTTCATGGCCTGTACTTCCTTTGCTGATCTCCTAAATGCTGGTATTCCTCAGGGATCCTTTCTCCGTCCTCTTTCTTCTTACACTACGCATTCCATGGCTTCACTGAAGACGCCGAAATCTATCTGTGGAGGCCTAGACTTCTGTCCCTAGTTCTAGCTTTGCAAATGTCAATACCTACTCACATCCCCCATTGGAATGTCTCAAGTGAAACTTAAACTCACTCTGTCCTTGAACTCCAGAGAGAAATCAAGCAAGATAAACATAAAGTGTCCAGAGACTTTAGTGGCAAGATAGTCATTGGTTGGCTTTGCCAAGAGCAATCCCATATAGCAGTTTCAACACTCCAGTGAGTTTAAGTGTGAGTGGAAGGTGACAAAGGGGGAGAAAACGTGTAAAGTATTTATGGAAAACCTCAGCTGTGAAGGGAAGGAAAGAGAAAAAGCTGTAGCTAAAGGGATAATACAAAGTCAGGGGAAAGTTAGCCTTTCTTTTTGGACAATTGATCAGATAAATTCCTTGAGGTGGGAGAATTAGTCAGAAGCAAAGCCCCTTCACAGGCTGAGATAGGAGGAAAGAATGTAAAACGAGATAAAACGCAGTTAAGTTTGCAGGGGTGGGAGGAAGGCAGTTGAGAGAATTCATATCTTCTGGCCTCTTCTAGGATATGTACACAATGAAGGTTGTATCAATATTTTTCTTCTAAATGATGCAGATTTTAGATATAGAGCCATTCTACTTCTATATCCTATCCCACAGCACATTTTATTGCTCTATCTTGTAAATATAGATAAGTTTTAAGGAAACTACGTCATTTTCTGAAAAATTTCCCTAAAAGAACAAAAACATAATTTTCTGTAAATCACAATAAGAATAATGTCTGGAATGTCCGGAATATTTTTATAGGTTACAAAGTTAAATATTATCTCTTTAAATCTAACCAAAACTCTACCAAGTCGGGATTTCTTGAGCGGTTAAGTGACTTGCTTAAGACTACATTTTTCCTTCTTGTTCTAAGTCCAGTGCTTTTTCTATTTCTGTTTTAGCTAAATGACTTGGCTTTTTTTTTTTTAGCTTTATTGAAGTATAATTGATATACCAAAAATTGCACAAATTTAATGTATACATCCTGCTAAATTAGATGTTTTGTTGTATAGAGAAACTGCATTAGTACATTGCACATATAGGCAATCATACATGTTAAGAGCATACAGTTCTATGTGCACAGATATGACTGCCAAGTCCTGGGGTAGCAAGACAGATGCTTTCTAGAGTCTGGACTATAAGCACCAGGAGGGTAGATACCAGGCTTTCTTAATCACCGTTGGTCCCACAGTACTCAGCACAGTACAAAGGACATTGTACAGTTTTAATAAATATTTATAAATCCTAAATAGTCATACAATTTACATGCAAGATTCATCTGGATTCATATATTCCTGACATAAACAATATTTCCTTAAAATCCTAGAACTGCATAGTTTGTATGTAAATTTTTATTTTTGTTTTAAGAGTCATCTTTGGGAATAACTCAACCAAGACACTTTGGATGAGTTATAATGAGGTTTTCCCTTTTTTTCCAGCTTTATTGAGAAATAATTGACATACATTGCTGTATAAGTTTAAGGTGTACAGCATGATGGTTTGATTTACATATATTGTGAAATGATTACCACAGCAGGCTCAGTTAACATCCATCTTCTCATATAGATACAATAAAAAGAAAAGAAAGAAGAAAAGAATAAAGGAAAAAATTTTCTCCTTGTGATCAGAACTCTTAGGATTTATTCTCTTAACAGCTTTCCTATATATCATACAGCAGCATTAGCTGTCATCATCATGTTGTACATTACTTCCCTAGTACTTATTTATCTTGTAGCCCAAAGTTTGTACCTTTTGACCACTTTCCTCCAATCTCCCCTAAATGATAACATTAAAAACACCACAAAGTCATTTAAAATATCCTATGTGTTATAAACAAACTATACAATTTCCACTTTGACCACTAATCTTCCTCCTTGTTAGAATGAGTCTCTGACTCTAAGCCAGATTGACATATTTTATCATTTTTATAAGATACGGTTTTCCATAGACTCCATATCCAGTCATCACCACCTTCAAAGACATCTTTGGCCCCCAGACAAATCCATGGAGGCCATGTTCTTTTTCTCTGACCATTCTTCTGCGAATTCTCTCTCATTTTTATGCAGCTGTGAGTGCAAACACTGGACTCAGCTGCCTGTGTTCCCATTGGCTCTAATTCTTACCAGCTGTGTGGCATGGACAAGTTCCTTCACCTCTCCCAGCCTCCATTTCCTCTCTGTAAAATGTGAATATTACAAGTACTTACCTCACAAGCTTGCTATGAAGTGCAAATACAATAGTTCATGAAAATACGGAGAACATTTCCTGGTATGGGTAAGTAAGAATTGTTAGCGATTATCCTAGCCCTGCCCTCTTTTCTTATTCACCTTTCCCTTGCTATACATTATCTTTCTGTGCAATTTCTCTGGCAATTCTGTCCTCCTCGTTTCTTGTCTTGTTCTACACTTTCCACAGAAAGTATGACTCCCCCGGTTCTTCTTGTATACTCTCTGCCTGATATCTTTGAAGTTTTGGCTACTGAATTAGTACTTTGTTTCACATTATAATTTTATTTTTCCTCACCACCACCCTCTGTACTCCTACCCAACTCTGTAATTGGGACTTTTCCAGAATGACCCCTAGAGAAAGGTGATACATCCCTCCTTTCTTCTAGTGTTTTCTATTTCTTTAGAGCACCCCCCCATTTGAACTTTACCTCACCTACTACTTCAGAGAAGTGACTAATTCAAAGGCTGCTTGTCACCCACCCCAGCCAGTCATAAAAGGACTGCCATTTTATTTATAATCTTTTGCTATGTAACTTTGTGAAGGTTACATCAAAATAAGTAGAAAATTTACACTTGATTTCCCCAATTGGTTTTCAAATTATTTCACAGAAGTTACTGAACTGCTGGCACTTCAAAAACAATGTTTTGATCATCTAACATTAAGCTATATTAGTTAAGACTTCACAGAAAAAAATTCACATTTCTCAAATATACTCCTAAATTATCACATGTGGTATGGTGGATGTCATTGTTTTGGGCCTAAAATCACTCTTTGTGTTGGGGAATGATTCCTTACCCACTCCCAACATGGCCTTGTGGGACTGCTGCCCACCCCGTGACCACAGAAGTGGGCCTTTGGACCTGGTCTGGCCAACTGTAGCATCCCTGTCCCTACCCTTGGTTTAAGGGTCAGGCACATGAAAGACAAACCAAAGCAGGATGGATCAGAATCCTCCCATCAGGCGTGAGATAAGGGGATGCTGGGGCGGGGTGCAGTCCTCTCTTCCTTTTGGAAGGGGGGCTGCCAATTGTAGGGTTTCTTTCCCACAACTTGCAGGGAGTATTTTCATGACAGGTGAGAATAAGGCCAATAGGCAAAGAGAAATAGAGGCTAGAAGAGCCCAAAAATAGGGAAGGTTTGATGACATCGTTTAAACCTCAGTAAATGATTATGCCTGAAGCAAGCTCATCTTTGAGCATCCCAAGGCAGGAGATTGCCTTGTTCACCACTGCATCATCATTCTTGGCATACAGGAGGCGTTCAATCAATATTTGTTGAATGGTTAAATAAATAAACAAGTCAATAGATATTCCTTTTGTTTGAATGAGTTTTTTCTATCCCTTGAAACTGAAGGTACCCTGGCTAATGCACCCACCCAGGTGAATCTCAGGATTGCCCATGAGCATCCTCATCTCTACAATAATAGACCTTCAGTAGCATAAGAAAAACATATAGAAGTGACAAGTGAGCCATGAGTTCATTTCCAACAAGATAGGAATAGTAAAACAACAGATTTTTTTTCTGTCAAATTGTGTAGGAAGATATGAAGCCATTGTAGGGCAGGACAGACATTTTATAAGGTGTCTATTTACGATACTTTTGCAATTTGACATGTGGGGAAATGCCAAGTGCTCTTTTATGATCTACACCACCTTTAGCTTAGGAGTCTTTGTACTAATAGAGCATCATGCTCAACTAGTTAATGCTACTTGAAACTTTTGTTGCTCTTTTATTAGCCTGAATCATAAAATTAAGTCGTATGTTAACAGGTGCTCATGCGTGCTGGTTTTTAGCAGGGGTGCAGGTAAGAATCACCTATACGGCATTTTAAACGTGGTTTTTTTTACATTTCTGATTTATTTGTGTTTGGGGTAGATTCTGGGCATTCAGTATATTTGAGATGTACTCTTGTGATTAAGTACGACTCTAAAAACCTGCCCAGAACACGCCCCAAGCTAAGCTCAACACCCTTGCCATCCCTTACAGCAATAGGAAACTCCTTTTCCAAAGATGCACTGTAATTTTTCATTTTGTTTCTTCTTGGTAACTCCATCTCAGTAGTGAGCTGCCTGTGCAACATGTTTTCTTTCTTTCCTTTTTTTTTTTTTTTAAAGATTGGCACCTGCACTAACATCTGTTGCCAATCTTCTTTTTTTTTCTTCTTTTCCCCAAAGCTCCCCCGGTACACAGTTGTATATTCTAGTTGTGAGTGCCTCTGGTTGTGCTATATGGGATGCCACCTCAGCACAGCCTGATGAGTGGGGCCATGTCTGTACCCAGGATCCGAGCCAGCGAAATCCTGGCCCCCAGAGAAGAGCACGTGAACTTAACCACTCGGCCACGGGGCTGGCCCCGCAACATTCTTTCTTGACAGAGTAAACATTTTCATCCAATAAACATTTATTGAGTGCTTAGTTTTATCACGTAACTTGGTAGGCACTGATGGTAAAAAGGCAGGGTCCTGGCCTCAAGGAGCTCAAACCCAAGTGGAGGGAGACGGACACATAAACAGAGAAGTGTAATAAAGTGTTGCATGTGCAAGGATAGAATCATGTGTAAGGCACAGCAAGGTGTAGAGGTCAAAGTGACTCCATTACAGAGTGTCACAATCTAAGGGGCACAGACCGAGTAGTTGGGAAATGTGTGGCATGGCAGAATGGTCATTCATGCCTTGAGGTTATTTATCTATGAGGTGACTCTGGAATGTGTCGGGTCAGGTGTACTGATTCAGAATTACCACGGCACCCAACCAATGGCTCCTCCCCTATGCCTAGTCCTCGGCATAGTCCTTCCTAGTTTCACTTTATTGCCCCTCTGCCCCGGGGTAGTAAGGTATAATCAGTCCAAGACAAGGGGAGGAGGGACAGATTGACTCTAAACGCCCAACTCTATTGCCAGCCCCTGGTGGCCTACTCTCTGTCAGCTCCCCTGAACACTGAAGAACCGAGGTCTGGCTGGAGTCCCTGAAGTCTCTCCCTGTCAATCATTAGCAACTTTCTTCAACATCTGTTTTTTTACTTAGTAACATTTTTTGTTCATGAACAATCTAGGGTATTTTTTCAATATCATGCTTTTTTTTTTTTTTAAAGCTTGCTGTTGTCTTTTTTTTTTTTAAGATTGGCGCCTGAGCTAACAACTCTTGCCAATCTTTTTCTTCTTCTTCTTCTTTTTCTCCCCAAAGTCCCCCAGGACATAGTTGTGTGTTCTAGTTGTGAGTGCCTCTCGTTGTGTCATGCGGGATGCCACCTCAGCATGGCCTGGTGAGCAGTGCCATGTCGGCACCCAGGATCCGAACTGTCGAAACCCCGGGCCGCCGAAGTGGAGCGTGAACTTAACCACTCAGCCACGGGGCCGACCCCTCGTGTATTATTTTGAAGTTCATGTATTATTTCAAGTTCTGTTCCTAAAATCCTATGATTCATATTTTAAATCAAAATGATTTAACCTTCTTGTACACCCTGTTCGGAGAGAGCAGGGGAAGCAACACAAGAGAAGAAATGGAAGGAAATGTGAAATGTTTATTGAAGCAAGTTGCTTGAGGTTTAATAAGAATGAAACTAGCACTTAGAAAAAACTTATCAAAATGTTAAAAGCGGTTGCTTGGGGGCAGTGGGACACAAATGATATTTCCCTCTTCTTCTGATTTTTCTGTTGTCCCCTCATGGGCACATTACATTATAATGTAAAACAAACAAACAAAAAACCCTTAGTTTTTGAAAGAAACTCACTTCAACTGTTCCATGGTGCTCCCTCCCTCTTTATGAGATAAAATGTTTCCATTTTATTTACTAAGTTTTATAGCAATCTTTCCTCTGTGGATGCTCATCTAGAAGAGAAATGAATTATGCCATGTAAATGTTCTATATATTGACCAATGATGGTCTTTGGTCAGATTTCCAGCTTATGCTAACTTCCAAAGTGACAACTGACTTGGCACTCTTCTCCAATATCCAAAGAGAGATTCTACAGCCCTGGTCACAGGTCAGACATCCTCTGTTTACATACAAAGTCTACACAAAGGTCCATCTCAAGCTCCTCCTGTCTGTGAAGATTTTCTCAAACGTCCAGGCCATTGAACTATTTCTTTTTGGAACTTCTATTGCATTATATGTATCACATAAGTTTTATTTATATGATCTGTCATTGTTTCATCTGATAGTCTTCACTTAGAAAGCATTATTGCTTACCTACTATGTGCTAGAAACTGTTAGCACTAAGGAGAACGAGTAGGATGGATTTCAGAAAATAGACATTTAGAAGAGAGTGTAATACACAATAGCAATTTATAAAAATGCACAATGCTTCGCAAATCCAGAAAGGGAGTAACTTACTCTTTGCCCGTCCAGATTGTCATCTGCAAGCTATGGAGCAGCAATCTTCCCATCTTTCCACCCCACACCTTGACTGCCACCCCTAAGAAGTTGCCATGGGCGTGTTAGAGTCCAGTGCACCCACTGGCATAGTGGTTGGAAGTGGGGCAAGCTTGGTTGCTCCTTTTTTTCTTAAGTTTTCACCCATAATCAAAGGTAGCAGGCTGAGTCAGGGGCTACTTCTGTAGAAGGCTTATTTATGGGCTCCGGATGCTCTTATTTGATGACAGGTTTCTTTTTTCCAGTTTCTTCCTTCTGTGTGGCCATCTAGAGTGCAGTACGATTTGGGATGATGACCAAGAGTTGTGACAAGGCTCAGGATAGGTGCCTAACCTGGGCTTTGTGCTTCAGCTCAGAATCACAATGCAACCTGCAACGGTGTGTGGGTCCAAAGTCCAGCTAGCAACTTACCTCATTCCCTACGTGTTTATCTCCCTCGGGAAACTTATGAGGAAGGGTGACTGTTGTTTCGAGCGGATTTGAGTATTCTGAATACCCCTTTCATAATACTATCAACATCCTCCGCAATTTCTTACATTCGCCATTTTGGGTAGAGATTGGGTTTTACATTTATTTTATAGTCACCTAAACAGCAACCAGAGAATTAGGTACATAGTGGATGCTTAATTAAAAAGATATTACAACTTGGTAGATGGAGAAATTCTCTTTGGAGCAGATCTTTATATATCCATTGAATTTAGTTTCAATTATAAAATGCTGCTAATTTTTTTAAAAGAAAGTTTTGTGAAAAGAAGAGAGAGGTATAATATAGTAAGATAAAGGTAGAAATTGCTGAAAGTGTGAGGGGTCATAATGAGCCAGTGGTTCTTCTCCCTGGCTGTGTATCAGAATCACCCATGACGTTCTGTTTAAAAGCCTATGACCTAGACCTTTCTCTAGAGATTCTAATTCAGGAAGTGGGTTGGCATACAGCAACCGTACTTTTCAAAGGCTGCGTAGATGATCTTGATGCATGGCAAGAACTGTAAGCCACTGTCCCAAATTTTAAAAAGAAGGAAATCCAGGCACTAACGCATCTGAAATGAGCCTGGTCCTTCACCCTTGTCAATTAAAAAAAAAGTGAAATTTTTACTTAGTAAAGCTATAGGTGCTCAAACATTCCGAACTTTGGCAAGTTTCATCAAAGATGATTTAAGAGCTGCCCAAGATAATGCTTATCACTTATTGCTTGTGTAAACCTAGCTGTAATTTTCATTTTTTAAAAAATTGATAACAACTTAGGACAGAAATTTAGAGTCGGAGGTAATCAATGTCTCCACCCTTGTTATCCGCTCCCCATAATGAATGCTCAATAAGCCCCTAGTGAATGAGTGAATGAATGATGCTGCTTCCTCATTTTTACAGAGAAGACTCAGATTAGTTTTGCCAATTGCCCACAGTCTCACTGCTGTGGCGAGTTGATGGCAGTGTCGGGACTGAAAACCAGGTTAGCCCTGTCATCGACTCCTCCCGTCCTGCTACATGCTTTGCTCACTTCCAAACAACTGTTGATTGTTCCAAAAGTTAAATCCGTCCTTCGAGAAGGCTATTAGCTTCCATATAGAGCATTAAAAATAATGGGCTGCACAGGGTTTAAAAGCAATTCTCAAAAAATAATTAACAAAAATACTTAGAGTGGCAGCAACACTACGTGAGTGAAATGGCTTCCAAAGGGACTGCTTTGAAAGGGACACATTTATTTCTTCATTTACATTCTAGTTTCTTAAAACTCAGTCTTTGATTGTACATTTCTAAGTTGCACAATGTTACCCTCCACTTACAGGTGTGCCAATGAGAGGCATCAATGTGCCAAGTTTAGTTTACTAGTTTCCTTCCGGCCACTATCTCACTGGACAAGTTTGGCTCAGAACATCCTACAAAGCAAAAAAAAAAAGGAAAGTTAACTAAACTTTGATCTGTAATTGGTGTCTCTGTTTTCAGATCATACATTTTTAGATAAGACTGCCAGATTGCCTACCTAACTGCCTTTTGTAAGCCGTCCTGTAGAACCAAGAGGAACTGTCGTTTTAGACGCCTTCTCACCACACCCCCTCGTTAAGCCGCCATTGAGAAAACACTTACAACAATGAGGCAGCTCATTGTTGTTGACCAATCTCCCTTCAACAATCAGAAGATTGGAGTAGGACTTTGGTCCTAAATAATAATTTTGTTTTACAATATAATTTTTGCTGCTATCATGTCTTCCAAGAGAAAATAACACAGAACTTGAGTCAACAAAGAAATGCATAAAATGAAAGTTTTCTCTGCTATATTGAGAACAGCTTCTTTGGATAAAAGAGAAAAATGAGTACTAAATTCTAAGACAGGAAAAAGATTTTTAGAGAAATTTCTGTTTTTTACTGATACGACCAAAGTGAGAAAATAGAGCCTCTTTAAACAAAAGTAAAACTTGTGTGAGATTCGGTGCCATGTAAGAGAATCATTCTGCTTTCTGTTAAGCTTACTTCTCACCCGAGAACAATATCTTCCCCAGAGCACAGCCAAACCACCAAGGATTATGCCGTGTACATCAGCGCATATATCTAAATGGACTGGCAGACAACAGCTGTTGTTTGCCTTCGGAAATTTTTAATTCTTCCCTTCCAAAGCTATAAATTCTGCTGAATATCGCTCCACTTTTATGCTGACCCTCACTATGCTCTATTCGTGCAAACAACGCTTGATAGATGTTGTAGCTTGGAGCTGAACTCAACATTTGTTGAGTCTCTAACTATGTACAAGATTCTGTATGAGTCTGGGGCAGATGAAAAGACAAATATCTGATTTCCACTCCTTTCCACTCAAAAGATTGATCTGAAGTCCTTTTCAAGTTTTTGTGTATCTTAAAATAATGTTTCTTTCACCCCAGAATCTCTGGACTAGAACTGCTTAGCTATTAAATGATGAACTTTAAAGCTAAATTTTATTTTATTTTATTTTTTGAGGAAGATTAGCCCTGAACTAACAACCACCAATCCTCTTCTTTTTGCTGAGGAAGACTGGCCCTGAGCTAACATCCGTGCCCATCTTCCTCTACTTTATATGTGGGACGCCTACCACAGCACGGCTTGACGAGCAGTGCCATGTCTGCAGCTGGGATCCAAAACAGCCAAGCCTGGGCTGCCGAAGCAGAACGTGCAAACTTAACCTAAAGCTAAATTTTAGATTGGGGGAAAATATGCTGTGTACCCAGAAAGCCCAGGAGACAGTTAAGTGGGAGAAATCGAATTTCTTAAATTTAGTGGTTTAGTTTATATTTTGTAGCATGAGACTTTGTATGTAGTTTTGTATGACAATGGGCCTTTGGGCTGGTGTGGGAGGTGAAGTAAAATGTCGTTCTCTTATTGTCACCCCTGACTAGGTCCTGCAAGCACCCTAGTGTCTAAAAGTGTCAGGACACTCTGTTCATTGTGTCAAGAAAAGAAACCTCGCCACTGTGCGCACGATCGTGTGAATGAATATTCAGCACCTCCAGCTCAGATTTGCTGCTAATGATCCAGATTCTGAATTTTCAAGGGCCAATTGTGTGGCCTCCTTCTTGCATGCTGCCTTTCTTTTTTAGCAGTTTCGTTATTTGTTCACACCTCTAGGAGAAGAAGTGGAGAAAGAAAATGAAACATAAATTCACCAACCTTTTTCAACAACATCCTTAATCTTGCCAAGTTCTCTGGTTCCAGGAGGGCTTGTGGGAGAGCATGGAGCACTCAGTGGAAGCTATCTTTTGCTGTGCCATCAGAAAACAAAACACGCATCCTCACATCAGGACAAAGTGAATCCTCTTCATATGAAAAGACAGTAACCTAACCTAAGTAAATATTTTACAATGGCACTGCAAAAAAAAAAAAAAAAAAATCCTGGCTAGAATCAAGATCCAACCATCTGAAAGTTTCAATTACCCAAGTGCTCTGCACCAGCAGAGAGACTGCGACCCTGTACGTGGATGTTTGAGGGTTGTAGAGAACCTCAAGAATGGTACACAGCTGAATCAGATCTGCTGCCTTCTTAAACAGGTAGCCTTAAACCAAGAGGCATGAAATTTAGTTTGTTTGTTCTTGATGACTTTCACATAGTTTGCTGACACCATTTTGTAGAGCCTCTTAGGGGGCATTTGAAACTAAGGCTATAGAGTCAAGCCAGTGTTTCCGATGCTGTGTGAGTGCAGTCATGAGAAACTGCAAACACACCCATGCACAGCTTTTGTTTACTGGCGACAGTTTAAGAAACACAGAGCCCCCGTGCAAAACTGTGAAGGAGAGGGGATTTCTCTTGACTTAGGGCCACCTGGCTGTTGAATCCTCCTCTTTCCTGATGGTACAGCGTCCCCCTTGCCCGCCCCCCACATCACAGTGACTGGCTCTTGTCCCCAGCAAAACAGGAGAGGGCAATCCATCAGTGTGAGTGAGATCCAGGCCACATGTAACAAGCTTAATCTCTTCCACCCCTTCCCAACACCCTCAGTATAAAAGTGCAAACCCCTTAGCGTGACTCCCCTGTAGGCACCTCGGCCCTCATCTTCTCTTCTCTGTCCCATCTCCATGCCTGGAACACACCACCCCCTACCATGTCCCATTCAGCTGGTCTGATTTCCTACAGGAAGCCTGCCTTGACCCCCAGCCTTGGTCAGTTCTGCCTCTCAAGACCCCTTCTAGGGCAGCTGTGCTTCTCCTTTGAAAGTCCCCACATTGTTGTCGGTTCTTCAGTTCTTCAAATGATGTTCTGTTGCCTCCTGGGCTGTAAGCCTGTGTGTCTCTGAGCTCTTACCATACTGTTGCATCTCCAGCACAGAACCTGGCCCACAGCAAGTGCCAAATAAATATGTGATGAGTGAATGATTGAATGAATTAATCTAGTCCAGATATCTACACCAATATCATATCTTTAGAGAATCCTATATCTTTAAACTCCTCAGGAGGCCTTCAGGTTTTTACCCCAGACCAGCTGCTCCCACAGGGAGAACACACCAGGGGCATAACCAGGTCTAAGATGCTGGCTTTAAAATATACTGTTTGAACATCCTTATCTAGAGTTTGTCTTAATTCCAGGATTATATTTAGCAGAACTTTGATACCACTATAAGAATTTAGAGAGCCCTGCAAGATAGGGCCACCACTCATAGTCTCCCTTTCATTCATTACTGAATGTGATTCATATAACCCAATATTCTATGGCCAATCCAATACTTACAAGTCTTCTATCTATGAAAAGATTGAAAGACAGAGAGACTGAATAAATTATTTCATTGGAAAAATTCAGGTTGAATATCTAAATGAAAACAGAGAGAAAGAGACAGTGAGTTAAAAGAATTCCTACATCTGAAATACTTTAACAATTAAAAACAGGCCACCAGGGGCTGGCCTGGTGGCGCAGCAGTTGAGTGAGCACGTTCCGCTTCTCAGCGGCCTGGGGTTCGCCGGTTCGGATCCCGGGTGCACACATGGCACTGCTTGGCAGAAGCCATGCTGTGGCAGGCATCCCATGTATAAAGTAGAGCAAGATGGGCATGGATATTAGCTCAGGGCCAGTCTTCCTCAGCAAAAAGAGGAGGATTGGTAGTAGTTAGCTCAGGGCTAGTGTTCCTCAGCAAAAAGGGGAGGATTGGTAGTAGTTAGCTCAGAGATAATCTTCCCCCCCCAAAAAAATTCAAAATGCATTTTTTATACTCAGAATATAATTCAATTTAAAAATCATGAAAATTGTAGCTCTTGTAATTTTTTAATTTTAAGAAATAAGCTCTGTGAATTATATAGAATTGTATTTCCCATGACAACTAACAGTTCAAGGAAACTGCCTCTTTGAAATGTAGGTTTGAAAGGCTGAGGTATCAGCTCTCTAAGACAGCTAAACTGAATATGCTGCTTATGATTGCCATCATTGTTTAAAAAAATGAAAATTCTCATAAGGACTACAAAAAATAAAGTTATCCAGATGGTAAGAGAAGGAAAAGACAAGCCATAGACTGGGACAAAATATTTGCACATCACATACTGATAAAAGACTTATACCCAGAATATATAAAGAACTCTCAAATTCAATAATAAAAAAGGGACAAATGATTGGGATAGACACTTCACAAAAGAATATATATGGATGGCAAATAAGCATCTGGAAAGATGTACAATATTATTAGTCCTTAGGAAAATGAAAATTAAAGCCACAATGAGATATCACTACACACTTATTAGAACAACTAAATTAAAAAGACTGAGCATTGCAAGTGTTGACAAGTACATGGAGGAACTAAAACTCTCATACATTGCTGGTAGGCATGCAAAATAGTATAAGCACTTTGGAAAAGAGTTTGGAAGTTTCTTAAGAAGTTAAATATACACCCGCCATATGACCCAGCCCAAGAGAAATGAAAGCTTATGTCCACACAAAGACGTGTATGCAAATGTTCACAGCACCTTTATTTGTAACAGCCCTAAAGTGGAAACAATCACATGGCGGAACTACAAAATAATTACTTCAAGAGTAAAAAGCCAGAAAGAAAAAGTACACATGGTGCTATGAAATCCTAGAAAATGCAAACTAATCTATAGAGGCAGAAAGCAGATCAGTGGTTTCCTGAAATACGGTAGGGGAAATGGGGAGGGGTAGGAGAGATGGATTACAAAGGGACAGGAGAAAATTTTGGAGGGTGATAGATATGATCATTATCTCGATTGTGGTGATGATTTCATAGATGTATACATATGTCAAAACGTATTAAATCGTACACTTTAAATATGTCCAATTCATTATATGTCAATCATACCTCAATAAAGCTGCTGAAAATGAAAAAAAATAGGTAGATGTGGTCAGTATTTGTAGTTTAAGTGGAGCCTGAAAAACAATCAATTTTTAACCAAGATGATATTTAAAGAGCAAGTGTGTATAATAAGTTAGTGATGACGCCCTGAAAAGTCTGAGTTTGACCTTCAAATAATGGCGGACATTTTTCGCGGCTACCGCAAGGAAGTTTCCTGATTTATTTTTACTTCATCTCTACTAAGTTGTAAACAAGGTGTATTTACTTTCTTGTGACCAATGAAACCCTGGCCATTTCCTCCCTAGGATGCTTTTAACCATGACAGTTCTGCTTTCCATGTCCTAGGATATTTCACTAAAAGAAATTCGTGAACTTAATACAGAAATTACATGTATCACATATTTCATTTGAATTTTCGAGATGGCTGAAAATGAATTTTTCCTTGTCTACCAGTTTTATGGTATTAAATAAATCTTCATTTCTTCATTCATCCTTGAAGACACCATTTAAGTTTAATCATCCACATACATGAGCCACAGTCAACATAATAACAAAAAGAAATAAGAGAAATGATCAGGGCAATATATTTTAATGTAGTGGGATTTAATTTCCAGATTTCTTGAAATATAAAATATGAAGATACAATAACTAGTTCGTCAATCCTTAAAATAGCTTCTTAAGAGAAATACCATGGACTTCTCATATAAGATAATGATTGAGCTTATGCATTTGCCTATCCTCCTTCCCAAGAGCCTATTGAAATGGCCATAAAGAAATAAAAAAGGGAGAAAAAAAAAGAATAAGCCTGTAAGAGTAAAGAGAAAGGGAAGGATCGTCAGCACAGGAAAGAGATCAAGAAATATCTGGATGTTGGGAAGAGGAAGGGGGCATGGTGAGGGGAGAAACAGCCCTGACTACCCCCAGAAGGAAGGGTTCCAGAGGCAGGATCCCAAGCAGAGCCCTAGGGAGGCCCTGGGCTCTGCATCTGCAGGTATTGAGGGCAAAGTTCAGAAGTGGACCTGAAAACTGGGGACTTAACTCAAGATCTCTTTAGAGAACAGTTGCACCCATCATCTCTATCTCCACCTCCACTCTTCAACGCAGAGCAACACCCTCACACGCCACCCTGACATTTATCCCCGTGCTCTTTTCTAAAGAAATGAAACAAACTGAGATTTGCCCCAGAGTAAAGTTTCTCCAATTCTGGAAGTTGGAAGTCACCAGAAGCCTGCCAATCATTATATCCTGTCCCATTGTCTAAGTATGAACGTCAACCAACGATCACAGAATGTAGAAGTAAAACCAATAGCACAAAACAGAAGGACCAAAATGAATAGTCCTAAAAGGAACAGGGAGAATTTGGGAACCAGAAGAGAAGTGGCTAAAATTTTGAATCAGTATCCTCAGGGCTGTCAATGAAGACATCACATCCATAAAATGAGAATTGGAAGCTATCAAAATAGTAGATTGGAGCAAGAAGTCAGATGATTCTGAGAGAGAGCTCTGTAAAGGAAGTAGATTCTTCACGGTATGATGATCGAAAAACAGGATATTTTTGAGGATATGCTGAAAACACATTTGTCTTTTAGGCTGGAAATCTCCTTTAAGTGGCACAAAGATCTCACCTGACTTTGAGCCTGTAGAGAAGAACCTACAGTGAACAGTATTTACAAAGTCACAGCAACGCATATGCTGTCCATTGATAGCTCAATCAACATATAGACACGATATAGGAAAAATAATTTGATACAGGATAAAAATTAACATTTTTATCACATTGACTTCGACAATGTGAAGTGTACACTGTCCAAAAGAGGGAAGCAGAAGAGAAGGAGTAAAGGTGGAGGGAATGCTAACAAAGTTGTATCCTCTTCTTTCATAGGATAGAGCCAAGAGAGTGTCTCCAAAAATAGTGGAGGAAAAAAGGAAAAAAGGTACTGAGGCAGCAAGTAGAGACCTAATTATCTTATTTATATTTAAAATAACATATTAGCATCTAATTAGGGATAATGCAATTGAGCTGTATCCTCATCTTTCACAGCAGGGACCTTTTAGACACTGTCTAAAATTGCTAAGACACAGACGAGTAAGCCTATTACTTAGAGCTGTATTGGTAAAGACCCAAGGAACTGAAAGCAGCAATGCATAAGGGTAGATATTTACTTCTGGGGAGAAGTGATGGGTTACTGGCTAGGAGACTTTTTTCCCACAAAAAATCCTCCTGGAATATTTGGATTTTTTACCATGTACTTGAATTATTTTTATACACATTTTTAAAATTCTAAGGTGAGTATATATAGATCATACTGAAATAAGCAGGATCTATTACCCATCAAATACTATAAGAGACTCTCATGACTTGAGAATTTCACATACTCTATCTCATTTGATCTACACCTGGGGTGGGGGTGGGGTTAGGTGCTGCTATCCTTTTGCATCAGTGAGAAACCAAGATGTGGTGCATTTAGATGGCTTCCCCCATGCATATAGGTGATAAGAGGCAGAGGGAAAGTGAGCGGTAGTCTTCTGATGCCAACTCCAGTATTCTTTCCGCTGAACCAGCGGTCCTCAAAAGTTTGGTTTCAGCACTCCTCTATACTCTTAATTAAAATTATTGGGGCTGGCCCCATGGCCAAGTGGTTAAATTGGCGAACTCCGCTTCAGTGGCCCGGGGTTTTGCTGGTTCGGATCCTGGGCGCAGACATGGCACCGCTTGTCAGGCCATGTTGAAGTGGCATCTCACACGACACAACTAGAAGGACCCACAACTAAAACATACAACCATGTACTGGTGGAAGTTTGGGAGAAAGAGCAAAAAAAAATTATTAAGAAGCCCACAGACATTTTTTTATGTAGCTCTTATCTATTGATATGTACTGTAGTAAAAGTTGAAACTGAGACATTTTAAAATATTAATCCACTTAAAAACCAAATTAAAAACTCATATGGTAATATAAATATTTTAGTAAAAATAACTAGTTTCCAAAACAAAAAATAGTAAAAACAGGGGCATTGTTTTAAATATTTGTAAACCTCTGGATTGAGAGAAGACCGCTGGATTCTCATAACTGCCTCTGCATTCACGGTGTTGTGATGGCACCGATCAAGTTGCCCCTGGGAGGACTCCACTGTACACATAAAAAGGGCAAATGATATCAGTATAATTAAGGAAATAGCTTTGACTTTGTAAACCCTCTGAAAGGGTCTCAGGGACCTCTATGGGTCTCCAGACCATACTTTGGATTCCATTCCTTGAGGGAGCTCCCCAAGAAGAATTCAAAGTCTTCAGTGTTGTTCCCACAATTCATTTCTTGAACCTCAAGTTAGTTCTAATTTTATTATTTGTGTAATAGTTGTTGACAAATCCATCTCCTCTACCAAGCTGTAAACTCATCAGTGTTCCAGCCCCCACCTAGTGCCTAATACCTAGGGAATACTCAGTAAATGTGGAATAAATAAATAAATGAAGCCAAGAAATACACTACAGCAACTAAGGAAAAATAGTATGAACTACAGAGCTCTGAGAGAGATATAGGGTAACCAAACTAGAATATAGTGACATCATCAGGAAAAGAAACCAGTAAGTCAAGCTGAGTGGGTCTGAATCTCATCTCTGCCACTAATTAGCTTGATTTTTTATTTTTGAGCAAGATACTTAATCTCTCTATGTCTCAGTCTCCTCATCTGTAAAATAACTCTGCTTGCAGAGTTACTGTGATGAGGAAATGGGATAATTTATGCAAGTACACACAATGCTTGACCAATGATGAGCACTTATATTTATTACTACTTCTGTTGTTGAAAGGGCAAAGCTGTCGCTCTCTCCATCTCTCCCATTTGACTAAGAAGTGGGGCTAAAAAGGGAAACAATACCTAACTTGGAAGAGGAACTTACCCAATAATCATTTATTCAGTGAATTCTGAAACATAAAATATCAGATGCTGAAGTGAAGCAAATTTCCTCTAGCTTACTTGGAACTAGCAAATCATAGACCACAGGGAAAAATTAGAGTAATGACAATAGATGATTAGAGAACAAGAGGTGAAGCATACAATTCAGGGATGTTTGTATAGATTTTTTATAGTGCTTTGACACTTTGAAAGGATTTCAATAGTGGTAATCAATCCACTTGTTTGGATCTTAGTAAATACATGAAGACCCTTAAAATAGCACTATATGAGCCAGACCCATGGCCTAGTGGTTAAGTGTGGTACGCTCATTTTGGTGGCCCAGGTTCAGTTCCTGTGTCCAGACCTATACCATGCATTGGCAGCCATGCTGTGGTGGTGACCCACATACAAAATAGGGGACGATTGGCACAGATGTTGGCTCAGGGCAAATCTTCCACAGCAAAAAAATAAAATGAAAATAAAATAGCACTATATTCTGAAGTCTGCTCTTAAAGTCATTGGAGGAAGATGGTCTAATAACGGCTTAGGATAGTTCTTGCTTAGAGCAATTGGAAATAATGCCATACATTCTGAAGACAAGTTTCTTAGTTCAGCTTTATCATATATCTATTGAGTTACACTGAGAACAATTTATTGCAGTCAACGCTCATTTAACTCCTAATTTCAATGACGTGTAGTAGTGCTGAATATTCATTCACACTGTGTACACCCAGATGGACAAAGAAATGCAGCTTCTTCATTTCATTATAACTTTTCAGATTTCCTCAAAAGTCCCCACCTTGTTGGGGAATTGGAAAGTGTGGGGGTGGCCAGTGGGTACATATTTTGTTTAATCTGCAGATGTTAATCTTGTCCAATCATTTTCACTGTCTCTTCAGATAACTCTGTTTCTGCTTGGATGACTTCGCATTCAGAAGTTGGCTCTCTCCTCTGTTCCTCTCTAGAAACAGAGGAGGAAAGAGGGCTGAAGTTTCTGCATCCTTCCAGAAGCTTAGGGGACATGCAGAGGGGCTGCTCTTTGGACTGGTGACTGCTGAGGTGTGACAGGCGCTATCAGGCTTTCGAAGGTGAAAACTTAGTTTCCAGCACTGGAGTCTGTGGTCCTGGCCACTTGCCTCTACGTCTTCACACCCTTTAGCCTCTCCTCTCTGTTCGTAAGCCTCTGCTGGTCTACAAGATCTTCTGCACCCCTGAGACCCCTCACTGGGGGTCCCCTTTAAGGTTGCATTTGTGAGCAGGAGGAAGCAGTTGCTCACCTCTCAATCCACATTGTCCTCCACTCCACGCCATCTCCCCCACACCATCTTGAATGTGCATCGAGCAAGGCTGGAGCTTTTTCTAGGAGCTACACCCTCTTCTATACTATCCTCAGAGAGGTAAGGCCCTAGTCCAAAGGCCCTTCAGCTTCCACATCCTATCTGGATGTTTCTAAAACCTTACTTCCTAAGCTTTCAACCTTACGTGGGATATAGGGGCAAGAGTTTGATACTGATCTCCTCAAACTCCTTGTCTTGCTTCCCTTGGACCAGAAGCAGCAGGCTGCAGCCTTTCTGCTTCCTCTGTGTCGTATCTTCTTTTCTCCTTAGTCAGCCATCCTCATAGCTTAGCTATCTTAAGGGGAAGGGCCATCCTCTCTGCACTGTGGAAGAAAATCTGTGATTCAAATTCTCTGCTTTGTCTTGATAGTTAAAGAAATTTAGAAAATTCTTTCTGGACAAAATCTGGCTTAAATGATTGTTGCCTCTTTTGAAAATCCTATTTTGATGTCAGAGGCTAAATACCAACTCTTCCTACCGCTTCGTATTCCTTCTGTAACATTCCTAAATCCTCTCAAGGCAAATGGGTGCTTCTGAAAGAATAAGAAAAATATATGAGAAAATCTCATTAATGTATCTCAAAAGTATCCCCCATTACAACTGATTGTGATTACTCCAAATCCAGGCAATTCTAAAGGACAGCATTAAGTTGCATATTAACTAACAGCCTTCCAACTACTTTTAAAAGGCCGAAACAAAGAGCAAAAAATTGTTAGTAGAAAGCAGAACCAATTCTCTGGGAGTTTCAAAACAAAAGAAATGCTTGCTGAATCCAGGAATACTTTTCAAGAGTTCCCCTAGAATTCCATAATTCTAATCAGCCAAGTAGATAATTGATGTTGGGTGACACCATTTCCTTAAATTATTTTTTTTCAAAACTAGGTTCATAATCTCTCTTTAAAAAAATCTAGCTTTCTTTATCTTTTAATCTTGTTAATGATACCACATTTCTCCCAGCATGATAATCATCTTCAACCAATTTCATTCAAACCACATTGTCTACACAAATGGCAGGTACTGTGTTAGCCATTGTGGCATACAATGGGTCTAGGGCACAAACTCTGCCCCCACAAAATATCTATATAACGTCCTCTATCTAATCAATCACTAAGTCATATAGATTTTTCCTTTGAAATGTACCTCATGTTTTCCTCTTGTTCCTCTTTTCTACTGTCATCATCTCCTCATATCCGAGTCACAGCTATGGTAGTTCGATGACCCACCCGCTCCCGCCACCCTCCTCCTGCCACCCAGGACACAATACCATCATCAGTTATTTCTTGATCCCAATATTATTTGTGCTCAATAAACACTTGTTAGATTTAATTCAGTTTTCCAGTCCCCACAAAGACGTCTCTGACCAGCATAAGAACTGTATCCAGAGGAGAGAAGACTATCTATAATGTCAATATTATTTCATTCTTGTGGAGCAACCATCAGTTCTTGCCCTTTACTCCACTGTGTCATCCCACTACTGCCATGACAGGCTCACAACATGGTCTTAGGTGGACCACTCTTTGGATCATTCTGGCATTTTTAAAACTTCTTTTCTTCATCTTTCTTTGGATGCCTTACATACAATATAATAATTTCTTAGTGCCCTTTTCTTCAGTGTTTTGTGTCAGTCACAAACTTAATCCTATGAATATATTGCCTTTGCTATTAATTTCATCCTCACGTGTCTTGAAATATTGAAAAAGCAATGTTAAGGAATGGTGACATTATTTTAAAGACTGCAATGTAATGTAATTAATGGTCATTTTCCTGTCTAGGGAGAGGGGGTCAGGAGCAAGGTGGACAGCATCCAGGCTCCAGGACCAAGCCAACTTCAGAGAACTCCTACTTCAACCTTGCTCAGGTGTGAGTTCTTAGGTCACTGTGAAGGACACAGAATACCACTTAAATCTCTTCAGAGAAAGAGTGGTGATTTGCTCAGATGATACAACTGTTGGTAAACAAGCTTGTTTGTATTTATTGAATGGAGGGAAAGTCTTTCATACCTACTGGCTGCCCGGGTTGGTGAGGGTAGAAAGCAGGGAAGATTTTAAAGGGAAGCCTGCTCTTTTCTGTCATAAAGAGAAACATGGTAAAGGAGGAGCTAAAGACTGAGAAATTGCTGGAGGAGAACAAGCTGCAGTCCCCAGTGTCAGGGTTCTTCTGCAAGGTGACGCAGGTTCAGTCCTGTGGAGAGCTGTTGACTATCCTTTGTGCGTTCTGATGCTTTTTCCAATCTTTTTCAATATGATTATTAATATATAAGTAACATACACATCATACAGAAAAAATAAAAATAGAGATGAGAAAAAAAATAGGCAAAATTTATCACTTTTACCCAAACACTATAAATGCTTTCTAGGTTATTTTTTCTCTCATGCGTATGGTATAAACCTCAATAATATTCTATCCTCTGGTAAATATTTGTTGGCTAACTGAACTAATTGACTCATTAAAGGCTATAATCATACAGTCATACGAGTTTGTGCTCTGGTATTTTTTTCCACTTTAACAGCCATTTTAGTTTTCAATATTGGTAGATGGTTGTCGACTTCATTTTAAATGGTTTTGAAAAGTTGTGTTGAGTGGATATGCCACAATTTACTTAATAATATCTATATATTTGGGGAACATTTACATTCTTTTTCCAGTTTTTCTATTATAGATAACACTGCGATAACAAGCTTCTTCCACATTTTGTGGACTACTTCTTTTGGATAGATTCTTTAGATTAGGGGTAGGCAAACTTCTTCTATAAAGGGCCAGATACTAAATATTTTTGGCTGAGCAGGCCGTATGGTCTCTGTCTCAGCTACTCGGTTCTGCTGATATAGTATAAAAGCAGCCATAAACAATACATAAAGGAATGAGCATGTCTATGTTCAAATAAAACTTGATATATGTGCAAGGAAATTTGAGTGTATTTAGTTTTTAATGGGTCATGGTGTGTTATTCTTTTTTGATTTTGTTTCAGTCATATAAAAGATGTAAAAATCATTCTTAGCCCACAAGCTGTACAAAAATAGGCAGCAGATTAGATATGGCCAGTTGGCCTACAGTTTGCTCTAGAGTCTAGGGATCATTGGGTCAAAGGATACACAATCAGCCAGGTCCTTGCTGGGAATTTTGATGGTTACCTTCAACCATATTTCTTGGTTCTTAAATCTCTGAGTTCAGGCACTTAAATAGCCAATGTTTTCATCCTGGACCACATAATTATTAAAAGACTATGCAAAAGAACTACCCTTGCAGTTTATTACCTCTGGCCAGTAACAATTTTCTTAAAATCAACTTAGGATGACAAGACCATATGACAGGTCATCTGGTCCAACTTTCTGCCATGGCCATCTGAAGCAAGAAAAGCTCCAGATTAAAAGGTATCCAGGGGGCCAGCCCAGTGGCGTAGTGAATAAGTTCACGTGCTCTGCTTTGGCAGCCGAGGCTTCACAGGTTCAGATCCCAGGCGCGGACACAGCACCATTCGTCAAGTCTCTCTGTGGCAGCATCCGACATAAAATAGAGGAAGACTGGCATAGATCTTAGCTCAGCAATGATCTTCCTTAAGCGAAAAGAGGAAGATTCACAGCAGATGTTAGCTCAGGGCCAATCTTGCTCACACACACCCAAAAAGGTGTCCAGAACGGGCACTCCAAGATTTCATTATCTAACCTTAATCTTCCCAATTCAAACAATATTTCATTCTAATTTTTCAGTTGAGCCTGGGAACACCTGGCCAGCTGCCACTGTCAAACACACAGACAATTATTAAGCTAATCCCTCTGCATTTCTTTCTCTATTCTGGGTTGATAATGATGAACAAGAACTATTTCCTTTTGTGGACTGTGAAACTGAAGTATAAAAGTGTCTTTTCTCTGATTGGATGGTGACTCAGAAAAAGGGAAAACCATGTTCCCTGCCCCTAGGGCTAACTGTCATGATAGTAAATTAATATTTATTAAGCATCTGCTGGTTGCATTCCACTGTGTGATGCACAATGGCAATTAGTCCCATTCATTACTGCACATTTAAAATTTTTTTCAATTTGTTAAATTGTATCTTGGATGATTAGATTGCTTCAGGCCATAAGTACAAAATTGAAAATATTCAATTAGGACACATATAGCAAAGCAGTGGCAGTTAAAACACGGTGCATTAAAATATCAGCTTAACAGCTACTAGTCTCAAAATCTAGAAGGACCAGATGTACAAGATGTTCTGAAGGCCAGAGGACTTGGTCAGACCAAGAAGGGCAGTAAACTCTTTACAAAGAGGAAATCCTTTCCCCAGAGATCGATAGATGGGATTTGGGGCCCCAGATTTGTGGTGGTTTACCTTATCTGCCAGAGCTTTTCTAAATTGTTTCTTAATTTAAGATATGAAGAAGGTACAGGTCCTGTTCTTATTCCAACTAGAAGTTAAGACTCTTTCAAATAAAAATACTCATTTAAGAACTCTTCTTTATACTCACCCCCATGCTCTAAATATTTTTTCATGGGATGTTTGTATAAACCAGGCAATAAACTACATATGAAGAAAACAATCATTTCTCTTTACGAGAATGTCATAGAAACTAAGGCCAAAGTTAGTCATGGCCGAGGGTCGCTAATGGGTAAAGTGGTATTCCACAGAAATCAGTCTGGGGAGGAAAGTAAGGAGGGGTTTGCTTGTCTTTATCTTTACAAATGAAAGAAGAAATCAAACGTTGGCTTAGTAAATATGTTACTGGTTCTAAATCACCTGGCTGTTAATAAATACTGCAGAGAAAAGAGGTTAATCAAAATAGCTTTGACCAGATTTTTTTTCCTTTTTTTTGGAAGATTAGCCCTGAGCTAACTGCTGCCAATCCTCCTCTTTTCACTGAGGAAGACTGGCCCTGAGCTAACATCCATGCCCATCTTCCTCTACTTTATATGTGGGACGCCTACCACAGCATGGCTTGACAAGCGGTGTCATGTCCGCATCTGGGATCCAAACCAGCGAACCCCAGGCTGCCAAAGCAGAACATGTGCACTTAACCGCTGTGCTACCGGGCTGGCCCCTTGACTAGATTTTTTAATGGTCAAAACTGATGAGATTTAAGAGGAACATTTAATAGGATGAAATTTAATAGGGAAATATATACAAGGATATATCTAGAGGGAAAAGAAAAGTCAACCAAGAATACAGATGCAATATTGGGATGGAGCAGTTAGGCCTCAAGACAATAAGGAAGAACTTGGGCTCATATTTGACAATGAACTGAATTAAATTAATAATAGAGTGTCACTGGAGATAAGCCAATATAAAGTTAGGCTATTTTGATGTTTGCCATCATGTCATAGGTTCACATGTGCAAAAATGCTTCTATGCTAAACTCAAAAAAGCATAATTCCGAAATAGTGCCTAAGAACCACCTGGAGAGTCTTTAAAATGAGACTCCATAACTAACACTGCAAATATAATATAATAGGTTCTTGAGAAAGATCCTAAGAATCTGTATTTTTTTTTTTTTTTGAGGAAGATTAGCCCTGAGCTAACTGCTGCTAATTAATCTTCCTTTTTTCACTGAGGAAGATTGGCCCTGAGCTAACATCCATGCCCATCTTCCTCTACTTTATATGTGGGATGCCTGCCACAGCATGGCTTGACAAGCGGTGCCATGTCCGCACCCGGGATCTGAACCAGCAAACCCTGGGCCGCTGAAGTGGAACATGCCAACTTAACCACTGTGCCACCGGGCCGGCCCCAAGAATCTGTATTTTAAACAAGCTTGCTCCATGATTCATATGCAAATTGGTCTCTGGACCATGCTTTGAGAAACATCACTCTAGAAGGTGATCAATTCTCTTCAGTCACTCTGTGTGCAGTTTAGGTGTCTAACATTGGTATGTGGTGCTGCTACGACTTTCAATTGAGTCATCTGTATACTGGGCTTTGTACAGACCTGAGAATTAAGACTAATTACATTCATGTGCAAGTCATCCACTTCTGTTTTTCTATTTCTTTAAAAATATAACTTTTATTAAACCAACTGCTCAAATGATACATACTATGATTTGAATATTTCTCTGTTCTCTAAGCTTCTTGAAAGCAGGGACAGTTTTTGTTCACTCTGGTGGCCCTAGTACTTAGCACACCAGAATTCAATTATATATATACAAACATAAATATATATATATGTATATTGTGTGTGTGTGTGTGAGGAAGATTGGCCCTGAGTTAACATCTGTTGCCAAGCTTCTTCTTCTTGCTTGAGTAAGATTGTTGCTGAGCTAACATTTATGCCAATCTTCCTCTATTTTTATATGGGACACAACCACAACATAGCTTGATGAGGGGTGATTGGTCCACACCTAGGATCTGAACTCGCAAACCCCATGCAACCAAAGCACAGTGCACAAATTTAACTGCTACGCGACTGGGCTCGCCCCTCAATTATATTTTTTGTTGGATGTTAGGCACAATGTGAATGAATTATTAATGTTGTAAGACATGATATATGATATATAACCTATATCCATATTTAAAGAAATATAAATCTGAGTAACAGAAGTTCCCACTTATATTCAAGCTTTATCACTATGAATAGAAAATTTTTACTCATTCTTGTGTTCAGAATTCACCCATTCTTTCCTACTCTGGCTGAGGGGTTGGGAGTCATTTCAGATTACCTTAACAGTTGATTACAATTTATCACAGAGAAGGTATTAAGTGCCTTCTCAGGAACAACACTGTGTCCCTCTCCCCTCCCTGCACTTCACTCTCAGTCCATTCAGGTCTAAACCTGCCCCCTCTCAAGAAAAGACTGCTTTCAGTTTCTCACGCTGTGATGCTATTGCCATATTTATATTCTAAGTTCCCAAAATCCCAGGTCTTGTGCTTTCTTGTTCTCTTGATTAACAGACTTTCTCTCTCTCTCACATAGACACACATAGACACACACACACACACACGCTGAAGTGTACAGTATTTGATTTGCCTATTTCTCTTCTTCTAACCTCTCCTGTCTTCTCTACTTAAACTTCCTCCTACCCACTTATCAATGTCATTTGGGAGTTACTCTTCGTAATTTTTTTTTTTAAAGAGTGGCACACGAGCTAACATCTGTTGACAATCTTCTTTTCTTCTCCTTCTCCTTCTTTTTCTCCTCCCCAAAGCCCCCCAGTACCTAATTATATATTCTAGTTGTGAGTGTCTCTGGTTGTGCTATGTCGGATGCCACCTCAGCATGGCCTGATGAATGGTGCCATGTCTGCACCTGGGATCCAAACCCGTGAAACCCTGGGCTGCCGAAGCGGAGCGTGCGAACTTAACCACTTGGCCAAGGGGCTGGCCCCTGTCATTTTTTGCCAGATAACATACTAACTCACCTTCCCAAGCTTTAAGATCATTTTGAAGTTGTATCCTAATGGGATTTCTCCTTGTTCCATGAAGATTTTACTGTTTAAACCAAACAAAATTCTTTTAAACCAAGTTATATAGTGGTTTCCTCATAAGGCAATCCTTGCTCACGACTTTAAGTTTGAGCTTTAGTGAACTGTTGCATTGAGTAAATTGTTGCATATACTTGAAATATATATTTGAAATATATTTGTTAAAATAACATGATTTCAGGAAAAAAAAAAGTCCCCTGGAGAAAGATGAATGATATTGGGGCTATTTCATTACAGACCAGAATGTGGAGGGTTAACTGTGTTCATCTGCAAGAAGGGCTTTTGGGAAAGAGATATATGATTACTAGTTATCCATGTCTAGAGAGGATAAATAAGAAACTCAGGGCTTAACTTAAAGCAAGAGAGCCACAAGTTAGCAGCAGGAGGAACTCGACTGCAGCAGTCAACTGAGGATGAGAATAGCAAACACATGGGAAACTTTGGGATTTCACTTGCCTAAAAGCAGGACCTGGCTGAGAGTCTCTCTTGAAGCCCCATGGAACTGGAAGAATTATAAAAAGAAAGCACAACTACATGGAGGGATACAGAAATGATTTTTCCCAAGTTAAAAAAAAAAGGAGCTTTTGATATTGCTTGCATATGAGATGATCAAAGATCAAATGAGATAGCAACAGGTGCCCAAAGAACAAAGGAGGTGACGACCCTAAGGACTGGCCTGTGATATGTTACACAGAAGGCTGGCAAAGGTTTGGATAACATAATACATACCGAAAACATTCATTTGTTCACTCATTCATTCAGCAGTGTGTACTGGGTGCCAACTACATGCCAGATCCTGTTCTAGGCACTCGAACATGTGTAGTTTACATGCTATTAGAGGGTCACTAACAGGAAATAATAAAGGTAGCAAATAAGTAAATCATAAAGTATGTTAAGAAATGATAAGTGATGAGAAAGAAAGAAAAAGGTAGAGTGGATTAAAAGGGATCAGGAGTGCAGGGGTGGGTGCTGAGATGCAGAACGAGAGTGGTCCAGCCAGGGCAGGTCTCACTGAGAACAAGGATTTGAGCAAAGACTTGCAGGATGGGGGGAGGGAGGGAGGCCAGCGGCTGTCACTGGGGATGACTGCTCGAGGCTGAGGGAAGAGCTGAAGCAAAGGCCCTAAGGCACAAGGCCCCTGTGGGGGTTGGAGGAACAGCATGGAGGCCACGTGGCTGGAAGGGAGTGCGGGAAGAGAAACGGGGGAGGAGGTTGGAGGTAAGAGGGGTGGAAACAGATCATGAAGGGCTGTGTAGACCTTGGTCAATACTTTCAATTTTACTGTGAGTGAAACAGTAGCCACGGCAAGGTTTCAAGCGGAGGAGTGACAGGATATGACTTTCATCTTAAAATGTTCACTCAGACTGCTGTGTTGAGAATCGGCTAAAGAAGGAAAGAGCAGAAGCAGAGAGCCCTTCAAGAGGCTCTTGCCGTGAGACGAGAGACGATAGTGACTCCGACTGAGGTGGTGGCAGTAGAGGTAATAAGTTAGGGTGATAGCAGGTTATAAACAAGGAAGAAAAATGGTCCAAGAGCTGCCATAGACAGGTTGTACCCATACAGGAAAGAGTCACACATTCCTTTTTTCATCAAGGAAACGAAATCAACCACTGTGTGTTTGCCTTGTTTATGTTGAATGTTGCTGCATAATTTCTCAAAATGACTGACAGCATTTGAGGTAGAGATGAGTTTCCTCTGGCTATTATTGGAGAACAGCAGAGTAATTTCTCTTACAACGGAACACACTGATGTTATTTGTGGGTTTAGACTGCAGTGATTACTCTGTTTGTCTGCAAACAAAGTAAATTGCCTTAAAAAATAAATTGGAAGCTCATTTGAAAGTAGAAGACCATTTAGGGGACAAGCGTAAGTGAGGAATATAAAAGAAGTGTCCCTTTGTACACAAGGGAATTATTTGGTTTTCTTTATCTTGATCTCGATCAAATATTGAATGGCATGGACTGTCCGAGACATACACTATGCTATTGGGTTCTCGCTTTCAAAATGGAATTCCACCTTCCTCTGCAGTCCACCACAGTGCCCACTCTATCAGGGGCAGATCTAGTTTCAGCCTCCCACCCCTTCTGTACCCGCAAGCCTCTGTGCTGAGATTTCCTGGTCTTGGTGTCAGTGGCCGATAATGCTGTAGGGAAGAAGGTCACTCAGATCTGCAGAATCATCTACAAAGGCTCATCAGGGCACAGAGGTCATAGTCAATCCCTTCATCTCCCAGACTCTTTCAGAGGGGAGCCCTTCTGTAGTAAGGGATCCTGAGCAAGGGCCATCCAGTCAATGAATGGGTACAGTATCCCAGGCACTGTGCTGGGTGCTGAGAATATCACTCAGGGAGCACTTGTTGCTGCTGGAAGGTTAGAAAATGAGTTTTTCTCATTCAGCCAACATCTGTCTCTTTGTAAATTCTGCCTCCATCTGGAATTTTGTCCTCTGGACAGGAATACTCAATGACTGTATCTATCCCTGGGTATCAGCCCTTCTTGTGTTTGTAGACATGACTATCTTCATGAATGGGTACAGAATGGACCCTGCTCCTTGAAGCCTGAATCACCCTGGAACAGTTCCTGGAATCATCTAGAAAGACAGAAGCAAATGTGGCTCACCTGGGTATTACGCCTTGCACTGCTCTACCGGCCCCATGGGATCCCTGCCGGAGTGCACACACCCATCTTTCCAGACCCCTGGAACACTACTGTCCCCCTGATGTTCTTCTAGTGGCCAATCTCTAGCCTGATCATGTTGCCTAGGCCTCTGTCCAGCCCATCCCTGTTTCCTTTTTATTATCCATCGTTTCTAAGGTATTAGCAAAACTCCTGTCTGAATGGCTCAATTAGTTCTTTGGATAGATAAGTAGACTTGGGGCCTCTGTGCTGCCCTACAAGACCCTTCCCCAAACCCAGGGCACGTCCCTGCAGGGTCAGCCCCATTGTCCTCTGTCCATGTGTCTGTTACACCCCACGAACTGGTTCTGCATTCCAGCTAGCACCACCTCCCTTCCCTATCCAGTATGACCAGGGCTGAGTGCAACCAGCCTCCGGCCACGGGGTAGCATTGCCTTTCCTGGCCCTAGAGCTAGTGACATGGCTGCTGGGCCCATAAGGAATCTTAATTAAAGGCAATAGAGCAAAGGAGAGTATGGCCCAACCTAGTTTCTGATAGGCTCTCCTTGGTCTTATGAGTGGAAATGGAAGATATCCTGATCCTAGATATCTTCCCCTGTGCCTGTGAGCTTGACCACACTATGGACAACACTGGCAGGAGTGGGAAGTTAATGTCATGCCCATGATATGAGGTCAATCTTTCAACAGCATTCAACCAGGACTCACAACACCTGGCTGTAAAGGGGCCACTAGAGTGGCAGTAGGCAAATCAGAGTCCTAGACGTAAAAACTAAACAGGATCCTAGTGGTCTGCTGTGGAAGCAGCTCTGCCTGCTGGGGTTCCTCAGCTCTGTTTGTGTAGTGACCCTCCAGCCAGCGTCCCTCAGCCAGGACTTTATCTGCCTCTTCTGGTTGTAAAAAGAATTGCCAGGGCCTCTTGGAGTCAATAAGAATGGTCAGAAGGACTTCCTGCAGATCCTGTGATGCAGATGGTAAGAAGCCCCAGGCACTCAGAGCGTGAAGGTGCCATGACTAGCTGTCGAACCTTCTCTATCCTGACCAGTTTGTTGTCTGGGGATGTCCGATGTGGCCAGGAAAGTTATATGTCTGTTTACAGAACCTGGTTGTGGTGGGCTCATACATGGCTATGTTCTGAGGAAGAGAAGGCCCAGAGCAGAAAGTAGGTAAGGACGTACAAATGCAGATGAATTAAAAAGAAAAGAAGGAAGATAGGGAGAGAGGAAGTGGGAGAGAGACGAAAGAAAGAAAAAAACAAAGGAAGGACGGAAAGAAGGAAGGGAGGGAGGAAGGGAGGGAGGAAGGAAGGCAGGAAGGAAGGAAGGCGGGAAGGAAGGAAGAAAACACAGCAAGGTAGGGAAGAGCTGATTGATGACAAAGGGTTAGCACTTAAGATTCTAGAGATCTTCTCCCACATCAAGCTACACTAATCAATATCCTACTTGTGTCTTTTGTTATATTAAAACAAACACGTTTTCTACCTTCTAAAACAAAACCTTTTCTCCATTTCTGGTTGCCCTGGATTTGAAATTTTAAGCAAAGAAGTAGTAACTGTCCACCCAGATCAGAGGGTAGATAATGAAATTCATGAGACATTTCTTGTAAAATACTTTGAATCCTGAACAAAATGTGTCAAAAGGAGGAATAAGCACATTGTCCATCTGGACTCAGGAAATACTTGCATTCTTCATGAAGAGCCTAGATAGTAGTCAAGGTATTGATTTTTGTCCCATGATTTGGGGGTGCTATGCTGCTACAGAGCTGCTTAATCAAATAAATAATTGGGGTGTATTTATTTTATCCTAATGGAGTGAAGCAGCAGTGTAGAATATAGCCATGAAGTGCCCAGAGACATTCAACAGTGAACTTCAAAGTCACCTTGACCATGATTTCTAGTGTCTTCTATTCACCCTAGTATAGAAATCCAGGGGGTGGGGGTGGAGGGGCATTCTCCCAGATTTCCTTAAAGGAGAAGCAAAATTAGTAATCTGAACAACTCGAGAGTGTCAGTATGGCATGGATCATTGTGAGTATGTCCAATGTGAATTTTTGTGGGCCAAAATGAGTTGATCTGTTCTGAATGGGCTAAAGTCAATTCACTACATTTTACTAAGTGTGAAACAAAGACCCCAGGGTCTGGGAGTGAGAATGTATTTCCTAGCAGTCAGCTCATTTCTATGAATGATATTGAGTTGGCCATCAAAGAATTGCTTTCCAGAGGATCATTGCATCCTGGACAGCTGCAAACAAAAGGACTTGCAGTAAAATCCGGAATCACTTTGTGAAGTCAGCATCCACCTTTGTTAATGATTAGCCAATACAAGGCGAAGGTTCTATATGAATCTGCACCTGGAAAACACAACCAAAAACAGCACTAACGAGACTGAGCTAGATGTCGTTTTCATCTGAAAAGTAGGGTTGTTTTTATTAAAAACTAAAGAATGTTTAAAAAGAGCTACCTGTATAGCACAAGGTAAAGAGCCCTGCTCAAAAATATTTCCCCCACTATCCAATACCCCAAATTCACCACTAGATATGTATTTCTTTAAAGGAAAAATGGTACAGTATTAAGTACACTAGATTTAGAGTCAGACACCTACATTCTAACACTCAGGCACCAGAGGCAAGTCCTCCAAACTCTGAGGGCCACAGTTTCCTTATATGCAAAGTGCTGACCATAAAACCTCCCTTACCAGCTTCACAGGGTTGTTTTTCATACTCAGCTATGTCTGTCTCCATCCTATATAGTAACCTTACTTCCTGCCAACCACCTTTACAGAGTGTGTCTTCCTAAGCTCCTCTCTATCTTTATCCCTTTTTAAAATTATTGTTTTCTATGCAACATCTGTTGCAGCCAGCAGTATGTCAATTGTCTGGAATCTCTTTCTTGTCACAGTTTAGGATTTCTTGAAATCACAGGTTTCAACATCACTGAACACTCCATGTGACGACTGAGGGAAGAGTGTCTCTTGGCCTTTCTGAGCCGCTCGGTTGCTTTGTTTTTTCACTCAGAGCCATGAAGAGAGACAGCTTTGGCCAAAAGAAAAACAGGTGGTGTGAGCCTGATTATCACCCTGTGGTCCTCCCTTTCTCATTTCCTTTTTTTGCCTTTCTAGTCATGCTTTATTTGCATATCTACCCCACCATTCGAAGGAGATGCCATTTCTGCTCTCTCACACCCAGTCTTTGCACTTCCTTTCCCAAGGCAGCTGTTCGAATGGAAATACTGTGGGCTTTCTAATGCTACAGACAGCAGTTCTAATCCTGGCTCTGGTATTTACAAACCAAGTGATTAACGGTGACTTCTCTGCACTTCGATCCCCTCATCTGCGTAAATGGAAATCATGTCTATTTCAAGGGGCTCTTGTGTGATGAAAGATTATATATGTGCACCTGAGTCATACAAAGTGATCGATAAACATTAATTCCCTTATTCCATTATAGATGCTTTCTTCTTCTTTTTATTCTTTGCTGTGTCTTACTTCCATCCTAAGATTCCTTACCATCAAAGTTATTTGTACCTTTCCTTCCCAATCCTTTCTCTATCTTCATCATCTTCTCTGAGCCCTTTGGGCACTCCACCTGAAGGGTTAAGCAAAGGAGCTTTGGTCTCAGAGAGCCTGGATGCAAAACTTGGATTCCCTGCCTCCCAGCTCTCTCACCACAAACAAGCCACCCACCTGCCCTGTTAAATGGGCTAACCATAAGGGCTCATCTTATAGGTTGCTGTGATTCAAAGTGATGGTACACATAAAAAGCTTCACAGAGTAGGCTTCATGTGTAGTACATAGTCACTAATGTTAGCTCTATTCTGTGTCCCCCCGATTCAACTTTCCATGATCAGTCTGGACCAGTAACTTTAGCTCATGATTCACTCTCTATTATCTGATTTACTCAGTATAAGAAGAAACAGATGATCCCCAATGGCCTTGCTCTGGACGAAGAATACACTAGTCAGTTTAAAATCAGCCATCTGCCAGCTTCTTCCAATTCAATGCTCATAGAACATGGTTTTGCTTTTTTTCTCTAAAAAGTAGATATTCAGTAAAGAATAGAGATTCTCCAGTAGTGTGATAGAGATCCAGATATCACTCCCAATAAAATTTCCCATTTATGAAAATTAATCTACTCCTGGGTTCCACAGATCGTTTTCTCTGTTATTATGCTGTCATGCCCAACTTCCTGACAACACACCTACCATCACAGTGCCCCAACCTCTAGGCCCAAACCCCACTTCTTCCTAACACAATTCTGGCCCAGGATCTGCTATGGCTCTGTGTTATTGGACCCAATTCTACCGTGTTCTAGATATACCTCTGCCCCTTAACCTGCTTGCTGATAATACACAAGCAAAAAGCACTCCACAAGATTCAGGTCAACAGCTCCCAGTAATTGAATGCAAAGTAGGTATCTGTTCTGGGCTAAAACGTTCACATACTTTATCTCAGTTAATCCTCATAAGTACCATTTTTATTCTTGTTTTACAGATTAGAAAACTCAGAGAGGTTAAGTAGTTTCCTCAAGGTCATTTAACTAGTTATTTAACTTGTGTCAGGACCTGAGGGCAGGTCTGTCTGATTGCAACGCCTGTCCTCTTTCTGCTCAGTGCTTCCTTAACAGGAATTGGCGGAGGAGGAGAGGAGATTATTCAGAAGTTATAACCCCTAGAACTCCCCAGAGCTTCCCCAAGGCCCTGCTTTCCAGGATTTCAGGTGCCACACTCTAATTTGATATTGTCCTGAACATGGGAATTCTATCTTTCATCTGTAGGTTATTGTTCAGTGCTGGGCCTGTGCTAGGTACTCAATATGCAATTCCCAGGAAGACATGCAGTCTGTCCTCAAAAAGCTCACAGCAGAGTGAAGAAGCTTGGTTTTCCAGATCAACGGATGGTGAGTTGCAGAGAATCTTCAAGAACTCTACCATCTTTTGACATGTCAGGGATCTAAATGAAAAATGAAAAATATGGAAATGGGTCTTTTGAAAGCACCTTCTTGAGCAACTGCTCAGGTTCAAGATAGGTGAGCTCAAGATAAGGTTTTACTATAGATGATGTAACTGCTCTAACTACAACCAAGGAAAAAGCAAGGTTGGAAGTCTTCCTGAGGCCACTCCAAGTTCTTCCAGTGAAGGTAACCATTGCGTATCCTCTTCTTTAAGGAGAACAAAGGTGTTCTGAGGTAGTGGATTCCCAAGCATGAGGCTGCTTCAGGAATCCCAAGCTCATAGTTCTATGTCTGGGTTCATTCATCACTGTGGATGCAAGCTACTACTTCTCACAACCTAGAATTTACTATTGAAGCTGAGTTTAACCACAGTATCACTGGTGATGGAGACCACTGGGGATCAGCTACTTGGAACTGAGGAAGGAGTGGTACCCAGAATTCATAAAAGCCCCTGATGATATATAGCAGGAGTAAAGGAATTCCACTACCTACGCAAAAGGCTGTGCCTTTACATGCTGATTACAAGCCTCTGTGATAATTTTTTCTTAAAATAAACCAAGACTCAGAATGGTGTCATCCCCAGTTCTTGTGTTTATTCATTTATACACACATTCATTCAAAAAATATTTAGGTACTTACTGTGTGACAGGCACTATTCTAAGTGATGGAACACAGCAATGCATAAGTCATTCAAGGTTACTGCTCTCCAGTGGAGGAGACAGAAAATAAACCCAGAAAAAAGTAAACGCACAAAACACTTTTAGGCAGTGATAAGAACTTTGAATACATCAATGATAATAATAACAATAATAATACTAGCAGCTAAACTTATATAGTGTTAATTATGATCCAGGCAATGTTCAAAATGCTTGACATATATTAACTCATTTGATCTTCACAACCTTATGAGGGAAGTATTACAGTTATTTCTATTTAACAAATGATAAAAATGAGGCATAAAGAGGCTTAATAATTTGCCTGAGTTCATGGGAATAAGGTTATGTGACAGAGAGTGGTGATATCAAGAGTGGGTGCTACTTTAGACAAAATAGTCAGGGAAGACTGTCCTAGGACATTGTATTAGTCAGAGTTCTCCAAAGAAACAGAATCAATAGAAGAGAGAGACAGAGAGACAGAGAGAGAGAAAGAGATTTATTATAAGGTATTGGCTCACACGATTATGGAGGCTGAGAAGTCTCAAGATCTGCTCTCGGCAAGCTGGAGACAGGAAAGCCAGTGGTATAGTTCAAAGCCCTGAAGGTCAGAGAGCCAGTTCAAGTCTGAAGATCTGATTCCAGTCCAAGTCTGAAGGCATGAGAACCCGGAGCTGAAGGCAGGAGATGATGCACACCCCAGCTCCAGCACTTGGGCAAAGATTGAATTCCTCCACCTGTTATTCCATTGAGGCCCTGAAAGGATTGGACAATGACCACCCATATTGGGGAGGGCCATCTACTTCATGGGGTCAACCAATTCAAATGCTAAATTCTTTCAGATACACCCTCACAGACATACCCAGAAGTAATGTTTAACCAGATATCTGGGCATCCTATGATCCAGTCAAGTTGATTTATAAAGTTAACTGTCACAAGTCCACCCCTTGTCAACTTGGCAGCATACACATCTTCTTAAACCATACTTAATCTCCAAGTAAAGATGACAACAAGGCCATAATTCCACCTAACATGATACAACTATTCTGAATACAACTGAAAATGCTCTAACCTCTTCCCCAGAAGAGGAGGTAAAGTCTTTGACTAATGTTGACTCTTCTCCTTGATATCCTGTAACTTAAATCTATGATGTAAAATTAACAAAACATAAATACCATGATAGAAAGTCAATATATATTATTTTACATGATAAGCGAATAAGGGAGGAAGAAAACAAAGATATTTGATACACACACACACGCAAATGTATTCACAACAAACTAAGGAGGAAATACTCATTGTAATAACAGTCCTCATTTCTATGACTGATCACGTGGTTGCGGCTGGTATTTATAACTACCTTCTTCCACTACCCATTCCATATTCCCCTTGCCTTCAACAAGCACTAAGCAAAGTGAACAACTAGGTGCTAGTTGAAGTTCTGCCCACTGAGAGGATTTCCCTTCATCACTTTCCTTCAGGAATGTCCGAGAAAGGGACTGTAGTTCCTCAGCTATCCAGTTTGGGGTAGTTCTGCATATCATTCAGAATCATCTGTAAACTAGGGCTGAGTCTCCTCTTCCTCTGTCAACAGATGATAGAGAATTCTCCATGAGGCCGTAGGTACAGTCTGGCAGAGAGAAGGTACTGTTGTAGGAGTGGAGACCATGGACATTTGGGCCACTTCTTCATGTAACTTACTTGTGCCTTCAGGGCCTGCTCAGGCCTGATCAGATATACACCGCTTCCATTTGATGACGGAGTGCTGCTGTGCGTGCATGTCCCGCTTTATGGCTTGGTGGGTCAGACAACACCCAGTTCATGATGGGCAGCTCAGGTTGCATGGTATCTTGGTGGCCTGTGGGTAAGTCCTCAATCTCTTCTAAGGTCCAGCAGCAAGCCAACAGCTGTTTCTCAAAATGAGAGTAATTATCTGCAGAAGATGGCAGGGCTTTGCTCCAAAATCCTAAGAGCCTATACTGTGATTCACCTATTGGGGCCTGCCAAAGGCTTCAAACCGCGACCCTATCTGCCACTGACACTTGAAGCACCTTTGGATGTGCTGGATTATGGCGACAGAGCAGCTTGCATAGCATCCTGGACCTGTTTCAGAGTCTTCTGTTCTGGGCCTACTTAAACCTAGCAGATTTTCAGATCACTCAGTAAATGGGCCAGAGTAACATATCTAAATGATGAATATGTTGCCCCTGAAATCCAAAGAGGCCCATGAGGCACTGTACCTCTTTTTTGGTGGTAAGAGGAGCCAGATGCAACAACTTATCCTTCATCTTAGAAGGAATATCTCAACACGCTCCACACCACTGGACACTGGACTCCAAACATTTCACTGAGATAGAAGGCCCTTGAATTTCTGTTGGATTTCTTTCCCACCCTCTGGCATGCAAATGTCTTACCAACAAGTGTAGAGTAGTTGCTATTTCTTGCTCGATAGGTCCAATGACCATAAAGTCATCAATGTAACGGGCTAGTGTGATATCTTGTGGAAAGGAAAGGTGGTCAAGATCCCTGCAAACTAAATTATGACATAGGGCTGCAGAGTTGATAAACTCCTGAGGTAGGACCGTGAAGATGTGTATTGTTGGCCTTGCCAGTTGAAAGCAAACTGCTTTTGGTTGACCACATGTATGAGGATGGAGAAAAAGGCACTTGCCAGATCAGTAGCTGCATACCAGGTACCAGGGAATATGTTAATTTGCTCAAGCAATGAAAGCAAATTTGGTACAGCAGCTACAACCGGAGTCACCTCATTAAGCTTATGATAATCCACTGTCACTCTCCAAGATCCATCTGCCCCCTGCACAGGTCAAATTGGCAAGTTGAGTGGGGAAGTGGTAGGAATCGCCATCTTTGCATGCTTCAAGTCCTTGATGGTGGCACCAATCTAAGCAATACCCTGACAAATAAAAATGGCAAGCAATAGGATATATTGGAGAATATGAGGAAGCCATTTGGTATAAACCTAATTCGGCCTGACCTTGTCTTTCCAAAAGGGCCTGACCGTGGCTGTTGAGCATGCATTGTATATCTGCTTTAGATATTCACTATGGCAAGAACAAAGGCCCTTGAGATAAAGGTGCAACTTCCCTCCCCCTCCCAATGTTGGCATCTCCTTAAGGATTAAGCATCTTTCCTTAGGCTAGAAACTGATTGCTGCACTCACCTGTGACTGCCCAGTTCGAGACAATAGACTTGCCTCCTGCTACGCCCTCTGAGATAGCAGACCCACTCCCCACTGTGTCCATCAAGCGCTGTGCTGACAGGGCAATCTTGTGACTATTGTGGGAGGGGCATTTCAATCATATGTGAAACGTCCTGTTTGGGGGTATATAACCACTCTGTATACCTCACTTCTTTGGTGCCCTTTCTTCCTTCAGGAAGAAAGGCCCCGGGCCATGGTCCTCAGATTTCAGCTCAGAATAAACTCACCCAAATTTTCATTTATAGATTGGTTATGGATTATTTTCGTCGACAACCCCCAGGAATGCAGTATTGTTTTTGGTTTGCTCTTTTCCTAGATAGAGGCAGTTCTAGTGGCTTCCACTTGGCCTCTCCCACCATGATAGCTCTCACTCCACAGGTCAGGGAACCAACGTGGAATTCCGCTAGCTGCTGAGTATATCTATCCCAATTTTGCATTCTGGAACTGGGAAATGACCACAGGATGGATTCAGGGACCCACTGGACTCACTGTGGGAAAAATCTGAGCTAAAACTTCATTGATCACCTGACCTCCATAAGCCTCTATTCGGACTGGGGCCATAGTGGCGTTTCGGGTCTCCTGGAATTAATGTCAGTTCAGAGCCCGCATCCAGTAGTTCCTGAAAGGTCTGATTATTTCCTTTTCCCCAGTGCACAGCTACCCTGGTAAGAGGTCATAGGTCCCTTTGGGGAGGGCTGGGAGAAAGATTGAGTATAAATTTTTAGTAGTATACTGGGGTCCTTCCTTGTCTTAGTCAGTTTGGGCTGCTATAACAAGAATACCATTGACTTGGGGGCTTACACAGCAAACATTTATTTCCCACAGTTCTAGAGGCTAGGAAGCCCAAGACCAAGGCACTGGCAAATCCGGTGTCTGTTGAAGCATTCCAACAGGTCTGCAGATGGCTGTGTTCTCCTTGTAGCCTCACAAGGTGAAGAGCAGAGACTGAGGAAGCAAATTCTCTTGTGTCTCTTCTTATAAGAGTGCTAATCCCATTCATGAGGGTCCCACCCTCACAATCTAGTTACCTTCCAATGGCCCCATCTCCAAATACCATCACATTGGGGATTAGCCTTCAACAAATGAATTTGAATGGTTCACAAACATTCAGTACACAGCATTCCTCAAGGGAACACAGCCTCCTTTTCAATCAAGGGGTTTTGTGTCTATAAATGGGCTCAAGTCTAGGAATTGATTAAAGGGCCATGACTCTGTTTTAATAGATCAGGTTAGACTTTAGTTCACTTGACCTAGAAGTTTTCTGCCTATACAGATCAAGTAAGAATTTAGTAGGCTTCCTATCTGATTTCTAGGAAGACTATGATCAACTAGTCAACTCCACAGGTCTGCATGAGTCAGCGCATTTTGATCACTGCTTTGATTTTGCTATCCATTACAGTAATCACTCTCACCTTGCCATTGGTGTTGAGTGCTGCCACTTGGCCTCAGCCACCCCAGGATCCAATTATTCCCATTGCATTTAGGTTTCTCAATTCAGTGACTAAAGTTCCCACTGTGATGTCTGGCCTACAGAGAAAAAAAAATCACAGAGCTCTTCAGGGATGTTGGAGCTTCCCTTGCAAATTTACTTCTCACAGTATTGGTGAAAGGTATGTGTTCCGGACTCTCCCAGGATGGGTGAATAGGTCTTACATGACAAATCCACTCTAACATTCCAATCCCCTAAGACTTTCAATGCCTTCCTCTACAATGAACTAAGGCAGGCTGGGTATTTTCAGTTCACTCACTGTGGGCCACCTTTTGATTTATGTTTCACCAAACCAAGCAAACAAATTGTTAGAGCCCTTTCTAACTCCCTGAGCTACAACGTTAAATGCAGAGTCTCTGCTTAGTGAGCCCATATCAATAAATTCGGCCTGATCCAAACTTATGTTCTTTTCTCCATTATCCCACACTCTCAGTATCCATTCCCACACGTTTCCAGGATTGCTATCTGGATAAATTAGAAAATTCAAGTAGTGCTTTTGGAGTGTAGCATACATCCTCATGGATCACACTTTGTACCTCACCTTTAGGGCCCTGATGGGACTAGTTATAGGTCTAGAAGCAGACGGGTGGTAGGGGCAGGTCCTGAGGAGAAGCAGCATTGTCCACATGCCAACTGCTTCAGGAGAGGCCATTACAGTTTCTCAGGCAATACAGGGCTAATCCCCTCAGAGGGAAGTGGAAAGGGGGGTTGGGGATGCTACTGCCACTGGGGGGAAGGAGGTTACTTCCACTGGGGATGGGGAGAACACTTTCACTCAGGGTGGAGAGATCTCTTCCAGTAGCAAAAAGGACTCATCAGAACTTAGGGGCTTGAGGTCCCCAGCTTCATCACGGCCTTCCCACATGTCCCCATCTCAGCTTACAGGATCCCATTACTTCACAATCAATGCCCTCATTTTTACAGTAGACACTCTGCGAGGGTGGGAATTCAACATACACTATAATTCAGGCAGTCACAGAATAAGATTCTGCATTTGGTTTTCAGCAATCTCTGCCCTGCCTTTACAGGAGATAATGGTCTCTTTCAGGGCACACATAAAAGCCTTTGGGTCATTTATACAGTGCTTGAGCTGGGAAGTCAAATCCCTGAGCTCACCCTCTTTTTTTTTATTTTGCAGGGGAAGATTCACTCTAAGCTAACATCTGTTGCCAATCTTCCTCCTTTTTTCTTCCTTTCCCCCCTGAAAGTCCCAGTACATAGTTGTGTATAGTTATTAGTTATTCTTCTTCTTTTATGTGAGCCACTGCCTCAGCATG